>NC_142830.1:5619289-5972090 GCF_057945365.1 Rhopilema esculentum | reverse complement strand
CTTCAAGACAGTACTCTACGTCACGCTTCTGCAACTGTTGCTCTTGGTTTAAAAATCGTCGCATCAGTGTTTCGGCTTATGTGATTCCTCACAATGAAGAGCCAATGCATGACAGGGCTTCCGTGACAGAGAACTGCAGCCTTTTTAAAGAAGATTCAGATATAGGCAGCTGGGAACATAGGTGTAATGACAGCAGAATTAAGCGAAGGAAACGGTCCAGAAGCATTGGAGGGACGATAAATGATAACAATCACCATAAGGTAAGGCCTCAACCAAGGAGGGTTAACTCGTTACCGGATGAAAGTTCTTTTCCTAGAGGAGTGGTTTTGAAACAATACGGTTCGTCGAGGAATGAAGTGAGCTCAACTCGTAATTTTTCGGATAGCTGTTCAAAAGCCAATTGGAAAAGGTGTAGGTCAAGTCTTAAGACAAATGGAACCATGAAGCACGTTGTCCCCTCCATTAAAGTCGAGGGCTATAACAATAATGGTGTTATCAATGGTTGCAGCAGAGTTGACGAGGTCGAATTGCAGCACTTCGATATTCCCATTGATGTTGTTTTTAAAAACGAACATTTTTCCACTATTGAAAATAACAGTAGAAATATAGCTATTATTGAAAGTGATATAGATGAATTTACACTGCGGCGTACGAAAAGCAGCGTTTCGAGTCTATCAAGTGTTAAGACTGGTACAAGTATGCTTCTCGACGAAAAGAGTGAATTCAGTCGGGAAAGGAACAAAGCAGCTTTTGAACCCTCGCACCTTGCTAAGAAGCGGAAATTAGGTGTCGCAGAACAGTCTGCAATAGTTATCAGAAAATGTTCCTCCGAATGTGACTTGTACAACAAAAGTCCAGCAAAAGGAAAAGTAAATTTTATGTGTTGATGTGATAACGGGCGATTAGTTGTAGATAAATTAGTAAAAGACGATACATTTGATGTAGTAGTGATAAAGTTTGTAGCTTAATTCAAAGATTCAGATAACACTTTCTTTATGTTTCACTTGGCACAGTGCTGACACAGCTCCAAAGCCGCTTTTTGTAGGGGTTCTTTTTCAAATCTTCTTCTTCATATCCCAATGCATTTTTTGATGGTAAATTTATTTTTCCCATCATCGCAGCCAAATAATTTCGCTCAATGAGTAGGATCCTAGGATAAGAACCATTATAGTACAAAGGAACTCATAACAAAACTTAGACGTTTCTCAGTTATTAAGGTTTCTTAGTTTTTGTAAGAATTCTTTAGTTTTTAAAATTTTCTTAAATTTTGAGTTGGTAGAAACCTTAAAAATATAGCGATGCGATATTGTTGTACAGTGACAGCCTGTCAAATACCAAATCTACGATTTTAGCCACTATCAAGTCACAGCAATTTTAGCTTTTTATCTAAAACATGATAATAATTCTCGAGTTGCTTGGTCTTGTTAATTTTTGCGGTAAACTCATTGCAAAATTAAATACGATACCCCTCAAAAGGTGAATCGATTTTCACACCATCAGGATGTAGAAAACAGCTCGAAACGTAAGCTTGTCACAAGCGAACAGAAAAATGTTCTTTACCATTACCGAAGGGACAGGTAACACGCGTCTAAATTAAATTTTGTAAAGGTGACACAAGCTTTTTTGTTTGGTGCAATTAGCTTATAAATCCCTCAGTGACAGGACAAACACGTGTCGTTTCAAAGTTAGATTCAGCCCCATTTTCTTACAACCTGTTTGACAATACTCATGCGACGTTCTCCTTATCACAGGTTTCATTATTCCCTAAATTTTAATGAATTCTTTAGTCTTGCTAGTAGCTATTCTCGCGTTTTTTTATTTTAATAGTTTATTAGTTTATTTTACTTGATTTCTCTCAGTACATTTCCTCGAATCATGTTCTGCACTTGCCCATTTTGCCCACCAAATAATTTCCTATCCCTTAATTCAAGAAAATTCTTCGATAATAATAAGATCATTCGCAGTATTGAAAAAGAAATTTTAGGTGCTGTAAAATACCCTTGGAATTAAGAAGCCTCAATTTTTCTACAGTTGCTAAATCGACGATTTATTTAATATTTATAAAATCTGATTTATTATGTTGTATTGTCAGTTTTTTTAAAAGAATGTCAATAAAACTTTTTCTTTGTTTTGCTTTTTGATATCAGAGCAAATATTGGTTTGCGATTGATATGCTCAATTTTAAAAAGTTGAAATGGTAATTTTAAGGAAAGCCACCTTTTAATCACTAATTTATTTCATGTAAGGGGTAATACGAGTTTGTGATTATACTGGATTTCTAAATTCTTTTGAGTTGTAAATAAGAAAAATGTTTACACCAGGTTATGCAGTGTTGTTTTTCTTTGCAGTGGTTTTGATGTGTTGTTTTTCTTTGCTCCGCGCCATTATTCAAGCGTATCACGTGACAAGTCTGTCTTGCTTTTGATTGGCTACCACTGCCAGCCGCTCGCAATTCGAATATTTCACATGCAGGTTTCCAACGCCAAATGTCGTATGTGGATCAGCAGTCAACTTGATTCGCATTAAAATGTTGGCCCCTACATTTGTTAATGTCGAAGAACTATCAAGCAAGCGAAGAAAAGAAAATGCCAGCGGAAGGGATAATAGAAAGATAAAGAGGTATGATTGAATTTGCGATTTTAGTCTAAAGAGCGGTGTAGGCCAAACCGTCAAAAATCAGCTGACTTGATATCTATGACAACAGGGATAGTGATCAAACGTTTGTATGTTGAAAAAATTGGATATTTCAAGGCTTTTAATGACTGAAATCCTCTTTCTTTTGTGAGGTTTCTAAATGACATGCTTACGAAAGTTCAAATAACCAATAAAATATTGTTTAATAACAAACTTAGCGACGTCCTGTTTCATATGACGATATTGCTTTGGTTAGGTGTGCGAACGAAAATAAGAATCTTTAGCTTTATTATCGGCAGTGAAATAATAAAGTCTAGTAAAACGGAATATAAAGATTAGCTATACAGAGTAAATGCATAAAACGATTTGGAACAGATGCATTTGGCTGCCATTCAATTCAACACATTTATTCACGAAAGCCACACGTTTTAATTCAAATGCCTCGTTAATTCCTGCGAAGAATTCTGTGATTCTGTATGTGCCTAGAAGCAAAATAAAACTTAGTTTGACTTTTCTCTGTTGACCTCACCTCCATATGACTATTGTATGAGACAAAAATTAATTTATTCCTGTTATCAACCTCTGAATGCAATCAATAGATTTTTAAGACCAAGACGATAATAAATAACTATTCTTTTTATGTTCAATTTCAAAGTCTGCAATGCACAAACTTTTTGACACTATTTGGTTAATCCATTTAATTTCAGCACTGGGAAAGAGAACAGACCAGTGAAAGAAAAGTCTGTGGTTACATCAAAAATTCCGAGTATGTCTAAATTATCTGTTTATTTGGTAAATTCTTAAGATTGTGAGCCTTGTGAGACTTTTGAATCTTTCTTTTCATTTTTTTCTTAAACAATTTTTTATGGTACAAAAATTACAAACAGGTTTAAAGAACCAAAAATATTGAACCTTACTGAAGCTTTTCTTCTGACACTCTTCAGATACTCTAATACTCTGCAGAGTGTCAAAGGAAAAGCTGAAATATTTTTTTCTATATAATGAACAATTTGTATTTTCTACTATGAAATGTTATACTTATAATGACTTAATAAATAATAGCATCTTATTATAACAACTAAAGCTAAGTTCCATTGAGGATCTTAATAAGCTAGAGCCCACTAGCACGGATTTATTTGCTTCTTCCTAAGACAAGCAATTAACCATATCTTCATGTAGATTTTGTGGCCTTCTTTCATACATTTCATGTAGATTGAATTTTAAAATATTTTTACTTTACATGGCTTAATTTATATATGCTATATCTATTTAGAGCCAGTCTTGCATCTATCTGCATCAAAGAAAAAGAGGTTTGCAAATACTATGATTATGCCAAAAGAGATATAATGTTAATGATAATGTCTATTAGCTCTTATGAAAAGAAAATCTGACTGTATCCTTCTGTGCAGGGGTTTAGTACTGGGGGGCTCTGGGGGGCTGAGCTCTCTTAAATACCGAAAGTTATTCAATTTCTACTTTTGCTATTGTTTTTAGTAACATTTTGTGCAAGAGCCCTCCTTTTTATTTTGATAGCTCTACACCACTGCTTCTGGGTCCCAAAGGAAACTTCTCTAAAGTGCCACTTGTTCTTTATCAAACAATATCCAGACAACTTTTTTGAAGATGTTTTGAATCAAGCTCAAAACTAGAATTATTATCATTCATGCCTATCTTTAAATTCTTTTGTTTGACTCACAGCCATGCAGAAATCATAAAGACAAACAAGGTATGTGTGAACATTATAAAGATTGTGAAAAGACTACCTGTTGCCAGCTAGAAAGTTTTGTGAGGGCATAACATACATGACACTAATTAGGCTCAACATACAACACTTTTCTTAGTGACTGAATACTGCCAGAACTCAGCACACTGACTGACAAAAAATTTACAATTGTTAGTGGCATTTGCCCCAAAAACCTTCCAGAAGTTATAACCAAATTTTCTTAAGATGTAAGTTAATATCTACATAAAAAAACTTTTAAGTAAGGAGTCAGAATTAGTTTTTGTGAAGTTGGCACCAGCAATGACATGAACACTGTGTGCTTTGTTATTCTATTTCTAACCTATTTGAAATTTATTTCACACCCTTTGATAATATTGACAAAAATCAAAATCAAACTGATATGCTCAATGTCATCAAGTATTCGGGGATGCAAAAGAAGCTGCCACTTTTCCCCAATTTACAATGTAAGTAATACCTTGGTGTACTTTTTAACAGGGATTTTGAACAATATGGTCTTGCCACATGTTTCAAATAAGCTTGGAAGCCAAGGGCAGGGGTATTAGATTGCTACTCATAAATTTACAATATGTTTTTCATTATCACATCAAATAAATGTAAAAAAAATTTAATAGCAATTGAATCATTCACAATTAAGACTCAATGCCACAAAACTAACTGTTTTTTGTATAGAGACTTGTTTTTGACACCCAATTCCTGCCATTGAAGTTCTAAACTTTAGTCAGTTTATAAGAGACTTATTAGTGGGTTTTAAAATCTATATCACATAACCAAATTTCATTCTGTTAGCAGAAATTGACAAGCAAAAAGCTGCACAACTTTATAATTCAAATGTGATGATGTCATAAGTTTCTATTTCTAGAACATTCTTTATTTTGAACCTTATAACCTGAAGGGGCATTATAAAATGATCCTAAAAAATCACTGCAAAGCATCCCGGGTACCTTGCACGAGTCTTAAAGTGGGGAGTGGGACTGTGAAGGTGGTGACCGGATTTTGATCGAAGTAACGCTATTAAAACGCCGAAAAAGGCCCCTTTTAGAAAAAAACTTGCTTCTTTCGACTTATCATTTATAAAAAAAGTGCGATTCAGAGAGGATGTTAGCTATCATAAAAGTATATATGATTAGCTTGAAGATATTAAAACACCAAGCTAGCCAGGTTAGAGATGCAACAGATCATGAAACAAGACAAAACACCAAGAAAATAAACAAAAAAGGGTTCCAAGTCAAGAAGAAGTCCTACTACTTAGGATCCGTTGAGTAAACTTTCCAAAGTTTGGTTTCCAAGGTAAACTTTCCATAAATTTTCAATATATTACTTCAAAAAAGTGGAGAGGGACTATAGCCTCTGCTGTTCCAATGGCTGCGCGGTACCTAAAGCATCCTTGATACAAATGCATTGGTAACTCAGACTAGATTCTAGATGCGGTAATGCGGGCTATGTCCTTTGACATTGTACTGATTTTTAAGTCAATAAAGCTAAGTTGATGCTGGTAGAAGTTATCTCTCATTGAGGGTTGTACCAAGAGCACTCTGTCTCCCTTTTCTGATCTGTTTTGCTGGTGATGGGTCGATTTCATAAACGCAAGCAAGCATATATTGGGTGAAGCAAAATCCTTACTTATAAAAAATCATTCCTATGCTCCGAAATTTTTAGGATTGCTTTTTGTTGAAAACTTGTTGTAATATATTGCTCTGAATCCTTCAATTCAACATATTTTAAGTCAACAAATACTTAGTTCTCTATTAAAAGATCCGTTGGCGAAGGGTTTATACTTTTGTAATGGAAATCCTCCTTTTAAAGCGCTGTCTTGAAAAACCGTCTATGATGTGGTACTAAATGTTAATTTTGTAAACTTTAACATTCTAAGTAGCATGCTCTAAAATTCTGTCTAGAATCTTTGCGTATCACCATTTGAAAATTAAATATCACCAATTTATCTACTTGCCCTCAATGTCACATTTTGAACATCTAATAACTTGTTCGTTTTAGCCTGCTAGGCTTGAAAGCAAAACTAATACAGTCCCAAGCAGGTAAGCTGTTATTCATTTTATTGTGTACACTTATTCTGGCTATTTTATTCAAACTTTAAAAATATCAACCTTTACAACAGAGTGAAGTAGAGTCTATTGTGCTCCTATCCGATTTTGTGATGCAAAAGTGACAGCCTGGTGACAAACCTTGCCATTCTTTTCCTCATAAATTTTCTACTTTAACTAAAACTACAAAAATTCGTAGCAATAATGGTACTATTAGCAAATATCGAAGATATAATGAGGTTAACAATCTCTAACGAGGTTTAAGCGCCCTCCATTCACCAATACATTAAAATTGGCTATAGAGATGTATTTATTTTGTGTTTGAAAATAGAATACTACATGAAGCCGAGCAGTTTGAACATATGAAGAATGTTAAGAAGATCTTAGATTGAAGCATAAGTCGATGCTAGTTGATACATGAAACATTAGCTTTGAAAAATTTTAAGTTTTACGTGTGTGGCCAATCAATTTTTATGGAGTTGCAAGAAGGCCAATTCTTGAATAATTTTTGTATCTTTCAGAAGTTTATAAAAGATTTTGAGTGTGAGACTTTAGGTTTTGAGGGTTTCTGTTTCCCATCTTTTCTAAAACATGTTTAGATTTTTTAAAAGTATTGTTGTCAATTTTGTATAGAAAGTAAAATTGAAAAACAGCTTCTTTACAGTAACTCTTTAAATTTTGCAGCAATCGTATGGAACCCGCCAAAACAAATCGTTCCTCTTTTCATGCTGGATCAAGGAAAAGTGAGCTGAAGGCAAATCAGTCGGATAAGTCTGTAGATGCTCTCCGGACACCGAACACGAGATCAATTAATTCGCATGCGACATATCAAGAAAACAGCATTAAAAAAGAAAAGCCTGTGATGAAAAATAAAACAACTGAATTAAACCAGATTCCCAAAGCCCAGAAAGTTGCTTACCCTATCCAAGGTAAGTACATTGTTTTTCGCACTCATAAAGGTATACAATTGCTCATATTGGCATGAAAATTACATCATTCTCCGCAACAAAAATTTTTATTCACTTTGAAGTTTACTTATTAATCATATACATATACTTTTAAAAATCTATACAATTTAACATCAAGTTTCAGGAAATGGTCAATTTTGCCTTGATGTAAGTACTGCATGAACGGCCAAATCTTTGCAATATGAAGATCAAGCTTTTTTCTGCAAATAATTTTCTTTCCATCAACGGGGCCCAAACTTTACAACTTCTTGTTTAAAATTTTAGTAAAGGTTATAGGAACGCTGGTTTGTGTTATTCTTATATTTAAACTTGAAGTTGAGAAGTTCTGTTATGAATGTGCTGTCGTTTTATGATCTTATCGAACGTGCAGAAACACGAAGCCAGCAAGAGGTGAATTTGCGTGACCGTTGCGTCTTGATGAACTTGACTGACTACAATTTATGACGTGTACACATAAAACGAAGTAACGCTACAAATGTGTTGTTTATTACGTTACGTGGATACGAAGACAATGGAAAGTGTTAATGACAGCAACACAATGGAGGACGTGATTACGTTTAGACAATGGTCACTACAAGGTTTCCTTGCAAAAATTGTATCTTTAGGCTTCTTCCCTTAGGCGGTAGTGTCGAAAATAAGCCAAAAACTTTCGCAGGGGTACAAAAATAATTTATGCCGACAGAAAAGGCATGTCTCATGTTTAACATCAAAGGCCACAGATGGGGGCTTAATAGAAAAGTGAGTTTAATAGAGAGGGGGCTTAATAGAGAAAAGAGTTTAACAGAGAGGGGGCTCAAAACAGAGGGGGGCTTAATAGAGAGGGGGCGTTGTAGAGCTTTAACTGTAGTTTTTAGAGTTACCTGTGTAGATTCTGGGACGAATAAATTAGAGATTGATGAACCACGTGGTTTATGTCTTGGTGAATTCAACTATTTCTTGATTTTTCTGCTTCGGGTACTAATGTTTCTTCATTTTTTCAGTTAGTTTCTTATAGCTAGTTTCTTAGAAAACGAGTTAGTTCTGTGTTGTCAGGGGCGTAGCTAGCGGAGGGGGTGACACCTCCAATTCTCCATGAGTTTGTAGTAAACTTTCAGTTTGTGCAAAAGATTCTTGGTTTGTCGGGAAAAAACGTCTATAGGTAGGTGAAACAGGGCCCCAGCCATGGATTTCAAAAAGGGGGGCTAAAAAATAGAATAATTTTCCTAAAAATGTCGCCATGGTTGGGCGACGGATAAAACTCCAGTTTCCAGAGTCTCCAGAATGGCCTCAAATCGATTCCATTTCACTAATTGTGAAATTTTGTGAAAATCGCAAATTTTTTAAGAGAATTTTGGTTATCTCTCGAATGTAATAACAAGGAAAGTGGTCCAGAAGTGTTACGGCACAGCCAGAATTCTGATAATGGAAACTATTTCTATAACGGTAACACAACTCGCTTAAAGAAGATTTACTGCACGCTCGTAAGTTGACACAGTTATAAAGAGTAATGTCTCATTGTTTGCTCAATACAGTAATTCTATGAGAATTCCATTTGCCGATTTTTCTTTGAAACCAAAGAAAATTTTTTACCCTTTTTCCTGAAATCAAGTAGTTGAAATAAAGCCAAACAAAGAAAAATTAGAAACTTTATTAAGATTCCCATATCATACACCCTGTTTTCTATTTTCTAGTATGTCCTAGATATAAGACTTAATTGAACCCCTTTCTCAGAGATATTGAAGACACGGGTGCTTACACGCGACAATAAGAGTGGACCCGCCGGGAATGATGTGTGTTCCCGTGTATGCTTACTCAAAGAGGGCGTTTCCGAAGAATCAGAGATCGCGGCAAAGTAAAATTTTCCATGACCCCCATTTTTCGTGTGGCAGTCAAGTTTAGTTTTGGATCCGCGTCTACAACAGTAATCTTGAAAAATTTAGCCGGTGTTGTATCTTTACTTAATCTTGGTTCTATTATATAGCAATCAATTTTAGTACACAACAGGGAATTCAACGAAAGTTTTATATGGGATTGGAAAAAACAATTTATAAGCAAGTAACACTTTGTACGTAAATTGTTTTGATTTTGCAAAAAGTGGGGGCCATGGCCAGGGCCGTCGAGAGGCAGCTCCGGCCAAAAGGTGATTCCCAAAAATTGACCTCCTTAAGAAAATTTCCTGTGGCCACGCTCTTCAGTCTCCCGCAGAATAAGGGAAACACCCTTTTGAGGTACAATTGTTGAGAAAGTTTTTTTAAGGATTTTTACAAGAATGCGCAAAAAATTTTCACGTGAATCAAGGACATGTTTTCTCTACGATAGCCTTACAGGCGTTGATTCCTTATAAGAGCTGAAATAGTAGCTTTTTTGCATTGTCAATATATCCTGCTACTTTATTACGGGCCCCATCGGAGCACGGGCCCCGGGCCTTCTTGCTTCTTCTAACCCCCCTCTCGAAACCTCTGGCCATGGCCCCCAGTCCTTCGTCGTCGGGTTGGAGGCCCTTCTTTGGCCAAAGGCCTAGGCTTGTCAGAGTCACAGGGATACAGTTCAATCACTGTTCAATCCTCATTGGTTCGACCTGACCTGCAGTCGCAGTCTGACTCGCAGGACAACCGAACAATAAGGAGATGCCACTGTCTGCTCATAGGGTGCACTGATTTTTTAGCAATGCTATTGGTTAATTTGCAAGTAAACGTCATTTATTGAAATATCCATGGTATAAAAGAAAACCAACAAACAGCAATTACCTTCGTGTGTAGTAGTCGATCTTGGCATGTGCTAAAAATTTGCAACACATTAACATTTGCATCTGGTAAAATTTTATAGCACAGAAGACGAATAAGTCTAGAATTTTGATTTTATTTTTTAACCCCGTAACAAGTGCAAAGCTAATTGAATTCAACTTTAGAGGGCTAATAAAAATATGGCTATAAAAAGGCGCTTGTCCAGAATAGAAAGAAGCCCTAATACATAATCGAAAACAATCAATTAAAGATTGTAAAAGTCACCGTAAATTTGAGAAAACTACATGCCACCACTGTTCTATAAAAAAAGTGTATACCGCCTGCCTTTTAGAAGAACGAGCACGAAAACCGATGTAAACCTCAGTTTAGGTAGGAAGAGAACATGATCTTTCAAGTTCTGTTAAGATTTTTCCCCACACCAATCTTGCCTTGAACTGCAAAGAGGGAGGCTAATCGAGAAAGAAAATTTTCCTTACTAAATATCAACAATATACCCTCGTAAAAGTAAGGTTGCCACACCCCCACCTTTGCATGACCCCTGCCAAGTCAGCCTGTCTCACTTTGTGAAATCAGACTCATAGGGAACAAAGGAAGCAGACAGAGTGGACATTCCCCATTTCAGCAGCATCGCTTATGACTGGTTCATCGAAGACAAAAGCTTTTGTTAACCAAAATAGATTTCGCTTCTTGATATAAAAGCAGTTGAGCAACAGGTTCAGTTCAATTATTCTGTGGTCGAGCGGTTAGCTGTCACCAAACTTCTGGCTGCAAAGCAAGATTTCTTAAACTTTCTTTGGGTTTTTGGAGCACAAAAAATAGAAACCTTACAGCAAGTTTCACAGCAAAATTTCGTCTTGAAAAATTATCGTGTAGGGATCGATATTCAACAATGAGAAGGCACAAGACTTTCGTCTCTCTTTATCCTTGGCCAAATGATAGTGCCGGGGCTGTCGCTAAAAGGGCATGTGAGGGATGTGGCACCTCCTTTAAAACGATTCAATTGCATAGAGGGGCCTTTTGCCATCTAGGGATGCTTACAGTACTGTAGGGCAGAAAAATGTAGAGGGGGGCCATAGCGCCTCCTCTATCGTTTTCGCTTCATTTGTTTTCGTTTGCATGCCTCCTCAACAGGGCCGTGGCAAGGCGTGCCTTGTTTAGGGGGGGGGGGGGATCGGTCTGACTACAAATTAAACCTGGTAAAAAGGTGGTTACCTGAAATTCTTTAGTTGCTGACACAAACCTCTGCATTAAATTTTGTCAATTTAACTCTGTGTCTTTTAATTCGCAACCTCCTTTTTGTATAATAATAACAGACGTTCCTAATAGTTTTTGTCAAATCTGTATATCGAGACAGGCAAAGGATATAGTTACAGTCACTACCCGGAGTTGGTTGCCGCCGAAGGAGGAGGAAATTTTTTAATTTTGATCCCTGGAAAATGCACGCTTTTAGGCAAATTTAAATAAAGCAATCCACCTAATCCTATTGAAAGGTTGTTATTTTTGCAAACAAATTGAACAGCAGATAAAAACGACTGGTAAAAATCTGGAGCTCATTGTGAATTGTAGTTGATGCTTAAAAAAGGCCTGGATTTTTGGATGTAGTACCAACCAAAAACTTCTAAGTCATTAACGCTTAGTTTGTTTACCTTCATCTATATCAAGGAATATCATACTTAACCAACCGAGTAACTACCTTTGCTTTATTATTTACTGATTTTAAGACATGAATGTCTCGAAACTACCTAAAACGTTTTTTCACTGAGCGGATTTTGCCTGAAATTTCCTATTTTGATACTATTGGAGGTGTGACACTCCCACACCCCCGGTTGTGACACCTATATACCAATTTCTCTCCATTTTTTCTAGGGTTGAATAATCTTCCAATGTCTACCTGTTACTTAAATAGAAAAACCCTAAAAATAAAGATTTTCACGTAGTAAAATTTTGCCAGCATACCTTTCAGTTATCAAGAGGGCTATTGTGGTCACACTTTAATGCAAATGTAAAAAAGTAAAATCGGTTCAATCAAAGATTAGATCCTGACAGATATTAGCCATGATATCTTAGAACTACCCCAGAAATAAGGAGGGGTGCAGACCCCTTTCAAAAAGTAGGAACCTGGAAACCCCCTTGAGCACAATAGCTAGCGACAGGCCTGTTCAGTGCCAAACGTTTTCTTCAGGCTATGATGTCGGTGTTGTTTCATTTTTATAAATGTATTAGCCCTATCTTTTGCCCCAACAGTATTCTGTATCAGTTCGTATAGTAACCGATCCCATTGTTAGAAATATATCCCGTCACAAAGTACCCAAAAAGTACCTTTAATTCATTTGAGGCCGAGGGAAAATCTCTTCCTCAAAGTGGCAGTGCCTTTACGGGTCCTCTAGTATCTGATGACATCGGGCAGTGACTTTTCTTTAACTTCCTTTTTCCCGATTGGTTTCTTGCAGACTTCAAAGACGAATTCAAACCTGATCCAAATTCACTTCGGTCAATCTTGCAAGATACTGGCGTGGACAGAACCCCTGTTCGAGGAACCAGTACTTTCGGTCCAATGAAGAGGATGACATTCAATGGAATTTCACGTAGAAAGCCATATAGTACGGCGAAAACCCCGGTAAGCTACATATCAGAATATTTAAGAATATACTCATTTTTTTCTACTGGTGTTGAATTATAATGCTTTCTTCATTACATTTTATTTTGAAAGCTTTAAAACTTCGATGGATGATCTATGAATGAAAATCGCGAGAACTTAAAGGGCAGTTCAGTGTGTAAACTATTTAGATCGTGGCAAGCAGGGCTGCGGAAAGAATTTATGGGCCCCGGGTCAGGACAAAAATTAAATAATAAGGCATGCCTAAGGCAGACGCTTCTAGGAGGTATGGGGAATGCTCCCCAGAAATTTTTTGAAAATTATGGTTGCTTAAACTGCTAGAGTGGCTAAACTGCGCTGGTGGCAGTGGCGTAGATAGAGGGGGTCAGAGGGAGCAAAAACACCACTGTAGAGCTGAACTGCTATTTTGTCGGGAAACCTCTGCTGTTTTCAAAAACTTAACATGGTTGTCTATGTTTATCTAATTGCTATGTTTTGATGGAAAAAATTCGAATCTAAATAAACATAAGAATATTCAATATATCAAAAGAGCTTTTTTCAGTTACAATGTCGTTATGTTATGTTGAAATTTATGAGAAAAATATAGAAGCTTGTTATATTTTTGTCGGAAATCCATGTTTCTTACCCCTCCTGTGAATTAGAAAGAAAAAGAAAATAACAGGTACAAATGATATGTTTAAATAACTGAGAATAGAAAACAAGTGGGTTAGGCACAAGATTTAGGGATATTTAATGGAAGAGAAATAATTTTTCACAAGTTAATTTAATACGTCAGGCAACTGTTTATTCTGTTTCCTTCCATATCGCACTGCTTCATTCAACCTCGCACTTCTTAAATACAATCGAAATACAATGTACGCATCAAATATTATACTTACGATACCTGATCCGCTGTTTGATATAATTTGAGCATAACTGATATCTTAGCACCATAATGCATGAAAATGAAATTTTCTTAGAAATTCTTAAAGTTTGGAAAATGAAAAACGTTCAATTCGTTAACTAAATTGGACCACAACCGGCAAACTGTTGCAAATAGATGCGAATGCCATAGTGTAAATCTGTATGACATACATATTGCTCTGTATGTTGCCCTGCAATCACATTGTTAGTAACATTCAGAAGTTTTTGAACTCCTTTTACCCAAGCTCACAAAGATGAGAAATTCTTAACAAAATTATATTTAACACTGAGGCAGTCAACGACTTCATGGACCTTTGTCATTATTGTCTCTAATATTATGTTATGTTGATGTTGATGGAGAGGCTTGATTATTACCTAGAATTTCTTTTCAATTGAGTTATTATTTATGGGCCCCTAAAGCCAAGAGTCCCCGGGTCAGTGACCCCCCTGACCCCCCTGACCTCCTTTCCTCAGCACTGGTGGCAACCCTTATTTTTGGGTTGAAATATTGATGTTTTTTATAATCAGGTAAAATCAAGGAAATAGCACTCGATTTTACCCACCAATTCATCTCAAGATTCATTTAGATTCTGTAAAAGAGGGGGCATTAAATAGCAGCGCTACTAATATGACTAGGGAGGCGTAACCCCCTTGTTCTCTGCACGATCGATTTTTCATTCTTCTGAATTTGAAGAGAACTGTTCAATGTTAATTTTCAAAGTATAAAACCAAGGCGGGGTTATAAGAGAGGCGGGTATTCAAGAGAGAACTCGGTATTTTGGAAAAGTATCCTTTGTAATTTTTTTGAAACTGCCGTTACGTAACCAATGTTAGTTATGTACGTTCTCTCGGAAATTCGCGTTTTCTCTTGGTAAAAGGGGGCTTTCCTACAGTAAAATGAGCGTGACATGAAATTCTCAATGTTTCCCCAAAATTGTCTAGTGACTAGCCCCGCCAGTTGGGACCATTGATGCCACTACATTCATTGAGTATAGGCGATAAAAGTTTTCCATTTCAAAATAACTGCAGCGCCCATCAACATCTCTATCCTCTTCCCCTCGTACCCCTATAGCCTTTAGATAGTAAATAAAGGAAATATCCACGTACTCCTTGTTTACGGTTTTCAAAAATTGCTTCGCTGTTTATTTCTACGTCATAATTAGATCAATCCTGCCTCGGCTTGTTCTGTGAGCCCGCATTGTTATTTATGGGAATCACCATGTGACGTATAGCAGTGAGTGAAAGCTCCCTTGGGAAGTGAACGCAAGGTGCCAAACAAAGATTGGTTTGTTAGGTTTCACGGACTTCCCTTCCAAACGCTTAGCGCTTACAAAAATGATATTTAAATACCTTTGATCAAAGTAAAAACTTTTATGAAAGCCTTTGATCACATCAAGCCAAAGAAAGCTTTGTATATGACTTGCGTGACAAAAAATAATTTGAGGCAGGTCTCCCTGTTGTTTTGTTGCACCACAAGGCGATTCCCGCGCGAACCGTTGCACCACAAGGCGAACCGTTGGATATTGCAAAGTTTGCATTTTAAGCCTATGAGGTAATTCAGTTGCAAAGTGATAGTGCAAGGATAAGCATCAAAGATTGAGCTGATCGCGTTACCTGCAGACGTTCTCTGTAATAATGGGAATGGCAAAAGCATCAAAATGCAAGCGGTCTTCCGTTAAGGTAATTTTGGTATCAATTTACTTTGCAACTTAATTTTTCCATGAAAGATCTTTTTCTATAGGTATATCCGTTGCTTGATGCCATCTCCTCAAAATTAATACTTTAACGACACACTGCAGAGAGATGTGAAAAGTGTGGGGGGGGGCTAAAACCGAATAAATATAGGCTTTACTGGTGGCCCTTCTCTTAATACTCAACGTTTTTGGCAAAAGGGGGTTGGCACCCCAGCCCCCTGCTCCACGGTGCCGGAGTAGGGTCTGTTCAGATGGTTGTATAGTTACATATTTACTTACTTTAAATAAATGCATGTCAATTGTAGATGTTTTTTTTTTAGGCAACAGTTCAGTTTGTATTGAAACTGAAGACTGACATTTTTTAGTGACGCAAAATGTAGGGGTTGAGGATAGGGGATGATTCAATTCTTGATGACACAGAAAATTACACGAAAAACTATTGGTTTCGAAATGTAAAACAATTATTCCTTTTTAAGAGTATTTTGTTTTAATGTCATAATTATTATTGGCTTTGAGTTGGCAAAGTGTTAAAATTGTATATTATAGATATCGTTTAGTCTGACATTATCGTACTAGGATGACCAATAATTACTAAAACTACTTGTACTATAACGCCAATACCTAGATGCCCAGTTTAGAAACTTTTTGTACTTAGTGCTGATCCTCTTAAAAAACGTGTATGCTCTGAAGACCGTCAGACGAAAATCTTTAATTTTCATACATTGGTCAGGAAACAGATAGAAAAGACAAAGTGAAATTATGCTGTTTTTATCGCAAAATCTGTATCCAAAATATTCACACAGGTCATTACCGTTTTCACTCGAACCGCCTGTTATCACTTTCGTGTAGTTCTGCGACGTGTTTCTTTCCTTATTTCACGTCTGAGTCTGAACAAGCTGTTGCAATCAACTAGTGCATTCGAAGTTACTGGCAAAGGGTCCAGGGTAAAACACGAGAACACTGAACAGATACATTTTTGAAGTAGCATTTTTCACCCATAAAGATCCTCAGCATTCTGGATCGTACAATGGCGTACTAATTCACTACCTGGGAGGCGAGGTGTTTTGTAAACTTTGTCTCACCCATTTATTTTTTGAGGAAAATTGAAAAACAAATTATCTGGGCTTGCACTCACAACAACCACAGCCAATCAGGTTACGCCACCCTATGTCATTTTCCCCTATTCCTGTTGCCTTAGGTGCAGAGGAAGACTAACGGGTCGTTTTGTTAAATAACTATTTATTTTGCTTGTGTCTTATACTAGTGTTTTTTCCCATTCAGGAAAGAAGAGGCTCCATTTATCACAATGAAAATTACGAAAAATTCAGGAAACTCACATTCGAGCAACGATTGTCTGTGATAATAAATTCCCGGCCAGGATTAAATGGGACGCGTGGGATAATCAACCATCCCAAGGAGGGGCAAACACGGAATTCATTTTACTTGTCGCGACAGGCTGCAGCAGCTGAAAACCATACAGCGAAGGCTTTAGATAAAAAGGATATACCAATAGCTACATCAAAATCTGAACTAATCGACTCATCGAAAGAAAATCTAGACGCTCAAGTTACGCAGCATGAACGTCCAAAGCCCAAGAGTGTGGGACAGCTCTGCGAGATAAATTACATATCGCCAAGAAATCAGTCGAGTGCATCCCAAAATCACAATGGAAGCCATAAAAAATCTCCAAAGAATTTTCGGTCTCCTTTCTCTCAAAAAGTTCCAACACCAAAAAAGGGTGTTTTGGCGAATTGTACTCCTCGCAAATCGGGCCCTGCTTTAAGTCAAGAACCAGTTCGCTTTACTGCCGAAGCGCGTTGGAATATACAACATGGCTTGCCGTTGCCTCCAAAGGAAAGAAGATATGAGATTTTAAGCTCAACCAAAGTATCAGCAAACACCCCTAAAGCATACCCAGGAACTTCTACAGATTTGACTTCTTCTGGAAAGAATAAGAAATCTGTGCGCTGGGCAGATGTTCTCGACGGTCGAAAATCCGACGCCACCCGGCAACTAAACTTCGAGGCCGAGGTAAGGATTAACTTTTCGTTTAGTTTTCGAACCGTTCAATTTGTTTTCTCTGGTATAATAGAAATGGCAATGAACTGTGCCAAGAGAGAAATATTTTTTTCTTTAAACAGGCAGCTTGGAAAGCAATTTCTGTATATGTAGTTGATAGCTTTACCCTGTGTAAATAATTAAAAATAAAATGAAATGTCCGAAGGAGCTGGGGATCCTTTTGTTTTGGAATTTATCGGCAGGGCATGAACAAATTCCTTTCTCCCTGCGACCGGAGAAAAACCATGCATAAATTTCCTGCAAGAATGGGAACATAAACGAAGAAAAGGGTCAGGTTTCCAACACCCGTCACCAGTTTTTTTGTAGATGAAAGAAAAAGCTACATTATAAATGTTTAAACAATTTTACTACTACCACAAAATCAATTTCTATTTTGGTGACTGAAAATTATTATTTATCCATGAACGTCTAGATTGAACTAGAATGGGCTTTGCTACAATATTAACATTCTAACTGGTAAGATTATTTTTAAGCTAGATGAAAGACTGTAATTTTTTATCAAGCAAATATTTTTAAAACATTCTCACGGATTCTTAGGTAGGATTATCAATTTAACTTGTACAAGGGACCTACATAAGATATATTACTTTTGTCTTAATGTTTTTTCCTTTTGATGAACATGAAAGAAACAAAGGTTCTTCTTGCAAAAGGGTATTTTGTAAAATATTTCCTGCAGAGCTTTATACATGAAAAAAATTTCCTGCGACCGAAGGGTCGCATGGTCGGCTGGGTATTCTGGCCCTGTTTATCGAATTCGTTGAAAAACTGGATTGAAACTTTCTAAAGCAATAGTTCTGCTCCGATAGATTAAATTTCTTGTATACCTAAATTAAGATTCGTCGGAGACGTTTCGCCCACCTCCCCCCGCCCCCCTCCTCAGCCCATTATTCAATGCCACGACGCCCCTGATATGCTCTTTTATTCAATTTGCTTCGTGTCAAAATTCCGTCGCAAACAAAGACGAGGTAAAATGTTTGATGAACAAAGAGATTAACTTTTATGGAAGGTATAGACCGATCTCAGGGGAGCTCATCGATGCTACAAATTTGTTGGCTTGCCATCAGATAAAAAGGCTGCAATGCGCACGGAAATGCGTGCGTTCTTTTGAATGGCTTTCGAGCCCTTTTTGTGATGCAATGGTATCACCAAAGTCTTGGCTTTGCCTATCAGAAAATTGCTCTTTTTTGCCTTCATCGTTTGCAAGATTCCTGATATAGCTGTATTTGAATTTCAGGTAGTTGATCCAGCGACCACCCTCTCGAAGCCACCTACATCAACTGCAAAGCCTGAGAAAGAAAGCATTATTTCCAGGATTTTCCGCAGTCTGCAAAATACCCATAATAGCGACCATGGCCCTACCACGAACACTCCAGAAGCAACACGTGTGACCAACTCACATACAACACCAAAGGTTACTCATACAATCGACAACAAAACTGAAAGCAAAGCCATACCAAAGCCGTTTCAAGGCGCAAGTGTCGTTTCGGATGAAAAACATCATCTGTCTAAAGACACTGCTAACTGGTACAGTGCTACTCCGCGTAACGACAACGCCGAACACAGTAGACAACCGCTAACCCATGCTCAAACGCCAAAAGCCAATGCTGATAGTTCTTTTTCCCAACGCACGCCTCAGGCAGAGTTTGGTTTAGACCTGTCACTGATCAACTGTCCAATGATCAAACGAAGATGGGCACGTACACCCCATGCCAAAGAGGAAGAGGAAAGGAAAAACAGGGATAATTTGAACATGGATAATACAATTGATTACAATTCTACTTTCTCAGCGACTGCTGCTGAAACTCATTTAGCAGATTCTAAAAACACTGACACTAGTAGCACCAATTGTCTGAAAGGAAGCGACTCCGACTTTTTTGCGCCAGACGAGTGGAGGTCCAAGTTTGATATATCAAAAGGAATTTTACATGTTATCGATGACATCAATAAATGGAACATTCAAGAAGACATGAAAAAGGTGTGTTCATACAAAGGCAAACTTTCAAAAACTCCGGCTGGTAGTGCACATAAATCGAAAGATGACGCACCTCTCTTACCTTCATTTTCTTCTGATAACACAAATCGAAATGCAGATACATTCAGTGAAACCTCTTTTTCCCCTGTTCACCCTCAACGGCAGCGCAATAGTCCCATTTCTGCTTCTATTGTACCGCTCGCGTCAACGATTTCTCCCTCGCCAAATGTAACTTCTTCAAATAATGGTTCTGGAGACGTGCTACTTAACTATCTAGCTAAATTACCAGAGCTGAAGAATCACAACGAAAGAAAAAGCAAGGACATGCACGACAGTGTTACAAAAACATCAGAAAGTGGTATGATCTATTCAACTGCTTCTTTACGAGGGAATCAATGGTTAGGTGGTGTATCCAGTTTCGCTGGTGCTACTAAAGGAAAAGAAATCGTTTACAAAACTGCTGATTCATCGCCGACGACTTGCGGTGTAAATCAGAATAGTGCAACAAAGCCAACTTCACAAACCCAGAATAGCCAAGACAGTACTTCACAAAAACGTCTTGACAGATTCATATCAAGTAGCAGGATCGCTGCCATAGTGGAGGAGCATCTTGGCCCAGTTCGCTCAGTGATTGACAATGCATTTGCTTTGGAAATCAGTCAGTACCAACAGTCAGCAGTTGAGCCTTCCATACGTGAAAACTCTGACCAATCTGTATCCCGGATAGTTGCAACCCATTTCTCCAAAGCCAACTCAGATATATCGAGCCAGTCTAATGGACATGCAGAGGGACGCTTACATTCATCGGCGGGCAGTGCATTCAGAAAAATCTCAAAAGACTCGAATTTCTCTCTAAAAGAGCGGCCTTATGATAATTATTATGTTAACATTCTGAAAGCTGAAAACGAAATCAGTGCTGAATACTCGAATGTCAAGATACTGGACACTGAGGTTGCTTTTCACACCAGATATCTGGAAGTAGCCCAACGACTTGGCGGAAGGAGAATTGAAACAAGAGATTGTCATGATCCCGTCTTCAAGATCCTGACTCTCGGCGATGCTCATGTAAGTACATGTAATATCCTTTAATAATATAATTTAACAGTAGCAAGACACAATACAATGGGAAATGTTGAAAAGATCTGTCGTGTATTTGTCCAGTTTCAATTCAGGACCAAGCACTGTTTCTTTTAGAGGATGGCTCTTTTAAGAAAAAATATTAAAATATTCCTCATGAAATATTAGTAATTCGTAATTATTACTGCTTTCTTTTCCTAAACAATTGTTAAAAAAGGAACTCAATGTCAATTATATGTATAGAAAATCAATATTTGTTTAAATGTATTTTGAATGTTGTTTTTCGCAATTTATGCATTTTTATCTTCCTCGTATACAACGTGATATTTCCACAGCTTGGTATCCTAATCGTGCATTTTGTTGTTACAGCATTTCTTTCCGATTGATGAGCAATGATTTCACACAAAACTGGGGATCTGTCACAGCTGTACAGAAACAGAACAGTAGTCTGGCTTATGAAGCTGAAAGATTTTTGTAAAAGAAGTAAGATTTGACTTTACAAAAAGACAATATATCTTGTAAAGGGTGTTAAGTAGATTGTGTTTCCTTGAGATTTCCTTAAGTAGATTGGGTTCTAATTTGTCAATCCTGGATGTTAAATGTAGACAGGACCGCGGAGAACATTACGGCTCTGAGGGCTTCAAAGGTTTTTTGAGGGGGAGGGGGGACTAAACGCAGGATTGATTTTTGTAGGGTTCTAAGTACATTTTGTCAATTATTCGAGAGCCCCTCCAACTTCTGCGACTCCTGACTGTAACTACTAGTTTGCCAAAGATTATTATTGCAAATTCTAGTTGTAGTCTAAGCCATGATTAACCCAGTAAAGACATTAATTCATTTCTTAGACAGTTGGGTTAAAACAGGTGCATTAGCCTTTAAGATTCGTGACATTAAATGGTCAATAAGCTGTATTGATTTAGTGACTGTAACTGTACATAGTTTGTCAAGAAAATGAAATTTAAGTAAAAAAAATGAACTGCTTGCTTTGTTCTTCTATCTGCACATAACCAGGTTGCATATTCTGTACAATTATCTAAGTTTTTCGAGACCTATTGAGTCAACTAACCGCAGCTAAAAAATTGTTTCCAAATTTTTTGGACAGAACATTATATCTATTTCCTAATCTACAATTTTACTGATCGTCTTATGTTGGAACCAGCTGACAGACCTGTGTAAGAAACAATCGTTTCTTCGAAAAATAAACCTCTGAATCGAAAAATGGCACCGATCACATTTACAATTTAGAATACAGCAATTATGAGAAGAGAGTTACACCTAAGTTGCTTTATTCATCAACCAGAGTTAACTTTGATGAATACTTGAAGATAAACACGATATTTTTACAGCACCAAATCCAACGACACACCAACTAGGCATTGATACCCAGAATTTTATACCTAGATAACTTAAATTTTCCTCGAAAACTAACTAATGGGTTCGGTAACTTAACTTACACCCTTTAAAAATAAATACCAGAACAGAAAACTGTCTATATCTCTCGATAACAAGATGTTTTCTACTTGCTTTAAAAAGCCATTTGCATAGTGTAAAAAACAAGGATAAATGCATGAGGTAGATACAAGAAATTTTATCCAATATTATACATTTGTTATGCTAAAGATTGCCTCTCTTCTCCTCTAAGGGGGCCCCTGCTGTATCATGATGGTATTCAACTCCTCCAGGGGCCAATCTGGATTACCAAATACCTTTTTACAGTTCATAAAAATGTTCCAGTGTCCATTTTTCTACTCGATGACGTAATTTGGATGAACAACGAGATACGGGTTGTCTTCATCCTCGGCTGGAACTGCTTCTTCATCTGTTGCTTTTAAGGGTTCCTTCAGTGCCAAGAGAACGCCATCCTATGAAAACAAACAAGCAATTAGACCACCAACAAATCTACTGGCATTCTGACTGTCGAGAGAAAGACTGCCGAGTTCTAAACTATAGAAGAATAAGGTTGACTTGAGGCAAGAAACAAATCGAAGATATTAACATGCAAAAACAAACATTGTGCATTATTGCTGACGTCATAAACCAGGTTAGCAAAATTTTTTGAGCTAAAGTACAAAAAGACCAACACAGGCAACATAATAATCAAGATTAAGCCCCACGTAGGTAATTATTGACTTAAAAAGAATGTTTAAGCTTATTTAAACTTGTATTCAAACTTCAATTTATAATAGATGTAGCTCAGCGTGTTGTACGTCTAGTAATAAGCAAAAATTAATACAAATAAATAACGACTTTCTACATGAATGAAGTAAAAGTATGACATTCCAAGCATACCGTAAAGAAGGCCGCGTTTATCATAAATCCAAGATTTTGGTTGAGGCGTTTAATAGAGGGTGGCGTTTAATACAAAATGGCAAGTTTGTCAAACGAAAAATACGATGAAAAAAAGATAAAAACAGACCTTAAACAATGTTTTCTTTTCCCAAAAGCACGTAAAAAAGATTGTGTGAAAATTTTTTTAAAGTTTACGAAAGATATGTTATGGAAATGTCAAGGAATTTCAATATTCCTGCTTCGTCAGAGTCCTCGTCTCTATGAGATTAAAACTTTCATGGCTTTCGAATAGTAAGCGTATAAACGATTCGTTGATTATTGTTTGGTGTGTTTTCTAATAAACGCCGCTTTTCAAGATGCGGCATTTAACAGAGAGGGCGGTATTTATCAGAGGGCGGCGTTCATTAGAGAAAAGACGGTTTCCAGGGGCGAAAATCCGGGAAGGGGGGGGGGTGAAAATGCCCAAAGTCTTCCAGGGCAGCTGCCTTATTTGCACACGAGCACGTTAAGTTGCACACGAGCGCGTTGGTTAAGTTGCGTCGGCTTTCAATAAAATGAGACCACACGAATCAATTTAAGTTGCAATTCTTTTCATGTATGTAGCCGAAAAATATGACGTGCAATGTAAGCTTTATTACAAAGCAAAATCAAATTTGACACTTAATTTACGCTCATGTAGATAAACAGATATTGCATAGGCAGTTAAGTTTCAAATTTGTTTTTATTGCGTAGAAATTTATAATTGGTAAAGACAAATGTACATTGGTAAAGCTTTCACCAGTATTCTACAGACCAACCTTTGCTTTGAGGTCTGCAGGGCACCACTCAGTTTTGCAGGGCAGAAACCCTTTTCAAGCCCCCCCCCCCAAACCTATTGGTCTAGTTACGCTCCTGACGGTATCTCTTAATCAGATCAAAATATTCAGACTCTAAGCAATGATCAAATGAATATATCCCATCTACATCTGTGACGTAAAAAAAAAGTTTCTTACGCTGAATATGAGCTTGTCCAGAACTCGATTGATTAAAAACGTTTGCTCCTCAAGCTGCGCTTGTGAATCGATTTCACTTTCATGTTCCTTTAAGTACCAGTTTACGACGTCAGTTCTTCGGATTGCTGATTCCTCTAAAAAACAAACAAAGCTAGCATTGCCAAAAGCTCTTTAATACCAATTGGTATCCACCGTTTTTTTGTATGGAAACTTGCTTAATCCGAATACAAACAAGGAAACTAGCTTCCTTATCACCCCTTGCTTAGCAAAGCAATATAAAATCTTGAACAGGCACGCCCCATTTCAAAGTTGGTATCTCTACATCGTTATTCAAATGGGAAGATAGAGTGTGCATCTGTATTATACAGGAGTGCCAACTTTACATTTGTCTCTAGGCTCCTGTCTCAATAACTGTGTTCACGGTAGAGCTTTACATATTTGCGATGACGTAATTCTTTCATGCAACGATATATTCATCATTAATGGGATTTCTATGACTCTACAATTAAAAAAAATTGAAGTCGACGTCGCTTTCGCGCCATCATGAAAGCCCTTACCGTCGTCAGTTTTGTCTTCTTCATTTCTCATATAAGATACAATGGAATTTGCAATTATCATGTACTGCTCATATTTCAGCTTTAATTTGCGTTTCTGGGCAGGTTCACTTGGCTTGGCGTGAGAGTCTCCATTAGGGATATCGCCATTCACCTGGGCGACCTGTGGCTGCTCTGTATCTTCGTCTACTTCCATATCTAAATTCAATGAAACAGGAAAATTTTTTAGTCCGTTTTACAATCTGAATGAGTAAATATTCTAGGAAAAATCTCAGTAAGACGATTCTTAGGAAATTCATGAATGAAACCCATATTTTATAAAACAGGAAAATTTTTGTAGAATAATGAAAACGGGTGGGGTCACATTCCTTCTCGTATTACTTTCGATCCGAACGCGGATAGAGTCACGTCGCCACTTATGAAACGATTTCAGTAAAAATTGTTTTCCCCAGCTTTTTAGTATTTCCTAATAAAATCAACGTACTACAAAAACATTATTTGTTGCATAATCTACATGCTTGCGTAAAGACAGTCTTATAGGCTTTTCTATCTTTCTCGTAAGATAAAATTCGTCACCTGCGGAAGAGCGGGGATGGTTCCCGTATCTCATCGTAGTCAATATCAATCTCGTTTACACCCAAACAATTTCCCTCCTACAATCTCTAATTCCCAAACAGGAACGCTCCCTATTCCCTCGTAAGAATAGATTATCTTTGGGTATCAAAGAAAGGACAACACAGCAAGAAATATTTAACTGACATCTTTTCAAAATTTTAACGGTGGGCACTTAAATAAGTCTGGTTGTATCTGCTTGTCCCGGAATGCGCAATTTCTTCATTTGTTACACTTGTGACTCGACCTGATAGTGCGAAAAAATCTGAATGCATTGTTACCTTGACCATCTTGTTCATCGAATTGAATGTCTGGTGTTTCAACTCTTATGATTGATTTATTGAGCAGTCTGAAAGCTTCTTTAACGTGCTTTGGTTGTACCTGTGTAATTAAATAACATGAACTGAAAATTACATAACCAATTTCTAAGTTCTTTAAAGAAATCATATAGCAAAGCAGCAGATAGCAAAAATAAAAAAAATACGAGCTAAAATATTAACAGGAGCCAATAAATAGGAGAGCTCAAAACAAGAATCCTTGTAGACAATATGCTAATTATAAATATTGCAATTTAGTGAAGGTGCTCTTGGTCCACCATTGAGACCAAATTCTCTGGAACTCTATACGAAAAATTAAAGTTAGCTTTATTTACACTATGTTAGCCTTCACAAAAACTCAAGTTATGTGTTGCAGTATAGACAGAATTTTATTCAGCTTTATTGAGCTTACAGCTATTGGAAATAGTATATGTATATATAAGGGCGATAAATGAGGGCGATATATGAGGGCGATATATGAGGGCGATATATGAGGGCGATATATAAAGACACTATATCAGGGGCGGACACTTGGTCAAATATTGGGGGGGGCAAGCCTATTGTTTTAATAAGATGATCTCACATTTCCCATTGTTTTGAAATAAAAGACCATTGTCCTCTAAAGTATCGTCCCCCCCCCCCCCCAGGTGTCTGCCACTGCACTATATGTCCCGAAGAACTTTCTTAGACCATCTAAATTTCCTTTTGTTGGACTATACAATAAACTATTGCGTTTTCCAATCGCCAACGCAGTACTCATTTTCAAAGTTTTCTCTGTTGAAACGCGCTCGAATGCCTCTTGTGCTAGCCCTTAACAGTGGACTGACGGGGCACGGTGCCTTTGAAAATAATGGAGAAGAGTTGGAAAAAGTTATTATTGTACCTCGTCTTGGCAGTGTAGCCGCGCTAATGCCTCCGACAACCTTATCATACTCTCTAACTGCCTGACTGTTATTCGCCATGAAGACTTTGAAATGCCATTGATGTCCCTTTGTCGCAATGCCTTGTACTGTTCAACTATAAAATCTTGACTTTCTTTGTTTATCTAGAAAAAAAAATATCGTCAGCAGTGACAGGATGGGTATGGAATCTGGAATGCAAAGTTTTTAGTGCATTAGCAGCTAATTCCAGCTATTACAAACATTAGTCACATTGTAGTAAATATAACTTTACTTCAAACGTTAAACATAAAATATACTAATGAATCTTAAAAGAGGATCAAAATGCTCAAACACACCGTGGGCTTGAAGAGTCTTGCAAATGTCAAGTAACGTTGAATCTCATCCTAAAACCAAACAAATGATAATTTAGTTCTAAATCTTTTAATCGTATAATTCTTTTCAGATCTTATGTCTTCCAAAAGACCTTAAGTTCCAATTAAATATACAAGGGAAAAACTGTTGAATACTGTAGCTAGGAATAGTTATGTTAAAAAAGTTACATATTACGGAGGCCTTTCAAGTTCATGGGCTCCGACAAAGGTTGAAAAATGGGGGGGGGGGCCAAGGTAGACCACTAACGTATACACTAATTATAAAATAACTTTTAACATAAGTTTTGTGTACATCTAGTTATACTTACAACGGAGTAAAATCGTTCTACAGATAGCTCAAGCCTGCTGTGCAAATCAATAATTCTTCTAGCAATTGCATAATCAGTAACCTAAAACAAAAGTATAAAATGTTTCATTTGCTTTATATAGAGCAAGGAATCAATCAGGCCTTTCATTATATATACATATTTTTTGCAATGGGTTAACAAAGTACGGTGATAACATTGAAACAGTAAAGAAATTACAAGCAACGCTTTAAGGATTTCAGATAAACCAACCTCATTACATTCATCTACCAGAATGAAGAAAAGGTCAAATCTTGACATAATTGGAGCTGACAATTGTATGTTGTGCTAGAATGAAAAGAAAGGATAATTTGAACATTCAAATTAATGACGAGTAATGGTTTTTTGACACTCAACAAAATCCATGAAATGAAATCGTGGTTTTTAAAAGAATCAACTCAAACACAATGAGAAATAAGCTGTCAATACAGTTGTCATGCCTGCACCAAAAGGGGGGGGGTGCCATGTTGGTTCCACAAGGGTAGTCTTAGGAAAAACATTCAGATAAAAAACTCTTTTCGCAAATCTGGAGATGAATAAAGCACAAAAAAGCATACACGCAAATATACCTTCAAAGATTTTGTTCTGTCATATCTTCCTCCAATTGGGTTGGCAGCAGCGAGGATTGACGTTCTTGCATTTAGGGTGGCCTATAATAGAAATAGCATTGTTAGCCACCATTCTAAGTAAAGGCCAAAAACTGTCATACATCAATTTTGAAATTATTGAACAGTGTTAATTAGAAAATTATTAATGCAAAGTTAGAGGAAAGCTATTTAAAATACAGCTTGAAAAGTAAACAAATCGCACTTCCAGTATAAACTGGCAAATATATAAACTACCCTGTCTGCTTGAATGAAAAAAAATTAAATATATCAAAGACTCTGTCTGCCATTATTTCTCCTGTTAAAGAAAAAGATATTAAAACAAAGTACGGGAAAAATACCTTAACTCCAGCTTTGGTTATAGAAATTGTTTGTTGTTCCATAGCTTCATGGATTGCAACCTGGTCTCTGAGATCCATTTTGTCAAACTCATCTATACAGCAGACTCCCTAAAATAAAAAAATTAGTCTACATCTGTTTTCTAATTACTTCATATGGGCCTTTTCAAGCCTTTTCTAATATAAGGGGCTTACTCAATCATGCAAGAAACAAACTCATCAATAATTTCTCAAAAAACTCTCTCTATACAAAAAAGAAATAGTGCATACAAGTGATGAGATAAAAGCAGAAAACTTTCTGGTATTAAAATCTTGAATTTGTACTTTTATCAGAATGTGACAATGGACTGATGCAATGATCACAACAATCACAACATTGACTTACAAATATGTATTTGCCTAAAATGTAACTCTATGCTTACATTGTCAGCTAACATAAGTGCCCCAGCTTCAATAACAAATTCATGTGATTCTTCATCTTTGACTACAGCAGCGGTCAAACCTGCAGCAGTGCTTGCCTTTCCAGAAGTATAAACTGCTCGAGGTGAGAAGCTTTCCACTTGCCTACAACACATTTGAAAATTACTCCTTGTAAAAACTGTCAGCACAGATTAAACAGCAGAAATATCTTGTAGAAAAACTTCATTGTTGATCAAAAGGAAATTATTAGAAAGGACCATGGAACACCACTATCACTCACTTGAGAAATTGACTTTTTGCTGTGCTAGGGTCACCAACAATGCAAATATTTATGTCACCGCGTAGAGCTGTTTTTTCCATTGTTCTCTTTGGAACACCACCAAACAACATGAGCAGCACCCCACGCTTGACCTCATCATTTCCTTAAACAAACATAAAGATTTTACAGCTATTATCAACAACAGATTGTTTGCACTACCTCCAAATGGGTCTGGAATAAATGGACAGGGTTCAAGAAACATGGCAAAGTCCACACATTAACAAAGATTGTAGTTTTCAAAAATGAGAGGTTTTTGTAAAAAAGATTAAAACAGTCAAAGTATATTTGAAAGTTGATTGTGAGGCTGTTTTGGCATTTTAATCTCTGATCAAAATTGCTGTTGTTATTCATTAAATAGTTGCTGAAACAGTAAACCAAAGAAAATTTATTGTTAACCACCCATTTCAGGGTGAGACTGAGTGCTTGTATTTAAATGAACACAAAGCCGTGTATATAGATTTTATGATTACAATTTGCAGGCTGGAGAGTTTTCAATAGGATGATATTTGCCAATGAATGTATGTTTAGACTTGAATGGGAACTGTGGAAAAACAATTGTAGCACATCAAAAAGGAAATTGTTAAACACTCAGGTATTAGCCTTCTTCAAGAAATAAATCATTTTTAAAACATTAGCATGAGGTAAAAATTTATCAAAATTAAACAACTCTGTCACTTGATCAACCAGAAAATTCATTTCACTGTTCTCATATATAATTTTTGCATAGATTCATACCATGTATGGTGGGAAACATGCTTGTGATCAAGTTGTGGTATAGATTTCTATCTTGGCTCATTTCATAAACTTTTCTCCATTCCTGTTCTGTCATTTGCTTTTTAATTGCCTCTGCCGTCATTTCATCTTCTGAAAGATCCTTCCCACCAAACTAGAATTAGAATTGATAAAGTTTTTTCACTGACAGAAAACAATAATACACAACCATCGATTTGATAGTGATACGTATTAAAAACATAACCACAAAAATAAAATTAAAGAAAACAATTGCAAAAATATCTTACCCGTGGGTTTGTTGCGGTCACACTGCATGCTAAAAATGCCAGTCTGTAATTAAGGTCTCTTACTCCAAGAGCTTTTAGACCCCTGCAGATAAAAAACAGATTTTATTCATTCTCTGAAAGAATCAATGATTTTTAAATATGGGAAAGTGAGTTTGGCACATAAAAAATGTTAAAGGCTGACCTTACTCCTTCTTCAGCATGACCTCCAGTCTGCCGACTCCTGTCTGACTTCTCAGCTTTTGCACCTATTCAATGTGCATCAAAGAAATTTCAGATACCAAATGAGCACAAATCAAAAGAGACAAAAAAGTAACAAACTTATAGGATGACCTGGAAGTCATGCAAGCAGCAGCCTTCAAACCATGAATTATGTACATGTTGGTTTGGATCAGGGGCGGACTGGCTGGTCGGGCTATTCGGGCGATCGCCCGAAGGGCCGGTCGGTTTAAGGGCCGGTTGGTTTAAGGGCCGGTTGGTTTAAGGGCCGGTCGGTTTAAGGGCCGGTTGATAAAAGTGCAAAAAAATAAATTAGCTTAAAAAGTGAATGCGAGGCAAAAAAGTACACCCACGCGTTAATCTGTTTGCCTTAAATTTTCAGAGACTTTGTGGGAAAGAATAAATATACACACTTCTTCAGGGAACATGTTATTGACATTTTGTTATATTTTCTCTTGAAGGTATTTCCTTTTTGGCGACATATTATACTGTAACATCCCTGTTTCAATGCGATACATAAAGCCCCGGCAAAACGACTGGACATTTGCACTGGTCACACACTAGACATTGCTCATTGTTCAGAGTATGGACATCCAGAAAATATTGGTTATGGCAAAACGACTGAACATTGTCCAGTGAACTTTTTCCCTGTTGAAGAATGCGGGTGGGAAAACTGGCAACAGGACATCTCTTTACCTTTGAAAATACACTTTTCATGGCCCTAACCGTGTTATCGTATGAATTAGAGTGTATTATTGAAAAGTGGCTAGGACTGCTAGGTTCATCAAAATCACCGTCCTCGTGCTCTCTGACATCGCTTTCCTTATCGCAACTAAAGGTTATCTGATCAGAAGATTCATCGTTACTAATTGAATGACTTTATCTGCTATTGGTCGAATTGAATTTTCACGTTGTTTCCATTTCGTTCGCGGTGTTGACTTAGAAAGTTTGTTGAAGATTTGAATATGGGAAATAAATTGACGCCGAATCCAAACCATTAATTGATTGCGCGTTCGCGAATTGGACAATGTTCAGTAGAGTGGCAAAACGACTGAACAATTTCTGTACAACATCAGTGAGCAAAAGAAATTTAATCCTGTCCACTGAACATTTTTGGCTGCCTTCAAAATCGACTGAACAACATTCAACATCGCTGAACAACACTGGACAAGGTGGCAAAACGACGCAACATTTACGCTGGACATTTGTCCAGTCCATGTTCAGTGAAAATGTCCAGTCGTTTTGCTGGGGCTTGAGATTTTAACCTGCCCCGATGTCTTTTTACTTAGCTTTTGCTTGAAGCTGGTCATGTTTTTCCCTAAGCACAAGCTATTGCTAAATGTAATAAATTTAAAAGTCCAAAAATTCACTAAGTTCACTAAGCGATTTGCTCTGTGATGTGAAGTAATGAAGAGGACATGCGTAGAACAAGGAAAGAGCAAGAAGACTTCAACCAAAGGTGGTGCACAGAAATTTCGTGAGGAAAAGCTGTGAGACTTAAAAAAGGATTCAGCTACGATACAAAGCTTTTTTTATCAAGCAAAAGCCACAAACGTCACAAAAAACAGCAGGGTCTTGCTCTTGCTCCTTTCAATAAACTCATACAAGTTATGGTACATTTATTAGGCATATACTATCATAAGTCAAATGGCCCCCTGCCCAACAGGGGTATGGTGCTACACGATAAAATTTCAACAGGGGTGCCCATGTTTTCTTTTTGGGGTTAGAAATTGACAAATCGATATTTTTGGGCTGCTGAAAATCATTGAGGTTTTCCGGAGGATTAGAAAATTATTTGTCACAAGTTGAGTGTGATAGAAGCTTTTCCACTTTAAATATATAAAGAACAGATTACGTGGTAATTTTTCGCAGCCAAACCTGGAGTTCTTAGAAAAACACCTGTTAGATGACATCTAGAACGATCACATTATCAACATATAAGTTACTGTATTTAGAAAGAAAGTCAAACCAATGAGTTAAAATTTTTGTTTATTTACTATTTAGTCAGCAAATGACTTATTCAACATGTTCTGTTAACCAGCATTCATCCATGCACACAATTACTGAATTTAAAAACTTGTTTTCCTTACAGACTAACATTTACTTGCATTTTCCGAGGAGTTTTTTATTTGCTATTTTTGTGGGCCGGTTTGATCAAAATTTGCCCGGGCCAAACAAATTAGCCAGTCTGCCCCTGGTTTGGATACTCACATGCAAATGACTTTGGGTTAAGAAATGCAACATAAAACTATATGAACTAATTGGCATTTTTATGCATTACAGCTTTTTGCCTTACCTGGTACGCTTAGTTTTGAAACATCTGGAACAACAACCAATGTCCCAGTAAAATCACATTTGTCTCCAGCTTGTGCTTGTTCTACAGCCTCTGCCCTCAAAATCACCTCAACGCTGAAAAAGAAACAAAATCAACTTGAAAATAAAATGATTATGCATAAAGTATTGAAAAAATCTGATTTGCCAAAAGACATACAAAACAACTGTTTTGAGCTATCGATGTCAAAACAAGCTAACAAAATAAGACAAAACTAATTCTTACTAAAAAAATTTTGAAAAGATGAGACGAACCATGATCTTTAGAACTACATATAAATATATATATACATATAAATATACATATAAATATATATATCAAAGTTTGTTAACTACTTTTCACCAGTCTATCATTAATAGCTTGATGCCAGATAGGCAGAACTGTACAGGTAGAATGATGATCGCATTAAGTGTTGAACTTGGAGGGTAGCAACTTAGAATTTTCCTGTTCTATACACCAAATAGTTTATAAGATAGTTTAATTATCTTCTGTTTCATTCTAGTGTGTTGATTTGTTTGATTAAATCACAAAAATGGCTATTCTCTTTGCAATTGAGGATCAATCATGTATGGAAAAACAAACAAAAAATATTTTCTGTGACAATATTGTTTTATGTCTGATGACTCATGGTATGGTCCTGTATGAGTTGGCCGTTTGCAATTTTGCCAGTTCAAGACAGAATTGATTTGGACAAGTTATGAAAACGAAGCAATCATTGAATTATAAACCTTGTAAGGCACCTACTTATTTTTGACTTATATTTTTTACATTAAAATTACTTGGAAAGCTAACCTTCTTGGTATACTGCCTCTTGGTAATTCTGCTTGTGTTTCTTGAATCCTTACTTTTTGAAAATCAACAAACTTGGACTTTTCCACATCAAGATTGAACTTGTTTCTATTTTGACACACTTGGTTTTTACAAACATTTGGCTACAATGCAAATTATTTTTTCAAATTAAAACAAACAAACATAAAGCAATAGGTGGAGGTGGATGTTTTTTTGCTTAGCATTTTTTGGACTTGGTTTCTGGCAAATCAATTTTACTATGTTGAAAATATCATACAAAGTAAGCTTGGTAGAAAAAAAAGCAAAAAGTTTAAACTCTATGAATTCTGATTAAAATATTTTACCTGTGTATATTTGAACTGCTGTTCAACATCTTTGATCACTGTTTGACAGTCAAGGCAAATGAAAGTACCACTAACAAGCTCTGGGTGCACTGGATGAGTCCTTACAACCTGACCACAGATACGTAATAACGCTCCAATTTTTTGTGATGTTAGCTCTCGAACTCTAACAGATAGGAAGCAGGGTTGATCAGCATGAATTTACATGAGAAGAAAAATATGATTTTGATACTAAATATATTTGCATATTGTAAGCTTGACCTGAATTTAACTGATTTTATGGAAAGAACTTAAAGGAAAAAACTAAAAAACTAAAAGCATCTTACTTGTTCCTAGTAGCAACGTCCACAAAGCTGACATAAAATTCTTTACTTGGTGGAACTTGGCCACGATCCCTTGCAAAATTTCTCACTGCTCTACATAAATATGGGTATACTCTGTGGAAAAATTAAAACATTTGTTAGGGTGTTGTTATTAATAAAACTACAATTGTTAACTAAAATGATTTCTCTGGAACTAGTTAATAGATTTATTGTGCAAATGTTCTAATAGAGAACTTCAGATTTTCATATGAATTATAAACTTACAAAAAATATACCGTATTTACTCTAATATTCCCGCTTCTCTTTTATTCCTGCCTCTCTAGTAATCCCCCTTGTATTTCATAGATTGTAAGAATAATCCCGCCTCCCCAGTAATCTCACATGTGGGATTGAAACTTTAATTGGCTTTTGCTATTCTTTGTATTGGTTGAAAATCAAGGATTGAAACTTATGCTTGGAGTGAATGGATTAAATCACATGATAATGTCATAGACGGGAGAGGGCAGAGAGCTGTCTTATTTTGCAAGTTTATCAAACATCCAAATCTCGCAGCATAAAAAAAATGTTTGATTCTTTAACTTCGTAATACTGTCTATAAAGCACAATATCTGCTCTGTCTTGTCTGTTTTCTCTGATTTGCCACAATCATGTTTAAGAGACTTTTTTGTTGAAACAGTATCCTCAAACTAGACTTCAAAGCATTGAAAAATAATCCCGCCTCTCCAATATACCCGCCTCTCCGATAATCGCGCCTTTTTTTTGTTAGGTTGAAATGGTAATCCCGCAGCGGGAATATTAGAGTAAATACGGTAAGTATTTTTTATAAGAATTTTTGTGCTGACAGCAATTTATACAATTTCAGAGCTCGTCAATAAACATGCTTAGCTCATATGTATTATTGTCAGAAGCATCACCAGTTCTGGTTGAAAGTATTGAAGAGTTACTGCTTACCTATAATATTCCTCTTGAATTGTAGTTGCCAGCTGTGAATTGTATGCCTCAACATCATAAAAGCTAACTGTTAATGTATTTCGCTCTGGCCTCATCAGTTCCTGTGCCTCAGGAAGGTATTTTGGTTCCTCATCAACTTTGAACCTACATTAAAAAGTAAAATATGGCTAAGTGGGTGTTATGGAAAGAAAGCAAGTAAAAATTATGTCAATGCGACCAGCCTGTACAATATTTCCAGAGCGCCAGAGCAACAAAATTCGAATTTTTGGAAACCAACGTTTGGTGAGAAATTGTGCACAGAGTTGGTAGCAAAGACTTTTGAAGAGAACTTGTGTTCTTTTCCAGAGAACATGACCTGATATACAAATATTATGCAAATACTCAACAGCAGGTTCATAACAAAGTGCAGGCAGAATGAAGAATGAAAATAATTGAAGATGTGTCCTATGAAGACCAGACTTTACAGTCTGGCAATGTGGTACCTTGGAACAAATAATGATCTGCATTACTATCATTTTATCACAGGGCACCAGCAACAACACCACTGTTGCTCTGATAAAGCCCTGTATGCCTGGGTGAAATATTAGCCTTAACTGATTAACTTACATTTGTTGTTGTTCATTCTCCTTGCATTGCGGTGTTACTTATTTGCTACATTTTAATCAACTTTTCACTGCAAGAATTCCATCGGAGTCCATCAAGCAGCCTGTTATCATGGCCTTTTCTTTATTCACAAAACACCAAATTTCACTGATATAATGGCAAATTTGTTTGATTTACATGTTGTTTAGATAATTGCTTTCGGATAAGAATTTGCTGGCACAAACAGTGCTTCATTTTATGTGTGCTTTGACTGCTTAATAGGCTTTTATATTTTGGTGAGATTTAAAGCGCTTTAGGCAAAGATGAACAATTCGTTATACACGTTTTATTCATAAAAAAATATTTCATAAGAAAGTTGTGCATTCCTTAATAAAGTCGCACCCTCAATTTCGTGTGCAATAAAGTATTCGTCAACAATAGATATACATAATACATATCAACAATGTATAAGACGAAAAGTTACTCTGTGAACTGTCATCCTTTGCAAATACTCACTCTTCGAGGAAGTCATGAAAAAGTTTTTGGCATCGCTCGGCGAGTTCATCTTTAATTTTTGCAATTCCAATGGTTCGATCGGCGACATCCATGGTTATTTCGTTTGTTGTGGCCTTTCTCTCAACTGTTTTAGACCACAGTGGCACTTAATACACACGTGAAATTTTGAAGATCCTATATCTTTAGGTCTGGAAAGAAGGGCTATGACTACGAGTTCGAAGACATTCCGAATGGGCTCTTCTCGTGTAGTAGATTTGGCGGGAATATCCCAGGCACCAGTGCGGCCGTTCTGGATAGCAAGCCAAATATTTATTCCAGCCAGGAGGTGTTTTTGAATGAAGCAAATATTTAAGTTGGGATTCCATTTGTTCAAAAGATACTAATAATCTTACTGCACGGAATGGGAGGTTTTTTTGTGATGAAAGGGGCATTACGTGAAGTTTTTTTATGGGCCCCTATAGCCAAGGGCCCCCGGGTCAGCGACCCCCCTGACCATCCCTCTCCTCAGCACTGTCTATATGACCCCGAGTGCTCAACTTCAGAAGTTGAAATCCAATTGTAGTTGGAAAACTTAAAAGTTCACTTGGAATTTTTTCTAACTATTATGACCAAATTTTATAGCTTAGGATTTTGTAGCCTGTGCTTCAGGTTAAGGGTCTGGAGCACAGGCTAAGGATTTTGGGACTTTCAATGTAAAAATCTTAGACCTTATTAAAATTGAAACTCTGGAGCAGGCACATGTCATAACCCCTGTCTCTACTTGATCTCAAATTGCACCCTTGCATCGTTTGTTTTCTTTTTGACAGGTGTTAAGTTGAATTAGATTATTTTAAACAGGCAAGGTGAATTTCTGGATAAGAAGTTTAAATTTTACCGTCAGTATTGATTGAGCCTGAAGTTTTGAAAAATCATTCCCTGTATCTATTGGGAATTTTTTAAGAAACAACGGGTAGCCAATTCAATTGAAAACATTACAAATCTTTCATTGCTAGAAATTCCCAACGCTTCTTAACGGGTGTATGCTAAGCTACCCCTGCACTTTGTAGACCTCCTTAAATCTTATCATAAATTGCTATGATAAAGCTGATGAGAAGCCACAAAACATTGATAAAGAAGCAGCAGCAGAAGTGTTAGATCAAAGACGAGTGTTTTATCTTACGAATCGGGCATATGTACTTGCCCTCAGATCACCTTTTTAGTTCCAAAAAGCAAAGGACATTTAGCCCTTTGAAAATTGTAAAAATTTTCATTCGTTCAAGAACAAAAGATGAAATAATAAATTCTTTGATGCTTCTATATTGTGAAATTCTTTGATGCTTCTATTTTATATAAAACTGATCTGCAGCAAATAGCTTTAAGATGGGTAAAGCAGAAAAAGAACAGAATTGCTGTTTATTGACTTGAAAGAATATTACTTTTTATCATTAAACATACCCAAGATCTAGACTGGTATGGCTTTGATGTTGCTTTACATATTACGAAAAGATTATATGTACGTTTTACGTTAATAAAAATTTAGAGATTTCCTTTATCTTCTTTAGTGCTTTTATGCTTAAGACTAATTATTATAAGTAAAATGTTGGTAATTGTACAGAGCCTAGAAATCTGGAATAAGCCATAAGGCAATTTCAAAAAATAAATTTAGTAGGTACAGAAGATTGACAGGTCGAAAGAAAAAAATCATCAGGTAAAGTTGGAATTTTCAACCTTCTACGAGCCACGACCCCCCAAAATTAGCCACTTGTTTACGTCCCTGTTTACATCTCAATTCTAAAATTCAAGATGGTAAAGAGACAGGTTCCGGCGAACATATTCCGTGACAAGGGGTCTTTCTGCCGACTAGAAAGTCATAGAAAAGGGTATTCTATGAAATAGTATGGACGAGGGTGGTGCACCTTTTACTACTGGATTGCACCCACCGGGGGTTTAATACACTAGTGATAATTTGAAAATTAAATTGGAAGCAGGAGACTATCAAATGTCTTCTTTTACGAAATGCTTCAATCAAATTACCCCTGTACCCTAGAAATTAGGTTTAAGTAATTTGAAGCTCAGTTTCTGGGTTATTTGGCAACCTTGTTTTACACCATAAGGTTTCAAAGAGGAAGTTGGTATGGCATGATATAGTATATTTTATCTCAGCGTTATTTAAACTACGTTACTTTTAGTATCATGTTTTAGTTTCTTCAGTTTTAGTTTCATTTGATTATCAATTCCTTCTACCTACAATTTTAAACAATTACAATGCATTTGGTACAAACGTACCTTAAAACAATAATACTGAAATTAATAGGCTATAGAGCAACGTCGTAAAACAAAATAAACTTGATTAATTTCTTGCTTATAGGATAGGCTAATTAAGGAAGAGCTCCCTAGTTATTTTTGCTTGTCGCAAGAGTCCCCCACAAAAAAGGGATTGAAAGCTTTAAAAACACATAAATCAGATGTACCAAAAAATTTACAAGTTAGGTATTTAAGTCAGAACTATCAATTTAGAGCGAAAAACTGAGGCAGATGCGCAGCAAAAGTAAAAAGTGGAGGGGTATTTCACAATCAAGGGTCAAAATGCTCAACCAGCTCAACTGATTTCAGTCTTCAGAGGGTGCTCTTTTTACAAGAAATAAATTGCCCTTCTCTAGTGGCCTAACGAGCTCCAGACATATTTGTAGAAGAGTTTGGAGTGAAATAATTATAGAAGTAGATTTAGGTCCCAAAATTCCTTTTCATTTCAGTTGAAAGGAGTTGAGCCACGTTGGTCGGTTTGGATGTTCTGATAAGGATGAGAATCTAGAAGGGACTTAGAAAAGATTTTCCCTAGACAATTTTCGCACCTTTTAACGTGATAAAACCATAGATACTGTAATCTTCGTTATTTTGTGATGCAAACATGCTAGGCCTTGGCAAGATTAATCTCTTTGCGAAAATTCTCCTCTTGCCCATCCGCTTTCATTCAAACAGACAACTGCGCTAATTCGGCCCCACCTACATTGTTGTAATTGGATTTCTGCTACGTCTTCTAAAAAATGAAATCAGACTATGGAATATAACCAAAGACCTGTATTATTAAAAAGTCAAATCCCAGGAGATCTTTTCTTGCACTCCTTTAGTTCTGTTTGATCTATCAATAATGGCTTTATTTAAATGCTAATCGCCTTTATTTGATCAATTAATTCAAAAGGTCGAGAACAGACTAGAATGGTATTGGATACGTTGTCAGCAAACAGAAAGAGTCCTACGACATCGATCTTGTTAACTCTCATCGTATATCACAATTACATGGTAAAATTTCAGGAACACTTCTCGCCTCAGCTATCGGAAATTTAGCTGCTTTTCTACGTATACAGCAAGACAATTCAATAAGGATTATTTTATTTCAACAAATCAATGGAAAATTTCATGGCAGACTTGGGAATCAGGCACAAGGTTCTCGATGCAGTTGTTTCTCAGAGCAAAGAGTTCGACTCAGAGTTGTCAGATTTTGAAGAAATTGGTACCCCTTACCCTAGAGGTGCCCATTTATCAGATAACGAAGTGAATGCTAACGAAAATGGCCATTTACAAAATCTCAAAGATGCTTCTTCGAAGGATGTAAAGATTCCATGCCCCACTACCAGCCAAAAGTTAAAAGCAAGCGGAGTGGCTGCTTTGAGTAGCATAGACTTAACAAGAAAGGCCCTTCAGCGATTTTACGAGAAAAGGGTACAACCAGGCCTTGCAAGAAAACAAAGATGTGAAGATATTGCGTATGCGGTAACGCACAAAATTTTACGTAAAGTGCAAACAGTCGATGACCGTTTTCGGGGAAATGGCCTTGTACCACATGGTATACCATATGACGGTCTGAGAGCAGGTGACTCGATCCAATTCGAAATGATTCTTAATCTTCCACTTGGAATTAGGGATACTCTTTTTGTTAAAAATTATGGAGAATGCCCGTTTGTTCGTATTCAACCGATGTCAGGAGAATTGTGGAAAGATTGTATAACAAAAGGAGGTTTTATATCCGCCTCAAAAATACAATCACTTTTGAGGAAATATGTTAAACAGGCTGTCCATGTTATTCGGAAATACATCAGGCAGGGCAAGATTGAAAAATATCCCAAAGACCTCAAGAGTGTGTTTGTGGAAGGAATGACTGGCCTCAATCTTGTCATTAACAGAGATATACACGTTCAAATTTTGCCTGCATTTTGCATTCCTGATTCTAGAAGCGACTTTGCTCGGCGAGATTGTCCTTCAAGTTCTCATGTCCTGTGTTGTCAAAAGAACTCAATGGACACTACGCTTAGTTCTGATTCAACTAAGTGCCCTGACTGTAGTATTCAAAACCCGAAAGATATTACCAGTGCCTGGAGGGTATCTTTCTTTGTTGCAGAAAAAAACAAAATGCGATCCCTGGCTAATGGGTGCAGAATTCAGCTCCTGAGAATACTGACGGAGATCAGAGACAACGAGGAAGTGTTAAAGAAGATCTCATCATACCATCTGAAAACAATACTTTTCTTCCAGTGCGACGAGCAACCAGATGTTACAGAATGGGATCAATGTTTCCTTGTGGATCGATTTGACGATCTTCTAAAACGATTAAAAAACTGTTTGTTGGATGGATCAATCCCACACTACTTCCAGAGGCAACCCGAATTCCCCCCTTTTAATTTGCTGGATGGGATCTGTTCTGAGGAGCTGGAGCACATGGCAGTACTTATAGAACAGCTTATTCAAGATCCACTGCCGTATTTAAGCAGTGAATGGGAAAGAAAAAGAAATGAATTCTGGCCATGGGAAGATCAGTTTGATCCTTTGATCGTTAAGGAATAAATTACTAAAGGATAACATGTAATTGATGGAACGTTTCTAGCAAAGTACAGTGGTATGAATAAGCAAAGATACGTCCCTTCAAAACCAATCTTCTTGCAATCACTATGGAGGGGCATCCGTAAAGCTTGTTCTTCACTAGAGACACAAACACAAGAACATTCAGCCCTATGGTCTACATACAGGGATGAGTGCTAGCTTAATTTCTTACATCACTTGTGCTTGTGCTTTGAACATTGCTGGTGCTTAAAAAAACAAAAGGTTTTGTGTTCTTGTCCTTGTACTTATAATTTTGTCACACCTGGCTTTATGTGCTTGTGTTTGTTCTTGTGTCACTAATGAGGACCAAGATCGTATGGCTGTTACCTTCTAGTCTTTTGAGACTCTTTAAAGTTGATTACACTCTTTCTTTTTGTAAGAACAATTTTGAACACTGACGCTGAACTTCTGCAAAATGCAATTTTGAACAACGTTTTCTCTCAAAATTGAGGATTTTTAGCAATGTGTGGGTGCTTTTCTGGTGAATATTCAAATTTGTCTGCAAATTAAGGCTGTCTCATTCACTTTGTTGGCAAATGAGGCCTGAACACCTCCTTGGAGCGAAAAAGCTAGCAATATCACTGCTTACACCATCTTAATTTAAGAACAAATTAAGAACAATCCAGCCTCAGATTTTCGAAAAAATTAAAACAGTCAGCCTGAACTTAAATTTACTGGTTCTTATAAAAAAGTGTGTAATTCAACATAGGGAAATGATTCTATGTGACATCTTGTACATTTAAATACAAGATTAGATACCATGGTAAAGCTATCCATATATATGGAAAATTAAGAACAAAATTGATAGGTATATCCAAAGGCACAGTGTCGACGGGAGGATGTTGGAATTATCAATAACATGTTGAAAAAAAATTGAAGCAATATGCAAATAGTTAATACAATCATTCAACATCAAACAATACCATTCAACACCAAACATAGATTTGAAAAATTTCAACAATTATATATATACTTTATGTTTGTACATGTTTTGTAACAGTTCTAAAAATATATATACATTTGAATTTTAGCCTAGGAGCTTTTAAATAGCCGCTGCTATGATACAGCCTTTTTACTGAAACTGTAATCTACTGGTAGATTTGTTTTATAAATGTGTGTTTATAAAACCTAAATGATTGTGTGCCTCTGGTCCTTCTACCTGGTACTGATTGTGTGCCTCTGTCCGAACCATGTATCTTCTTAGGTGTCATTTTCACAGGAAATTTTTGAATGGTTTAATTTTGAAACATTCGAAAGTGTTTTGAACCACCCGAAACTTATTGCATCTTTTCATGAAACTAATTATATTTGGGATTATTTTTAAATAGCAGTACCAAGAGAATTGTAGAGGTGCATCAATCTAACTGTAAATATAGTTTCTGAAACAATTGTTCCCAACAATGAATCTTTCAGCTTCAAAAAAACTGTTTGAATGAATCTATCTAATCAATGCATTGGTATATCCATTAGTGAATCTGGGATATTTTGAAATCGTCTGATCAGCAGTTCTTTTTTTTACTCATATAGTAGTAAGATCCTGTAAGCATTTAGCACAGTGTGAGATAAGAATAATCAATAGCATTAAAGCCCCAGTCAAACTGACCAAAAAATGTTAGATGGAATGCTGAGCATTTTGGGCCACAAGGCTTGGTAATTTGATATGAAAATCTCTAAGTCATTAGCAAGGGCATTGCCCACACGGTTGACTGGCGAATTCTCAAGGTTTATATAAGACAAGGTTCCACTTTTTTATCAATCCAACTTCTGGTGCTTTGCTTTAGGTTTTTTATTTTGAATGCAATAATCCGATCCATTTATTTGTTAAGGCTAAGCAGTGAATGAATTTCAACCTTGCAACCTTTTCTTTGCAACTCAGATACTTCATCTTTGTGTCAGGGACATTTTTGTTATGGAAACATTGTATCCAAATGTCCTGGAATCACATTTTGTGTCCACTGCACTGAGTCATGTCAGTAACTATATGTAATGCAGTTGTTAACATTCTATTCCAAATTTATCAAAATTTCTAACTATAATACCGAGTTGCAGATGAACAGTCCCCATTGCAACTGTAGACAACCGACAACGGTCTGGTCCAGTGTAAATGACATCTGAAGTTCTCAGTTGGGGTGCTCCCCCAATAAAATAAGACCTAATCTGTTCCCGGTACGACCCCTTTGGCCTCCAAGTTACACAGTCAATATTATGGGTACCAGGTGAAGTAGGGACGTGACAGAACCCATATCCATAAATTTCATTTCTTCCAAAAACATCTTGATGCCATACTTCAAAATGTAACTTTGGCCAGTCGCTTAGGCCCTTTGTTGCCAGGTGAATATCAACAGGATGTGCAAAGGCGGCAAAATTTTCATTTCGCGGATTATCAACTTGTGTTTGACCTTCTTTGAAACCAGCTAAAATTTTCCATGATCCACCAAGGTGCAGAGACCATTTGCAGTAAAGATCATGCGATGGAAATCCGCTAGCGCCAACAATTTGTCCGATTATGTGAACTTCAGCCATTTGGCGTCCATTACATTCTGAATATTTACGAGAGGAGAGCAGCTATGCTCCTTCGCAACAACATGAATCTGCTCTGCTGCTACTGCTTTTCTGACATCATAACACAGGACCACATTGGCCTTTGGTGATGGTAAAAAGATACTTTTTCGTTATTTCCTTTAAAATGTGCCAAGAGATGACCGCTTAATTTACGCTGCTACTTTTTTGATCGATAAAGTCTTCAATGCTAATGAAGTTTAAACCGCATTAGAGCTAGAATTCTAGTAAACTGACCAATTTGCTTTCATTGCAACTGTTAATTTTTCTAAAAACTTTTTTAAAATATATTCCAGTGTCTCATCCACTTTTTCAACAAAATTGAAGTTTAAATAAGTGGGGACTTGTCACACAAAAGGTGAAGTTTTGAGCAGTACAGACCAGGGATGTAGCGGGGGCTCAGGGTGTGCAGCCCCCTTGTTAAATCTTTTGAAAAAAGGAGGGGGGGCTCAGTATAGCAAAAAATCATGTAACACAAAGAAAGCAATTTAAATGCATTGCTTAGCTTGATATGCATGAAAAGGTGTAAAAGGTTTGATATATATATATATAAATAGAAAATTATTCAATGATTTCTTACTGAATACATTTAGTTGCAGTTTTGTATTGACAGTTGGTTTGTTATTGTTGCATTTAGAAATAGGGTTAATTGCCTTTAGGGGAAGCAACAGCCGGTTGCTATTATTTGACTCTGTTAAATGCCTTCTTTTAATTTTTGATGCACTACCTTCTTTTTTATAAGAACAATACAATTTCTGCCAACACCTAATGTTCTTATTTTTTGGATAATTTCAGGCTCGGGTGCTCTTAATGTTCTTATTTCAAAATTTATTTTCTAGATTTGCAAACTATGAATACTTTCTAAGTCCACTGAATAACAGTTCTGCACAAAATTTTTAGTAGCAATGTTCATTAGCTGATAAAATCTCATCTGTTTTGTTAAGACAAGAGAAAATGTGTTAATTCAAAATCCAACCAATGGGTCATTATCATCAAAAAGAAAGTTTTTCCTGATTGATGCTATGAATATTTTATATGCATTTTCTGGCAATTCTAGAATGTCATATCTCAAAATTTCAATCACTGCCAACCATGGTTGTGGCCTTCACTAAACACGAGCACTATAAACATTTTGCCCTCTCATTTGCAATGAAGTTTTGTCTGGCCCTTCCCATGGTATCAATGTTCTGATCTCAGCTGCCGCTCAAACAGCCAATGTACCTGGCTGCTCAACCAATGTTCGAAAAAAACATCAACCCTCGTCATGTTCAAATTGCAATGATTGTATGACAGAGCAACTTAAAAATTTCACAAAGTCCCCCTTTAATAGCTACATCCCTGCTACAGATGCTTAATTTTTGGAAATTGGAGTTTGTGAGCATTTAATGCTGCTCTGGGCTCTCTCATTGTTCACCCTAAATTTAATAAAAATATCTTTCAAACTACATCTATCAAGTCTAATTTTAGAGTGCATTGGAGACCTGAAGAAGGCTGATATGACACACAAGCTATTTTAGATCATCTTGCAATATTTGTGTTGTTAAGCAGCAAGTACAACAGACATGTGTTGTATAAGTGTTTTCCACTAGAGATCACATCAAAACCAACTAACTTTGAAGACTTACCAAAAAGTTTTAGCTTGATGAAAACAGACGTTCAAACCAAAGAATATTTAAAATCGGGGTTAATGAATTTTATTGAAATATTCAAATTGGGTCAATCCAAAAATAACAACCCCCACAAAATTTGCAAAAACACTTCACAAAAATAAGTTCTTGAAAGAAATAATTCTTGTTCTTGAAAGAAAAAACGGTGGGTGTTATCAGAAATCTTTATGTTGTAGTAGGGTCATTCCATACCAAAGGGGGACACCAATGTAACCCACCCTCTCAGAATTGTCCAATTTTTTGTAGTGTTGTTCACACTAATGAGATAGGAGCTTCCTGCAAATTTCAGCTCAATACCTTCATTTGTTCCAGAATGAGAGCCACTTGAAATTGGCACCAAATTCGCTCGAACTTCTCAAATCCGCCATTTTGAATTTTTGTCGCAAGTCTTTTTGGCAAAATTTAATGTCTCTTTTGGAATTTTGCACTGAAAATGTCTCTTCTGGGTAAATCAATACTTAGGAGTTTGAAAATGACATCAGAAACCTGCTAACATCTACAGAAAAGCAATGAAATGTCTGTATCCAAGGGTTGCTTTTGTCCTTAGCAACTACGCTACCCCCATTCATGTCACTTTTTGACAATGTTGCCAAAATGTGACAAATCCCAACTTTTGTATATTGAATATATAGTGTCTTAGCTTGACAAGAGCAAAAAATCAGAGATAGTATTTTTTCTTTTTTTGAGATATCTTTGTTTCAAAATGTCAGATTTTAATGAAAAAGTTTCAAAATTTGTATGGTCTGATAAGGAGATTATTCAGAACCGAACATTTTCTTAAAAGTCCAAATACAAACTTATTGCTGGAAGTAAGTGGGAATGGTTTCAATATTGCAAAATAACTTGCCACTAATAAATTTTAATAACTAAAAGTATTTAATAAATGCTTTATTAATTAAAGTCTAACAATGGATTCAGTTCAAATATTCTTCAATTTTTACAGTGTCAGCAGTTTCTAAGGAATAATTCCTTCCTGAGTTTGTCAGTGGAAATGGTGCACTCACTGTCATTAGAATATTCACATTTGGAACCCAGCAAACATCATCTCTGTTTGGCCATTCAAAATATTGTGAGGGAAATTGAGGATGCATAAAACGGATTTGGACATCCTCGGTATCCTTGTCTGCTTGACAAACAACACCAAGCCAAATAGCTTCATCGTATCGTGAAATGACGAATTTTCCTGGATTTAAGTCATCTAGCATTTCAATTATTTCTGGCTGGTTGGAGAAATTGAACTTGATTCCATAGTTGGCATCTTCAGACAACCTCTTTGCCCCAATTTCATTTATTCTTAGCGGAACAAATTGGTGGTAGCTTCTTGTACCAGGCACTGTTCTAGAAAACGAAAAACGCTCCTTCAGTTGTTCTCTTTTTTGATCTACTTCACCTCTACCTATGAACTGAAATTGGATACCAATAATCTCCTCCTTGCAAAAATCAAACATTTCCCTTGCCGTAAGTAATTGGTTCTCCTTGTGTCGCTGCAAACTTGCCTTAGCCACAATTCTTTTCACCGTACCACCTATGCCATCACAAGGTGATTTACCGTGACTGGTGGCAAAAAAATTCCATTTACAATCCATTCCAAAATCATTCTGATGGTGGCATAAGTTTAAGAAATTTTTACAATTCTTATATTGCCCTGCGCAACCATCAGAAAAATAATGAATGGATTTAATGGTATCAGAAATGTTTCCTTTGATATAATCCACTGTGCAGCTCATTATTTGATAAACCATTGTGACGTCATGATCCAAGTCATCAGAGATGAAACATATGGAGTCCGAAACAAGAACAGAACTATCACTGAAGCGATGGTAAACCACTATGGGATGGAGTGTGCATTGTTTCTGATTCCAGTGGTAACTTTGTATTTCATCCTGAATCAGAAACTTGTAATTTTCAGCAAAATCGCCTAACACTATAACCTCAGTATGTTCCAAATTATCTTTCAGTTCTTTTAAATAATTTGCTTGCGACTTTGCAATGTAGGAGTGTGCTGTTATTGCATCTAATTTTTCGCACAAAACTTCAATGAACTCTTCCACTGTTGCAGTAACCGAAATCAATTCTGCACGATCAGTGGTGGTCCATTGTTTGTATGTTATGCACTCTTCCATATCATCAATGTTTTCCCTTTCAACATCACTTTCTTCATCACTGTCATCTACACTGCAATGTTTCTCTCCTTCGAAAAAAATGCTTGTAAGGAGATCTTTGACGTTGCTAATGCCAGGGCATTTCTGACACCGATGAACCATGCACATATTTGATTGCCTATCACAAACGATCAAATCAATTAGTTCGTGGTAATTTTTTTCAAAATTGACTGCACCTAACATCAGTTTCAAGTTCTGGTGAATCATGCAGACACACACAGAATGCGTTCCTTTAGGCCCTACTGGGATACACCATTTTGGTCTTAAACTTGCAAACTTTGAGAAACCAATTTTCAGTTGCGGATTTCTATTCTTGAAGGCTGTATAAAGCTCTTTCATGTTGCATAGCATCAGTCTTTTAGAAACATGGACATTTTTGCAGACGCTAACAAAATCCTTTTTACCAGGGAGCTGCCTTGTAAATTCATCATCGTTATACATTGCATCTACAGCATCAATCACATTATTGTCGAGAGTCTTCCCAGCAGCTAAATCAGGCATTTCAAGAATCCCCTTCTCTTCTTTAAGTCTTTGGGCCTTTTGAATTGTCTTCTTGGACACCTTGAATTTTCTTGCAGCTTTTCTGATTGACCAAGACTGTGGAATCAAGGTCAAAATCTGTATACGTCTCCTCCTGTTACACACTTTCAGCTTTTTTTTTATTAATTCAATCATGTGTTGCAAATCTTCAGAATCTCTTTTTAACTCTTTAGAAATTTCTGATTGGTCCTTCTCTTCAATCAAGTCTGAAGTGTCAATATCCAGCACAGAGGCTACCTTTTTTGAAAATGCATGTGTTGCCTGTTTCAATTTCCTCTTCCCCTGCATTATTTTCGAATGAGGGGGGATAGAATGGAGCTTCAAAGGAGACACATCGATCTCACTAAGCGCTGAGTCAATTGATTCCTTGTTTGAGGAAAAAGATAGTTCATTATCTAGAGCTTCGACAAGATTCACTTCCTCATCAGACTGCACCAACTCCTTTCCGAAAGAATCGATCTCGGTTTTCACCTTTATTCTACAAGAAGGACATATTTTTTGGCCAGGAACAACATCAATACCGAGTGTCACCACGTCTTTCGCCAGCAAGATTGTAACTTTGGACAGTCCACCCTTCACCTCTTTCTTGTGAACATTAAATGGATTGAAACATCTTGTGTATGACATCGGTAATCTTCTAGTCAGCACATGTTCGTGATGAAAACAGATATCAGCATCAATGTTCAGTAAAGAAACGCCAGATGTCCAAAAAACAACTTCTCGAACTTTCGAATCAAGCGATTCTATCATTTTAAAGCCAGTTCTTCTACAATATGTGGATTTATGACAAGGATCTTTCATGGTTGCGCCAACTGTGCATTGTCTGTTTTCGTCCATTTTTATATAAAACTTCGAAGCACATTTACTTCGTAAATTGGCATTGCGAAAATGAAGTGCTATTTCAACAGTTTTATTCAAGTGGTGACTAATGGTTGTCGATGAATAGCCCTGACATGCATTATGCAATATTGATTTACGTCGTAATTATATTTTAACACATTTCAATAATCCTGTTATTCTAGCGTGACTTACGTCATAAAATCATTAGAATACTCTCAAAAAGAATGATTGTTTGCACTTACAACAAAATCATCCACAACCACACAACAGATTGTTGTGAATATTTGTTCACACTTCTGTTTAAAAAACAAAGGTGACAGTGCATTAGTGTACTCAGTGCTGATTGGAAAATTACACTCATTTTTCTGTAAGAAACTCCATATAGCTTGAGTTTCCGACATTTAAGACGTCATCAAAAACCTGCGTGACGTCATCAAAAACCTTTTTTTAGAATTTTTAAATTTTAACCACATAGCGTAAAAGATCACCATGAAATACTTTCAAATACGCAAAATTGGCCAAATATGTCTTAAATCGGTTGAGATTTGGCTAATGAAAGATTTGAAGTTTGCTAACGAATCACTGTTATTTTGGCTCTGTTCATGAAGTTATGAACAGAGACCAAAAGACACAGGTTTGATGGGGAGAGAACCACTAAACATGTGGCCATATCTCTGACCTTTCGTAATACACTTGCCTGATTTTGCAAATTTAGAGGTATTTCATGATGCTCTTTCAGGTTATGGGATCCAAATTAGAAAATTCTAAAAAAAAATTTATGACGTCATCACTTTAGAACTCTATTGTGTTTCAAAGTAAATATCTTCCAGATTGTCTTTTTTTTTTAGATAATTTCCCCAAAGGTACTATCTGATCTAACCCCACCCACTGTTTGCATACCATAAAACCTTGTCTTTTTTTGCATACGGTAAGTCTTTAATTGGCCCGGATGAATTTTACAAAATAAGTTTGGGCTTATTCAAGAGAAGGCTTATTATTCAAAGGGGGCTTCTACAAAAGGGCTTATTCTAAGGAGGTTTATTCAGTTGGTCATACTTAATTTTGTGGTAGATATAAACAAAAGTATAAATACTGACATTAATTGCAAAATTCTGTCTTATCTAAGAAACTAATTGGTTATTGCCAACTTGCAGGGTTGGGGCCTCATTAACAGGTAGAGGCTTGACTGAGGAATTCAGTATATTAAAGATACTAATTGCTGGGTTCCATATGTGAATATTCTAATGACAGTGAGTGCACCATTTCCACTGACAAACTCAGGAAAGAATTATTCCTTAGAAACTGCTGACACTGTAAAAATTGAAGAATATTTGAACTGAATCCATTGTTAGACTTTAATTAATAAAGCATTTATTAAGTACTTTTAGTTATTAAAATTTATTAGTGGCAAGTTATTTTGCAATATTGAAACCATTCCCACTTACTTCCAGCAATAAGTTTGTATTTGGACTTTTAAGAAAATGTTCGGTTCTGAATAATCTCCCTATCAGACCATACAAATTTTGAAACTTTTTCATTAAAATCTGACATTTTGAAACAAAGATATCTCAAAAAAAGAAAAAATACTATCTCTGATTTTTTGCTCTTGTCAAGCTAAGACACTATATATTCAATATACAAAAGTTGGGATTTGTCACATTTTGGCAACATTGTCAAAAAGTGACATGAATGGGGGTAGCGTAGTTGCTAAGGACAAAAGCAACCCTTGGATACAGACATTTCATTGCTTTTCTGTAGATGTTAGCAGGTTTCTGATGTCATTTTCAAACTCCTAAGTATTGATTTACCCAGAAGAGACATTTTCAGTGCAAAATTCCAAAAGAGACATTAAATTTTGCCAAAAAGACTTGCGGCAAAAATTCAAAATGGCTGATTTGAGAAGTTCGAGCGAATTTGGTGCAAATTTCAAGTGGCTCTCATTCTGGAACAAATGAAGGTATTGAGCTGAAATTTGCAGGAAGCTCCTATCTCATTAGTGTGAACAACACTACAAAAAATTGGACAATTCTGAGAGGGTGGGTTACATTTCCAACATTTTTGTCCCCCTTTGATATGGAATGACCCAGTAAGGAGACAAGCAAGCTGTATTTTTATACTGTGACCCTGCTGAGTCATTTCTAATGACCAGAGAAACACCTGACTATTGGGTAATGATTTCCGTGGCTTACTGAACCACTATTTTTTTCAAAATTTATCAAAAAAACTGGCCAAAACTTCCTTTATCTGTAAACATCTGATCACACAATTTCAGATGTTTCCCTTGCTCATGGAATTGGAAATGTCTGAATCAAAGACCAGAGTACATCTCACCTATGGTTCAAACATCAAAGAGATGGATACCGTAGATACGGTGACAAACTTTACATACACTCATATAGGTCTTCTTTATTTGCTCCATGTTTTTCATCATGGGATTCATAAAAGAATTTCCTGAAAGCAGAAGATTAGGTAAGAACTCTCAAATCGGAAGATCCCTCCCGAGTTAGAACCTTTGTGAACAAGTATAGCCTAAGCTGATTGTTTTTCTTATCATGACCTTGATTTGCATTAAAAAAAATTATTTCACACCAACCATTTTCCATTTAGACTCTCAGAGCTCTTGCATATACCTCGTGTCTTTGCAACATGAGGTACTTGGATTTAGTCTGCTAACCCCTCATGCCATATAGATTAATTGTTTGTTGTGATTTTCAGCATACATAGTGATGACAGAAAAGCCTGCATTGTCACTACCAGTTAAGAGACAAGCCAGTTGTGACATTGAAGAAAATGCTAATAAACCAATGTGTAAATATGGAAAAAAGTGTTACCGAAAGAATCCACAGCATTTCAAAGAATTTCAACATCCAAAATGTATGTCACTTTATTCTAATTCAATAATGCTTTAGATTGAACATGTTCTGCTTTATATTTATATATTTGATCGACTGAATCATTGATCTATGTGTGATGAAATTATTCTCTCGATTGAAAAAATTTAATCTCTATATGAATTTCTAAGTGATTTATAAGAGACTCCAAGATTTCTGAGATAATTTCATCGTTCACTTGCTATCTTCATATGTGTCCCCTTCAAACTAATAATTGATTAAAATTTAGCCACAACTCCAGTAGCAAAAAGACAAAAATTGAACTGTGAAGAGTTGACAGCTACTTCCCGAAATCATGTACCATTATATGTAACCTCAGTCCGAGGAATATCAGCAGAGTACAATCAGAAGAATGTTGCTATTGGAATAAAAGGTAAGTTATTTTTGTCATTACATTAGCATTTGATTGCATAGTTTTTCATTAATCCAAAAAATACAATTGAGGAAACAATCCCTAAACAGCTTTTCATTGCTAACGAATGTTTGATACATTGAAGTTCTTATTAGAAAATTCTCCCTGTGCCACCATATCTACTTTTACCGACACCTGTGCCCTATATTTGTAATAAGTTTTTATACCATTGCTTAAGAGTATCAAGTGTCTATATGGTATTAAGTGTGGGTGTGGTATTAAGAAATTTTTATCTCCTATCAGAGGGTGTATCTCCCAGCCCCTCCCTCCTGCTCCAGTCAGATGGAGCTACACCTTAATAAGCCAGAATTTACTGTATAGTAGACTTTCCCGTGCAGAAATCAAGGACTGACAACTGGCATCTAATCAATTGCAGCAATAAGAAATAAAATTGTTAAGCTGAATTTCTCTTTTAATTGCTTCTTATAGATATTCTATCAGAGGAAGATGGTGACCTAGAAGCATCTGCTCAGGTAAATATATTTTGTATGACTAAGAGGTCCATGAAAGCAACCCTGTCTGTTTTGAATCAAGGATTTAGTTATCTTAAAAATTGAAGGCTTAAGAAAGCTGTATGTATTTGTTACATGGTTTATGTTGTATAACATTAAAGTTATTAATTTAATTTATAAACCTGTAGAGATTCCAATGTTTTTGCCCTTTTCAATGTCTGAGCTAGGTAAGTTCCTTTCATTCAGATGCTAAGCCATTTGAGTTTTTTTTGAATTATTGCCTTCTAGTTCAACTACATGTTTGACCTTTCTTGGCTGATGCAACAATATCCTGTAAAAACAAGGTTTGCAGATTTTCTAAACAATTTCAGTCAATATTGTCAAATAATGATCTTTTTGCTAGGCTAAATATTTCTAAAGTTTAATTACTTTTCCTTGCTGTCAATTGTATTGCATGAACATTGATTTCTTTGCCACAGTAAGGTGTAAATATATTAGTCATATTCATTTACCAATGGAAGCCACCAGGAAAGGAATTGAAGTCATTAGGCAAAGAGACTAGGTATTAAAACCACATATTGGCTAGTGCTTTTTATCTCACAGATAGCAGGGCTGCTCCATTAACACAATCGTCTAAGAAAAATTACAGTCAGTTTCTTACAGTTAACTCACAGTGATATAGAAATGGCTTTTTTGCTTTATATTTTACAAGAAGGCTCAAAAAGTGTCTAAAAAGTTTTCATAAATTCAGCTCATTCTTATTGTTTTTAGGAGAAAGCCATTGCTTATTGTTCATGGAGATTCTGGTCAAAGTAAAGCAAATCTAGAAGCAGAAGCTGCATCATTCAAAAACATTGAATTTGTTCAGGCAAATGCTATATATCCCTTTTGTTTTGTTGTACATTGCTCAAGTGTGAAAACGCTTTTATAATAGATGCTTTCTAAAAGAATAATAGCCACGCAATCTCAAGTTCAGGCTAGCCTGATGCAAAGCTTTTGGCCTTGCCATAGTGAATGACAATCTATCCTAGGGCCAGGGCTGACACTAAGTTAAATATTGGGGGGGGGGGGCAAGCCTATAGTTTTGATAAGATGACATGACATTTCTCCATTGCTTTAGAACAAGACCTCTGTCCTTCAAAATATGGGACCTTCCCCCCCAAGGTGTCCCCCATTGCCTAAGGCCTAGGCCACCTATTCTTCAAGATAAAGTGCCAGTCAAACGTACCATTCATTCAAGCAAGTACTAGGCTACCTGCATCGGAAAGTGAATTTCGTCCTTTTTTTGTCATAATCTACCGTTTCGTTTTCTGGAAATTGTTAGCCAAAAACTCTTTCAATTGTATGGCACCGTTTTTCCTTTTTTGTTCAAATTTGAAAGTTTCCTTTTCTACGATTATGTTTGTTATGGCATCACTGATGACGTGTTCGTATTCGTTTTTGTATTTTTTGTATTTGTAGTTGTTCGTACAGCAGCATGGAAGAATGATTTATTTCACAGTCTTGCTTTTTAAAGTTTTCTTTAATTACCCAAGAGTCAATCTTATAATGCTCTTTGTCTTAGATCCTGAATTTAAATTCATCAAAGTTTTATGTTCTCTTAACATTAACAGGCAGAGCTCACCATAGCATATGGCACCCATCATAGGTGTGTTATGGTTATTCAAGTTGCTACATCCTTATCATTTTGATTGCTTGTCCTATGCCTCTATATTGTCACCTCTCTGAATGAACCTACATATATGTCCTTTAATCATATCTTTGCTGCAACCATTTTTTGCAATAAGTAGCGAATTAAAGTCAAATGACCCTCATCTACTGTCCCAAAACATTGCATCTTGTTTTTTTGTAGCAAAATGATGTTCCTTCTTTATAACGATGGATTAAAGGTGGCAATACATACGGCAAATTTAATTGAGCAAGATTGGGACCAAAAGACGCAAGGGTAACCTTTGTGCCCAAATTTTAAGCATTTCTTAAAACCTTTAAATCTTCATAGCATTTTTACAAGCAAATTTGTTTGAAAGTAAACCTGCTTTGTAGCGATTATTGAACGCTCATAAAGTAACTTCGACCATCATTTACGACTGTGATTTTAGCAAAAGTCTTGCCGAATCTCACTAGAATGAAGTTTGTTAGATGTGTACACAGCACGTAGAATTTGTTAACTTAGGAATATCGCGAGGAAGGCGCAGCTAACACGCAGATTTATAAAGTATATACTTCTGGGAACGCTATAATTATCAAGCTTTTTTAGACTAGGTGGCAACCTCTCGACTTTTGTGGTATTTATAAAAATTCTTGATTTTGTTAGTGTCTGGGTGAGCCCGAAATTCCCCAAGTTATCTACGAAGCAAAATCAAGATAACCTGCAGAATGATGAATTCAAAAAAGACCTCCTGGTAAGGATTTAAGTTTTCTGATGCTGTAAAATTGCAGAACATTTACTTTTCCGTTGCCTAGGTGCAGTATATGAATTTATTTCCTTCAAAAATCATGCTACTTACAACCCCATTTTTAGCTCAGTTTTAGTAGTCCTCTGAAATTTTAGAAGTCAGGATTTCCAGCTCTCTGATGATTCTGGGTTTTTCCTGAAAGTTTCTGGCAAATAGAAGTAGAATTTGGTTTTTTGTTTGGACGTATAAATGTTGCTTTCTTTGGAAAAAATACAAATCGGCTTTAAAAAGAGTGCAAAACTCTGTAGAACACTTTAAATACAATTACTTGTAACCGTGTTGTAACCATGGATGCACTTTAGGAATACTTGGATGCATATGGTAGCAGTTCTAAGCTCGATGTTTGGAGAAATAGAATCAAGGATCATGACATGACTGGAGCAAAGTAAGATTCAGATTAGCAAAATCCCCTTCGTTCCATCTTGAACCTTTGATTATGAAATGCTTCATCATTTAGAGAAACTTTTTAGAACTTCATTTCTTTGCTATCTCTTTGTTTTAAAGGTTTTATAGCAATACTTTTTATCCAACATTTTACTAGCAATGAACAAGATTAAATGAAGGGCTTTTATTGCTAGCTGTAGGGACTGTGAGATATCGTTAAAAAAAAGTACAATTAAAATCTGCTCATCAAATAATTTTCTTAGCATTGGTTGGAGGATTTCTTTCTAATTTGATCAGTGCATTTTCCTTAAATATATCAATTATTGTGGTTAGTGACTTTAATTTTACAGTTGTTAAACATTCAATGTCATAAGACAGAGACAAACTCTCTTGATTAGAATTAGAGCATGCATATTTGAAACTTTGTATTTCAAGTAAACAATTACGTTGCAATCATTTTATTTGTTTCTATCAACCATTTTTCAGGGCTCGGATTGTTGCGTCCGTGCCTGGGAGACACGTAGGAATCTCGAAGTACAAATGGGGTCATCTTAGATTGCGAAGCGTAAGTGAATTTCTTTTGAAAAATAACGGTTTAAAATACTCTTACTAATACTTAATACCATACTTAGTAACGCTCTGTTTCAAGACGACTCTTTACTGTTTGAGTAAGTCCAACGACACCTTTTGTTTCTAGCTTTTAGAGCTGTTTGGTCCAGACAATGAATTTGTGGATAGACGTTGGCCTGTGCTAGCGCAGTTTTCAAGCATTGGTTCTTTAGGACCTGACGAAAAGAAATGGCTTTGTGCTGAATGGTTGGAAAGTTTGGCAGCTGTCCGTAGAAAGCCATCAATTCAAAAAGCAAATTTACCTGATTTGAAATTGGTATCTTTCTTTATTGGTTTACTTTGACGAAAGCTCATATTTATTCTTTTGATTTCAATTACTTTGTTGGTTTTTAAATGTAGCTATAAATCAGTTTGCAAGGACTGTTTTTGTGTTGCATTTATCTCTTCTTACACTATTGTTCATTATTTCCCATATAGTCGGTTTAAGCGATAAACACCCTAGCAAACAGACCCTCGTTTTACACCAGTTTTTCTCCTGTCTCTATTTTGTCTTGGATTTTTTTGGTTATGTTTTACAACTCAGTAATACACATACCTGTTACAAGTAAAAGTATTATTGGTATTTCTTATTCATTTGTATAAACAAATCTTTATTAAGTCTACAGAAATAGTTACCCAGAAAAACCAAACAAGCAGGATAGAACAAAATCTATGTTTTAAATCCAGTTAATTTTACTACCACATCACCTAAAAGCGGCAATTTTTCATCATCCGACAGATTTTCCCGAGTCTTGAGAATGTAAGAACAAGTTTGGAAGGTTATAAAGGTAGGTTGTTTATATCTATTGGTAACTCCCAAGTTTATAGTAAATACCCACGTCATCCAGATCAAACCAAGTACCGACATTTATTTCCTTTTGCTGTAAGTAAAAGTATTTTGTCTTTTTTATTAGCCTGCAGAAAATATTTCTTCTTAAAACTTTCTTCAAGATGATTTTCTTTAAAAGGAATGTTTCTGATGTATATTTTTCATATCTGTGTACTCAATTGCAGCTGGCGGCTCGCTCCCATACGCAGATAACAACGCACGGAAGCAATTATATTTGCTGGAATATTTCCAGTAAGTATTTACAGTCGACTTCGCTTATAGTCTCTCCGCTTAAAGTCACACTACTGGTTACATTCATTTATCCAAAACTTTTCAATTTGGCTCCGTTTACGGTCATTCCCGTTTACAGTCACAAGTTTCCAAGTAACATTTGGTGGGAATATAACTGGAGTCTAATGTATTGCAAACTTCTACCAGATCTTTAAAAATATCTTTCAATGGATTGTCGACGTTGGCAATACAAGAGTTAAGATTTGTTTATCTAGTTAAAATTGAAACAATGATTAATTTATTCCTTGGAATTTACAGACTATTTATAGACAGTTTTTAGAAAATGGTGAATATATCATTTAGGCTCTTTGCTTGTTATAAAAAATGTATGAAAAGCTTGAGATGGCACGGAACTGGGCTCGCTCTGTTATTCTTCGGATTGTCAATCTTTTGGATGATGGTAGGAGAGGGAAGTACCTAAATTGATATTAAACTGTTAATTGTTAAAAGTGTCCAATATACCCTCAGATTTTTGTAAAGATATATTAAAAAATTGATTGTTTTTTGTCAGCAAATTTATGCTCTTTTCTGCTCATAACTTTTAAGAAGATCTATTGGTTCTCGACATTTTTTAATGACTCATTAACAATATTTTTTTGTCAACTGGCAGACGCATCGAACAAGGGGCAAGACTTTTCATCGTTATCCTATGCAGTGAGTAATCTAAACTTGATTTTTCTTTTCATTCCAGCCAGTGGAAGTCAACTCAGTTAGGAAGGACACGTGCTTTGCCGCATATAAAATCTTATTCACGGATTTCACCTGATAGCAATGAAGCTGCATGGTTTCTTCTCACGAGGTTTTCTGCTTTTCTTGCAGTTATTACTAGCGACTTAGTTAATGCTTGTTCTCGTTTATGTAGAAAACCTGTAATCAAGATTTTTAGTAAGTTTTTTCTTTGATTCTTGTTTTGATGTCCGGCCATTTTTATTATCAGACTCCCAGGTATCGTGATTTCTAGGGTTGTATGTTGCCTTGCTTTTAAGATCAGTGAAATGATTTATTGTATAAGATCTCATTTTGAGCCTAGAAATCTTTTCTCGTATTTTAGTTGACCTTCCTTCGTGCTTTTAAAACAAACAATATTTCTAGAGTCTTCTGAGAACAGTTTAATCAGTTTGTTGTTAAAGTGTAGCATTTTTTATTTTCAATTTTTTATTATTTGCAGTGCAAACCTCTCGAAGGCAGCTTGGGGTGCATTTGAGAAGAAAGAGTCGCAATTGATGATCCGATCGTTCGAGATTGGTGTCTTAATGATCCCACAGCAATTTGTGAGTTCGTTTTTAGTCTGTATCTTTATTCGATGAAAGGCAAAGTTCATTATTCGATGTCATTAGAAGTGGCCATGTATCCATTTTATTACTAATGCCTCGCCTTAACCTTAACAAGAAAATAACTTTGGTTCAATATAGTCGAACAGATAAACACTCTAGGAATAAAATCTTTAAATACTTTACGAACTTTAAAAGGTCCTACACTATTCTTGTATCTGTCTCTTTCCTTCCACTTGAAGCGAAGCCTTTTTGTACCTTGCCGTTGGTGAACCCTCCCTCATATGGTATAATGAATACAACAGGCAATCAGTTCATTATTGCCTGGCAGTGGCATGGAGTCGTTTGTTTAAATATTTTCTAGCTGTCTAAAAGACGAATATCTTTATTGCATTAAATATTGTTATCACATTAGATCTTAATACATTGATTTGTTCCTGCAGACATATGTCGAAATATTCTGTTTTCCAAATTTTCAATAGTATTGCATTTTAACGAAATAAATACCTAACTTTCTGGTGGAAATTAATCTGTGAAATTAAGAGGAAAATCGACTGTTATATTAACGATTATCGTACTGTATGTCCCAGTAAAGAAGAACCTACTTTTGCAAGTGTCATGGTGCTCTTGGGTCTTGATTCAAAAATGTGCATGGGAATTGCATGATCAAAGGCTCTTACATTAGGTCCACATCCAAATAGCGTATTTTGTGATGCATTTGGTTGGTGATGCCTGGCCATAGCAGGGCTGTCCTTTTGGTTTTTTGAAGAAAAAGGCTTAAACATAAGCTTCTTAGTCAAAGAAAGGTTGTATGTTCTTAAATATACTATACTTTACAGTTTAACTAACCGATAGCTGTCTTTTTTAGAGTTCTGAATCGAAATCTTTTAACATCCTGGGGAAAAACAAAACCAATTCAGGTATGTTTGTTGGGTTTACTTTTAAAAAAAGCAAAGTGATTTGGTCTTGGAGTCAAAGGAACTCACGAAAATAAAAGTTTCGCGGAAAATGTTGTCCTACTTTTAAATTTAAACAAATCTAATTATTTTCAAATAAACTTAGATTTCTTCACAGATGTCTCTTTAGATTTGTTGGTTTGTAAATAAATATTCTTAGCCCCCCCCCCCCTAACTATATGTCAACTAATAAAAAATGAATTAATTTTCCTGTTTGCATGCATAATATTCTACATTACTTGCATTATGTTTCGATTAAAGATGATATAATAAATATAAATATGTAAGTTTGTCGTAACAGCTCTCAATAGCAGTTATTTTCGTTGGCCTATTCATTTCATGAACTATTATAGAAATACAATATTGCATTCACATCTCTCTATTCATCATTGATTCTTTTTAGCTTGCAAATTTCTGTCAATTCAAAGTAAAAGTGTCAATCTTTTTTGTTTTTTTCTAGTTTTTGCTTTTCTGAAAATTTTCCACCAGCGCTCATCTCATTGCAACTGTATCTATTCTGCTATGCATCTTTTCTTGATATGATTTTTTTATTTCAAGGTTCTTCGTATTCATTGCAACTTCCTTATGATGTTCCACTTACGGCGTATTTGCCGGACGGTAGGCAATTAGCTAATTGTTTTATCTGTTTAATGAATTCCAGTGTCAACTAGCAGTTTCCATAGGATTGTAACGGAAATTTGATTTTTATTTTAACGCCGGAAATTATATCTTATGAGGGTACCCCTGAAATATATGTTACTAATTTTCTTATTACATATGAAGTATTAACTCTTTTGCTTCAAAGGGAACTTAAATTGCTGTGTTGTTCATTTTCATTCTTAAAAGCAAGCCTTCGAATCTAATATAGGGTTCGCTACGCTTTCGAAACTTGCTAGGGTGTGGATTGTTTAATGGAGAGATATTTTGTCTTTATCAAATCGTGAAAGTGTTTTTAAGTCATTATATGCAGAACTTTGAATTTCATTATAACTTGAAAACCCTTTTTGTAGTTAAATATTCGTGGAAAATCAATAAATATAATGAAAAAAGGTCGGAAGTATATTTGGGTACTCCATAAAAATTATTAAGAATGGTATCAACTGAAACGTAATATCCTAATTTCTTCAGTTAATATATAAAAACATTTTGGTCTTGCCATTTTTCTTTCCATGAATGGATATAAACCATTAAGTGTTTTTAAACTAACAGTATCAAATATTTCGAGTATGCACAGAAAATATTTTCACTTTTCTACTGCTTACATGTTATCTATATGTTATCTTCAATTGAAACTTCTATTTTTGCTATTAAAACTGTCTTAATGAAATTTTATCGTGTTTTTATACGCGTATTTCTTATAGACAGTCCATGGATATGGGATCGTAATTACTTGAAGCCAGATAGTTTGTCAGGAACATGGATGCCAAGAAGATAATAGCGGTTTTGATACCAATTTGAAGGATTTGTATCAGCGAACACTGAGCCATCAATGCTTTGGATGGCGTTCTTCATTTAAGTAACCTACATCTAGAAAGTGATAAAGAATCTCAATAGCGAAGAATTTACAGCCAGGGGTTTTCTCGCACATCAAGAGCTTTGAATTGCTTGAATTGGAAATTTACGACATTTTAGTAACTCTTTTCATTTTAGTAAATTCTACCTCCTAAGCTTATTGCAATGTATGCTAATGCTTTCTTATTTACACAAAATTGTTAAAGTGCATTGGCTGTATCTACTCAGAAAGGAATTTCCAAAATAGGCCATTATTCGACAGCTCTTCAATATGGACATCTCCTTTTTCGAACCAAATTTATTTTTGAATGGCATGTTGTAAGACAATCTAAGTAAGTTTTTGTAATGTAATTGATTTGTGCTAAGGTAGTTTAAATAAGTATTTTTATGCGTGAAAATTGAACCTTAAGCTAATTAAGGGTAGAATTTTAGGTGACCTGTTGTGAGCTTGTCAAAATTGCTGTTGTTAAGTACTAGTGTACTAAAAATTTTGAATGAATAAATACTAGGAGAGATTCTATGCAGTTTTTCACTAAAGTTTTCTTTTTCGAAATTTATGCTTCCAACTTCAAACCCATTTGCAAAAGCAATAGCCATTACATTTTGCAAATAAATTTCCAGCCAATCAATGAAAAAAACAGCTAAAACTATTTCATTTTTTTCAAGTTTATGCTAAAATTTATCCTATCGTAAGGCTATATTCTTAATATTTTGCCAGAATTTTCCGGCTTAATAAAAATATAAAAATTACTTAAACTATTTAAAAAATTTTCCAATTTTTTGCTAAAAACTTGCCCTTTTTAAGACTGTAGTTTTCAAATTTAATATAGCTTATCAAATGAAACAATTTTTAAATATTCCAGCTTAGCGAAACAATTTCCAATTTTGTTTACTTTTTTCCCAAATTTATGCTAAGAATTGTCCTTTTAAAGATTCTAGTCCTGACAATTGGCAAACAAAGTTTTCGTTTAATGCATTGGAAAATTATCAAAACTAATTTAGTTTGATAAAAATTTATACTAAAATTTGCCTTTTGAGGGCCATAATCTTGACATTTGGCCAATAATTTTCCATCCAAATAAATTGAACAATGCAAAAAGCTGTTACAATTTTTTCTAATATTATACTTCAAGACATGCCTTTTTAAGGCAGTAGTCTTAATGTTTTGGTGAAACTTCTCCAGCTTATATAAACTTTCATTACGAATTTTCATTCTTAATTACTACTTTCATTGAATAATTTTCCCTTTTTAAGGCTACTGTCTTGACATTTTGTCGAAAATTTACCAGCTCTGTAAACTGGACAAAACCATTTAAATTTTTTTCAAAACCTGTGATAAAATGTTCGCCTATTTCTAAGCCATTTCCATTATAATATTAAGCCATTCAATCATTTTCCCCAAACTTTTTGTCGAAAATTTTTCCAGCCAAGTAAATTTGATAACCACAAAACAATTTAAATATTCTAGATTCATGCTTAAAAGGTGTCTTTTTAAGGCTATATATAGAATTGACGTTTGTAGAAAATTTTCTAGCAATAACAAAATGTGCAATTACCAAAACCATTAAATACTTTTTTAAATTTTTCCCTAAAATTTTCCCTTCTTGAGGCTATAGTCTTTTGTTTCGTTGAAAAGTTTACAGCATCATTCATTGGACAATTACCAAAGATATTATACGTAACAGCATGAAAGAGCGGAACCATATCAAATCATGCTAAAGTACTTTTTGTCCGACACTCGTCATAAACTTCGGATAATGTCCAAAGGTAAACAGAAAATTTATGTCCAGATGCGAATATGAAACGTATTGTCTTTTTTGAAGGATTTGGTATGAGTTCTTCGCCTAACCCGACAAAAAGGCTACCCGAATCTAAAAATATTAGAATAACTATGAAGTTTCCACACAATTTCTGATATAACTTTTACTGTGCGGTGAATAAAAAATGGAAAAATGCTAACAAGCTTTATTTGATTTTCTAAACAATATTCTACTGACAAATTAATAATATTATCACGGATATGTTATCATTTTCAAGTAAATTCTTTGATCCTGTTTATTTTGCAAGCTTTTTTATATCAAATAACTACTTTCTGTCACAAAAATCAGGGCCAGTATATAGACTTTTGATCTGATTAAAAGGCCAAACACTTTGAAATTTAAAAATAGGTAATATGCAAAGAATTGCTTCTTAGAATGTCTGAGGATTTTTAGCTGTTATCAAGGCTTTATCTTTAGTTGCAAAATAGAGTAGTTTTCAAAACCCTAGAACTGAAAAATTTCCTGAAATTTCTTTGCATATCTAGAGCTTTTCATTTTTCAGAAATTGCTACAATAGCTCAAGCAATAGCCTCTACTTAGAAGCTTAAATGGTCAGTAATAAATTTCTTAAATAAAACTGTATCTTTAGACCTATCTAATGAAAATATCACACGAGTCATTAAGTTCTGGGGCCTAACTCTTTGGATATATCATTACAATGAAAATTATTTAAATCAATCCTTTACTTTTAGCCTAATTTTGTACCGTGGAATTGAAGTCTGCAATATTGGATATAGCCATATTTGTTTGGTCCAAGTTTCTACTTCCAATCCACCAATTTCATAATTTCTGATTTAAGATTCGGAATGATTATCAACGCTATTTTCTTAGTTGTGGCGCCAGAATCACCAACACATAACGTCTGGAAAATTGTTAATCTATCCTGTACATGCAACAATATTCTAGTTCTAATTAACGCCTATTTGAATGTACAGCTGCAGTGTTCAACCTATTGCCATTTTCAAATTGCCTAGGTGGGCCTAAAATACGATGAATTTTGCCCAATTTGGCATCAGCCACCCCCTTACCCCCAGCCTCAATGTCATCTACGCCCATTTTGCCAAACAACAAATTTTAGTTATTTGAATGAGGCCTAACCATAAAAGATTCTTTTCAATCCAAATTTTATCTAAATTATCTTATCTAAATCTCATTTTGTCCAAAGTTAGAGATTTTTCTCTAAAGGAAGTACTACAACTATCATTTCAGGTGAAAAGGGCACTGCACGCTTGAAGAATCAGTGATTGATAGGTCTGCTAGAATTTCACAGAGCCAATGAAATCTAGAGTTCATAGAGGGCTCTTTAAGAGAGATTGAGCCTTATTTATCACATATCTGCAGTTTCATATTATAAATGGCAGCAATTTTTTATAATAACATTGTATTATCGAATAAATAAGAAATCTTCAACTGTGTTGATGGCGCGAGCAGGGGGACCACACCGGTATGATTATATAATCGAGGCTGCTCGCCACAATTTTCCATCCAATGCCAGTTTGCTACATTTTACCAGCACCCAAACAGCGCGGTGTTTATCAAATTGCTGCTGATTCTTGGGCTGGTTCCAGTTTTTTTATGTTATTGTTATCGATAGATACAGACTAAAATTGATTCGTTTTCTAATTTCATCTAAATTACATTCTCTCAATCGTACTTGAAATCCAATCGAGGTACTTCCTCACTTCAGTGTATACTCCGTACCTCTCAGGTAAGCCGCAGCCACTACCCCAGCTTGAAATGCCAACCAAAACGTGTCTCCCTGGTAACACTTCGCAGGTCAGTGGTCCACCACCATCTCCTTGGCACGTATCATTGCGCCCGAGTTTGTCACCGGCACATAACATGTCCTCTCCTATTTTACCTTTATATGGCCCAGTCATGTTGCATTCAGTCTTTGAAACAAGAGGAACGGTTGCATGGACAAGTGTCTTGGATGGTTTGCCAAGAAATCGTCTCGTTCCCCAACCAGAAGTGGTGCATATAGTATTTGGCTCAAAGACTGTGCCATTTTTCGGAAGACAAATTGCATTCACATTTTCATTTAAATTTATTTGACCTTCAACGTTAATAAGGGCAATGTCAGCCTCATTTGTAACAGAATTGTAAGATGGATGGATGTACACCATTTTAATTCCTAATGTTTGTTCTGTTTCATCGTTTGTTGGAGAACTTTTCAAGGCACCAAGGCGAATTTTCCCGAAGAAATACCATGGATATCTGAAAAAGTGAGTTTCACATTTATAACTGAACAATATCAAACTTTATATTGCTTTATTAATGGTTGCAAAATGTTGCTTTTTTCTTCTTATTTTTTGAAAACGGAGCAGGCAATAGGACAAAAAATGTGGTTCATTTTGAAAGTGAAGAGGTCCTTTCCAACGTTACCTCAAACTGGGTACAGGGTAGAACCAAAATTCAGTTACATATAGTATGTATATTAACGTATGTTATGCACCTCAATCGAAAAAGAAGAATTTTCTTCAGTTCTTCCTACTACCCCATTACATGAAGCTGTAAGTATTTTTCATAAATCCATGACAATTTGCTCTGGACAGAGCCAGCGCTAAAATGATTAATATGTATTTAATAAAAGTCTTGATTTACCTTTTTAAACAATGGGCAGCAGTGAGAAGCCATTTAGTTGAGAGAATGGTGGCACCACATGAAACCATGCCTGGACCAAGAAGGAGGCCGGCTACCCATGGCGGTACACTTGACTGAATAGATGTTACAGCATTGCTCCGATTCTCGGGGTTTGAAAACCAGCTCTTTTCGCATGACGCTAAACAGAGGGAAAATTATCTGCCACACCCAAAAGACCATTAAAAGTCACTACTCTTTCCTCCAAACGTTATTCATGCAAAATAACATAATCAGGGCAAGCATTTTTTCAAATGCATTACAAATGAAAGATTTACTCTTTGGTCGCTTCCTTCTTCGAAATTAGGCCATCGATTTTACGCTCATTTGAAAAATCAGCTACCTCTTTGTACTGAGATGGTACCATCTTGACGTTTACACCAGAGTACAATTAATGATGAATGTTCTAAATCCATCATTTCCTTACGCTGAAAAGATTTGTTAGAGTTGTTCATGTTTCATCAAATATATCAGAATTTTTTCACATAGAAAGACAGTAGGTAGCTTAATCTTCAAAACCAGGGGGTGCAGGGTCATCAATTTACCGACTAAGACATCGATGCAGAAAAATTTATGGTTTTCACCTACCAATAGGCAGTTTTATTGACAAGCTAATGATTTTGTGGACCAGCTTAAGATATACCGAGCAACTCATGACGAATTTGGAGGGGGGAGGGCGCGCACCCTTTGTCCCCGCTAGCTACACCCCTGAAAATAGATTCTATTTTTTAAGGTTACTGAAAAAGTCATGACATTATAAATAACAAACATCGCCAAACCTTCTTCGAATTCTGGATTGAGACTGTGTGTGACCGTTGTCCAATATAAATGAACTTTTTGTCCATTTGATTGGCCGAAGAGATCGTACTGAACACGGAGAGCACCAGAAGAAGAAATGACATGCTTCGTGTGATATTGACCGCAAATTCTTGCCAGAGCTGGTGCCAAGGGAGTCAGACCATTTTGGATAAAGATTCTCTCCACATTACATTCAGGGTTTGGAATTATATTTGCTTTGATAACTGATAAGGCAATGCGTCGTCCACTGGCTGGTCTGATTAGCCATGTACACGATTTCACTCCACTTGGCAACATGATATCCCCAGTCTCTGCCGTCAAAGTTGAGCCACAAGCTGTCTCTGAAAAAAATAATTTTCTACTTCGTTAGAATGTAGAAAAACCTAGCCATTTATAAAATTTCTTCTCATTAGGTCTATCAAATCATTGTTGCCATTCTTAGGGCCTTTTGAGAAAATTTTGTAAAGATAAACTTTTCATTTTTCTTCCAAGCAAGTGTGTGCAGAAAAATAGTATTGGTAATTCTAAAGGTCGTGACATCATATTTGCTTACAAATCTTGATACATGTAACAAGCCTAGTACATAGGCGAGTAGTGGAGTCCAATTTTGAAACATTAAATACTTATTATATCAATGTCTTTCTTTAAAAGATGTTGATACATGTAACAAGCCTCGTATGTTACTGTAGCGTTTACTTGAGAATTATTTCCCTTAACTTCTGAAGCCTGTCTACAATCCTTTTAATGAAAATTACTTTTGTAATAGTGTATAATCCTTTTGTAAAGAAAACGTGACAAATATACAGATTTTAGTTCAGTTCTACCTGGAAAACTTGTCACTCTGTTTGAATTATCTTCGTTTTCCACAGATTCCCATTCCAACACGAACCCTTGTGCACCTGCTGTACCATCTGGTTGAAAACCAATAAACAACTTGTTTGTCGAAGAAATAATCGGCCTTGGCAGCATTGGTCGGCAAAATCTCCCCAGATCTGGGTATCGGTTGGATTCACCATCTGAGATTTGAACATAACTCATTGCACAGCCAGCAGATGGTCTTAGCCGTATTTCTTTGAAAATTAGTTTTATTTTTTTGCCTTTGGACACCTCAATGTTCCAAGAACAGTATTTCTTACTACCAGAGACTTGAGGATAACCGGGCGGTGACAGTTCTCCAGAATCATCTCTGAATTTTGTTCCACATGCTACGGGTGATATATTTGCAGAGTCATTTAATATTGATCATGAAGATAACACATATGCTGAAATATCGAGTCTTTTGCTAGTGACTGATGCATTGGTAAGATGTTAAAAGAAATCAAAGGCTTTCATTTACTCCCCTATTTGTGGGCCTATATTTTCGATCTTAACAATTCAATTCAATGACATAAACGAAGCTGTTGGGCCTGCGCGCATCTTAAGATGTTCCAATTGAGACGTACTCGACTCAGTCTCCTAAGCTTCCACAATTGAAGAAAAAAACAGTCAGATGAAACTACATCAAATTATTTTCAATATGTAAGTGTTCAAGTGCACTGAAAGACTTTAAGAAATCTGCGCCAACTTGTTTTTTGTTTCTACTACCTACCCAAAATTATAAATTTCTTGTATTGAATCTTCTTTCAGCGTATTTCGCTTTCAAAAAGGACGGGTATAACAAGTATTTCCATACCCCCAAATATTTTTCGATAGTTAACTCAGTTGCTTCTTTAATCATCTCAGAACAAGTGGTAATTTGGTAAGATTGAAAAGAGGTCACTTCAAGCTTATTTACTGCAAAAATATATTACCCTTTTTCAATTTTCTTAACTTTAAGTCAGCACGTTAAGGTATGGTTTTCTATTCATTACCTACGTTTCCAGACCTCATAATGAATTTCCAAGTTGCAAGCATGCCAAACTTTTTGATACTCTTGTCTGATTTAAACTGGATCCAAAGCGATTTGTCAGTCGAGGTAATGTCTTCGGGGGTCCTGCTGCCGCAAAAGCGACCGAGTAACTGTGACGTCACATCTGCACCATCTCTCACTTCTACACTGTCGTATTCACAAGCAGGGTGTTTCTCGATACCGAAGGATTCGAAGCTCAGTTTCACATAGTGTTTGTTATCTGCTTTTATCACCCAAATACAAGCAGTGTCAGAAGGGTATTCATCAGGATAATTTGGGGTTGCAATGGATCCATTGATAGCAGTGAGCAAGCCACCACAATTCGCTGAGATGAAAAGTTGCAAGAAATTATGATAACTGGAATTAAAACAGACTCAGCCAAATAGACAATAGCTTTTTTGCATCTTTGAAAAAAATTCACCCGTATTTACATAGAATATTGACTGATGAACGATTCATGAATGATTCAAGATAAGCTGGAGCAAGCCGAATTATTACAAAGTAACTCATTATCTAAAAGACCATTTTCAAAGAAGAAGTTTGAAGAGAAGTTATTGAACACCTTTTGCTGCTGTGGATTTCATTCATACTGCTTACCTTGAATCCTTTAGGGGCTAATTCATTTGAGAATGGGTCTTAATGGTGGAAGGAGAGGAGGGGGTGGGGGGGGATGGGGAGTTATTGAAAATAAGGATCTCAGATTGAACATAATATAGCTCCTTTGCATTGAAATATATTTTCTTTTTTTTAATTAGTTTTGAGAAACGAAGCAATTTGGATGCCAATACCAACACTTCATTTATTTTCGTTCTGTTCGTGTATTGTAAAAATTTTCATGTAAAGGCGGGGATTAATTTGAGGTGACGCTTGCATGAGGAGGAACCAGATCAAGGATTTACGGTGGGAAATACTTCCTACAATGCACCACCATGGCAGTTGACTTTCATATTTTGCCGCAACATGCACAAATATTTTATATTACTTCTTATACAACAAGAGCCTTGGTCTTCACTTTTTGCACTGCAATTTTTGATACGACGCTCTCTGTTCATTGTGTGGCTTTTTCAGAATTAAAAAGACAAACCAAAACAGTTTGCGCCATTGAGTACTGATCATCCAACATTTTCACAGAAATGATTGGTGGTGAAGCCAGGATAATTAACTAACTTTCAACAGTTTGGGTTAAGATTAATGCTCTTTTTTATATTTTCTTTAAAGCAGAAAATTGAGAATGTTATCGCCCCACTTGAGTCTTTTTCAATATTACCTTATATTTGTTCATACACTTTTTGGCGCCTGTTGTACATTTTTCGGTTAATTTAGGTTTTCTTTTCATGCTCACGTTTAATCTATATTGGCTACTTTCAATTATGTTTCAATCGCTAACAATAAAAAGGATCAGAGTCGGTTTGTAATCAAGGTATTCCTAAGATAATTTTCTGGCTTTTTGCATTCATTGCATAATTTCTGTGTAATCTCTCCTAATTTCGTTAATTTTGGGAATAAACCCAAATACCTTTTAGTTCTTTTCTATTAAGGATTGTTCCTTAAACCAAAACATCCAGATAACATTATAGATGTCAAACCTGGGTGAAATCCTCGTTGATGAGGTATTCAATTTCCATAAGTTCAATAGGCTGGCCAACGGTAAAAAAAGCTGGACACAAATTTAGTGTCATGAAATATTTCCTTCTACTTCCTGTCTATTTTTTTCGTTTTGATGGCTAGAAATAGTTGGTGAATATTTGCTCAAGTTGCCAAAAATCAACTTCACCAATGCAATAAGAGTCCACATGACGGCGGTTACTTTTTGTGAAAGGAAATATGCGTATAAAGGTGATGTTGCACTTTTTGGCCTTGTTTCGAACACGACAATTTTCAAAAGAGGATATTGCCCAGAATTTTTACAGAGGTTTTCTTCTCTTCAGCAGAAAAACGCTTAAGATAATAGTCAGTTTCAGTGCTATAACATTGTCTTGGCATTATAATTAACGTCGTTTCAAACAGCTATACTTGAAGCCCCCTTGTAATATGTATCGTAATTTGGATAAGGCATCATTGCAACGTCTATCATGTTTTGGTGTTATTGTTATTTTTGTTGTTGCTGTTGCTGTTGTAGTTGTTGCTAAACTATCATCATGGCGGACTAAGTCACGCGTGTTATGCGCATTTCCTTCAAAATGATAACTTGCAACAGGCATCATATTTTGCAATAGTCAAGATAGATAGACGTATTTTAGAAACAATACTAATCAGGTAACCTGCTCTTGTCATTAAACCTACCCTTATTGTTAAATGTAAAGAGACCCGAAGCATCACAAATATTACCTGTGGGTGATCTTGCAATCTTATTTTTCTTCAAATCCAAAGTGCTTCCTCTTTGACGTGGATTACCTAATGCAACCCACAATGCCTGAAAACCGCTTCTTGTATCAGAATGATCACTTTTGAAGACAATTCTCATGTTTTGTTGAGTTGAGTTGATAACTCTTGGAACTGTGCTTCCACAAAACTTTCCAAGCAATGGCGAAGCTTTATTATGACCGTCATAAACAGCGAGGTAATCATAAGAACATTTCGAATCTCGTTCCAGATCAAAATCTGAAAATCTGAGCTGGATCTTCATGGATTCTGCTGGAGCTGAAATTTTCCATTCACAATGTTCGTTGTTGTCATAGTTCTCTGGGTAGTTGCTGCTTCGAATAAACCCAATTGCTGATGATTTAGTAAATCCGCAGACTGAAGAAAAAATCGAAAATTCATCAGCAAATACCAAAATCAGAAAACATTGTCTCCGATTAGGTTAGGAAAATTTTTCACAGATTCTTCTGTTATGGTGTAACAGAAGGCAGCACTTTGAAAAATTAAAATTTGAGCATTTCGTTGCTTTCATAGAAAAGAAGCATACCACATTGCACGAGCCTTTGCTAAGTATGATTTCATTTCTAAATATTGGTAAAATCAAAGAAATGATGCAGAATCCAGACAAATGCTTAATTTTGTCCAGGATAAAGATTTTTTTAAATTGTCAAGCCATTAATGCATTACAAAGAAACTGCCTCACGAAAGTAGGCTGCCTTTCGTCATTTCAGAAAGAAACCTTACCACCATCATTATATTTGAATTATTGGTGAAGTGCACTTGAAGTATAGACAACTTTCATGGAGATTGATATGTAGGTTCCGTTGAAGACATTTTGAGCTGTAACTTTTGTTAAAGATGTTTACTACGTCCGTTTGCCTACACAGAAACTAAGACTAAAAGATACATCAATTCTACAGAATTAATTACCCTTCTTTCCTTCCAATTCCTTTTTTCTCCATTTTATTTTGAACCCATTTGCAACACCTGAATCATCAGATTGGAAAACAATGCGTATCTTTTTCCCAATGTATTTCGGTGGTAAAGCTCCTCCACAGAGCCTTGCTTTAGGCTGCCTGTCTCTTGCAGACAAATCTTCAATTGTAACAAAATCAAATAGGCAGCTAGGTGTGTATTCCAGCTTGAATGCCTCGAAAGAAACTTCAGTCACTGAGGTATCATCGTTATTCTCAATAGTCCATAAACAATTCAAGTTATTTGGATATTGCTTTGGGAAGTCAGGGCTGGTGATTTCGCCAGATTTGCCAAAGAAGCTTCCACCGCAAAGATCTAGGGATAACAACCACACATCTTAACACAGAGAAAGTCACAAATCTTGAACAAAAGAATATCAAAGACAAAATGTCCTTTCTTCAGAGCTCATACTCACTTCAACAAACACACAGGGATGAAAATATAAAGCTCCTAATAATGAGATCAAGGTTGTTTTGAGGGTGCGCCAAATTGATGAGTTGGTAAATCGAACTGCGTACCTACAGAATTTGTTGGCACTTTTTCAGTTGGGCGAGGCTGTTGCTTTGATCTTCTGTAGAACGCCTTAAAGCCAAAATCGTTGTTAACTGAATCTGAGAAGAACCTCAGCCAGAGACTGTTTCCAGCAGAACTGCAACAATACGATAAAGAAAATCAGTTCAAGGCAATTTTCGTTAGAAGCAGGTGAGAATAATTACAGATCACGTGAAAATCCGACATGGCACAGAATTTTATTACAGTAGGCCTTATAGAATAGCAAGACCATAGAAAGTTAGCTTGAAGAAGTATGCCAAGAGCATTTGAGTAACATGAATCATTAATCGTTAACCATCAATCATTAAGCTAGCGTTTATATGCTACTTGTGTCTATATGTAATATTTCTTTTCTTCTGAAAATGGCTCACTTTGATTACTGTCAGTTATTTTGTTGGTTCGTTTGGATAAATAGATTGGGATTTAACTTTCCAGGGTCAAGTTTTGCATTCTTTCAAGCTTAACACGCTTTCAAAGAAAGCAGTGCCGTAGAAAGGATAGAATTATTAGGGGCACCATCGTTTGGAACAATAAGAATTGATTAGACAGCTTATTTGAAACAAAGGACTTTCATAATCGTTCTTGGTTGGGGGGGGGGCATAGTCGTGGCCTCCTAAGGACATTAGAAGCTATAGGTACCGACGTTGAATACAGACTTATAAACAGTATTCATACATCATATAGAAACACGGAGTGACAAATAAGAACCGTCCTGTTCTATACACCATATAGCATATATTGTGTATTTCTAACTTATTATACAACCCCTTTAATAAAAAAAGTCTGAGGTAAGAAGAAAATTTTTAAGAAGATGCAGTCATTGACAACAGGGATACCACAGAATCAAACTGGTAAAGAGAGTTGAGTTGAGTCTTCTTTTAATGGGTGATTTTAGATAGAATTCCAGGATGTAATAAGAGCAAGAACTTTGATTCTTTATTTAAAACTTACTGGATCGTTCGTGGGACATTATTCCCGCAAAACTTTCCAATGATTGGAGCTAGTTCAGAGTCGCCATCACGTATTATAACATAGTCATATCGACAGCGAGGGTGGTTTTCCAGCATAAATGACTCAAAAGTGAATTCCACTGTGGAATTGTAGTCATTGCCACTGATAATCCAAATACAAGCTGTATTCTTTGGATACTTTTGAGGATATCTTGGAGTCTTAATCGTCCCATTTGCTCCAGTCAGCTTCCCGCCACATCCTATCCGGAAAGGAGTGTCAGAAACGAAATAAGGTCTTATTGCAACAAAGCGGAAAAGTTTGTTTTTATGAAATATTGCTTACACTTCAAAAAATATTCAAATATGAGTTTCAAACAAGACGAGATAGCCTAGCATAACTTCAATGCTGTGAAAGGCCGTGGCCCGTGAATGCAAAGCTACCAGCAAACATATTCCAACCATGTTTTCTCTCCTCAAAGTTTTTACTTTGCTTTTGGAACAAACATTTGCTCAGTGATTTTCGGACTTGATTAGCAATATTCGTATCATTTGATATCAACCGGCTGATATATTTCGTGTTTAAATTAACTTTCAAGCAGACAGTGTTACAAAATTTTGCCAGCACAAAAGGGGGTTGAGGGACAATAGCCCATTCAGTTTTCATTTAGTTATATATTTGATAACAATTTCATTCTGTTTAACGCCCCCTCCCTTTCGTTGAACTTCGAAGCCTGGCCACTCTTATACAGTTCAGAATCATAACAAGGCATAACAAGACTAGAAATTTGCGACCAAAAAGCCATTAGGTTTCAGGTTCCCCCTCAGAAAAGGAGCAAAGAGAAATTGAAACGATATATCATAAAAAGAAATAACAATAGATGGATAACTTACCTGTGTTTGTGCCGAAAAGAGGAAACCCAACTGATGGTGAGCCTGTAAAGCAAATTGAAATAAATGTTGGTTTTGAACAAATCATGAAGACAGCAGAGAGTTGTAAAGGTCAGGCCAGAAACAGTTTCAATAAATTATGCTCTGTGCAACAAATATTTCATTCAGTAAACACTCACCATGCCAAAGCAAAAGGGCCGTAAAGAACGAGATTGAAAGCTGCAGTAGCATTAACATGATGGCTGCTCCTTTCTATCAGCAGTAGCTTCCTTCATCAGCGATTCAATTGGTATTCATTCTTCTGCTGCCTCCCTCGGGGACAGTATGGTTTTGCGGCCTTTGTCCATAGGCCGCATAAGATTTTATGTGACAAAAGATTAAACAAATTGCGATTGTTGAACAAACTTTAACATAACGTGTCTTTGCGAGGATAACAGGTAAAAGATAAAATTCAAATGGAAGAATAACCTTCCTGTTCTCTTATTCAATTTTGTTTTACGCCTTCAGCTAGACAATACGTAGTGCAAACCCCTTAAATAAACAGACGATGTTATTAATCATACTTCTCTCGAGAACAAGAAAGGGGAACCGTTAAAAGGAAGACTTAACATTAATAACTAATTCAGACATTTCAGTCAGTAGCTATCTATGTAGGTAGCATTCTTCAGGGCAAGAGTTGTGGTAAGGTCGGTCGCATCAGGATTTTACAGAAGGGGTGTAAGGGAAGAAAATTGCCGACAAGATAGGCTTAGTGTTTTTCTTTAGGTATGACCTTAGAGCTAAAGTCTCGATCAAGCGTAGATTTACTTGGTTTACCGAGGATGGGAAAGATTTGCCGATCGATTCTTGATTCTGAAGGGGGCGTGACCCTCATCTCCTCCATGATACGTACACTGATCTGAAAAAAGACTGGATCGAACAACCTATTGTTCTCCTACACAGCACGATGAAGCTGATCGAGCCTCTCCATCTTGAGACCTCTCGTATGACGTTAGATCCTTGAAAAAAATATCGAGTTGTGGTTTCGGCACCTCACCACTGTGTTTCGTGGATTCTATGAGTTGTTTAGTCATTCGATGCACCGAATCGCTGCACGACAACGTTGTTCAGCGCGTTAGTCCCCTTGCTTTTAGACGAGTCGACGCACAAGTCGACGCACAAGTCGACGACTCGACCAACAAGTCGACGACTCGACGCATTCCCACTATCTTAACCTCATGCGTCGAGGCGTCGACCTCGTTTTGGCGAAGAGACCTTCCATATCATTGTGAATTCCCGCCAAATGTAGCAAGAAGACGAAATGGAAGAAATTCGAAGCATCCTTCAGAATGCTTTGCAACGTATCGATTCAATATCAAATGTGCCCACGAATTCAACTGATACACGTACAATAGTCACGACGATGCACGCATCAGCAGCAGCATCAGAACAGACTGCAGCAAGTTTTGCCCCCGTAGGCCCTAGGCCGAGTGGTAGTAGGGCAAACACCGATGCCACAACTAGTAGTTTCCTCAGTTGAGTCTCCATAACTTAGATATACTTCTAAAGAACCCTTGAAATAAGTAAAGTAGGGCGACCTCGACTTCCAGTGTTTTCAAAAACTTGCCCGTGCTCAATATCTCCTGAGAATGCGAATGTCTCTCTTGCTATCTGCAAACTATTCTCAATCTCTGGTGGGATGTAATTACAGAAAAATAAATTTACTTGTGCTAAAATATATAATAGCCTATCCATGTGGGTACATGGAAAATCACAGCCTTCTGGATTCTCGTGAATTCCTTGCTCCATTCAATCCAATACTGACTGTATTCTATTCCGAAGGAAGCTCTTCAAAATTTCTATGTTTTGGGCTTCCATGTTGAATTTCGTCTTCGCCAAAACGTGGTCGACGCCTCGACGTTAAGACAGGTTAAGATAGTGGGAGTGCGTCGAGTCGTCGACTTGTGCGTCGAGTCGTCGACTTGTGCATCGAGTCGTCGACTTGTGCGTCGAGTCGTCGACTTGTGCGTCGAGTCGTCGACTTGTGCGTCGAGTCGTCATAGGTGCAATACAGTGCGTCGACTCGTCTAAAAGCAAGGGGACTAACGCGCTGAACAACGTTGTCGTGCAGCGATTCGGTGCATCGAATGACTAAAACGACTCATAGAATCCACGAAACACGATGGTGAGGTGCCAAAACCACGACTCGATATTTTTGTCCAGGATCTAACTTCATACTCTCGCGCCTAAAGCTTTGGGCTGCCATTTGTTAAAACGGTGCACACACAGTGCTGCGCCTTAAATTGTGCATTAACCATTAAATTCTAAAATATTCTAAGATACAACAGGCCTAGGAAAATAAGTGAACAGTGAATTCTTTGCTACATAAGCTTAGTACTTTGGCAAACATGTTTAACGTCACTTACGAATGATGCAAGTTTTTGTTCCAACGGTTATTTTAAATTTTGCTATGAAAAGTTTAACTGAAACCAACATGATTGCTCTTTAGTCTCATACAACACAGGGGATCTCAAGATGGACGCTGCAATGTGGAATCAACGCTGGGCTGGAGAAGCTCGATCCAGTCTTTTTTTGAGACCAGTGGATACGTATCACGACGGCTCTGGTTCTGGTGACACAGGTTTGTTATTGGATTCAAATGGTTGCGGGATAAATAGGTCAATTCGGTACAAGAGATGTAAAGTGAAACGAAGGGGCAAAGGAGTTCGAAAACGGACCGAGGGCTACCAAGAGATGTTGGATTGATGTGCCAAAGGGTCTCAACACAGTTAGAACACCCCGTAGTGATTCTAAGATGGTGTTGAGTTATATTGCGGCTCTGCCATGAACGATGGGGGTGAATCTTTCCCAAAAAGTTTCCTTCAGATCTCACAATCTTTTGCAATGCTGAAAGGATTTGCCAAATTTTTCAATATTCGAAGCCAATCTGAATCCTTGACCGACCAAATCTGAACACTTCACGAAGAATAAATGAACATAACCAGCCTCGATCTGACTTCTATTCTGTGCCTGAATCGGAGCTTTTGGCTTGGCTTTAAATAACATTCACAAAAGATACACGCTCGCTTAAAAATGCTTGCTCTAGTATTAACGCAGTTGAGCTTCAACATCATAGATATATGATTGATATCAAACTCAGCTTCAGACTGTTCTTAATTTTCATTTCATATCTAAACATTTCCGACGCTCGTTTTCTTAGCTATAAATTGTTCTTTTTAAAAAAAGGGTTACACAGAATGACAAAATTTTATCAAGGGATAATAAGCTTTATGTAATCGGGGTTGAAATGGGGTTATTAAAGAATTCAAGTCGGATTGGGTAATGTCTCTAAGATAAAGCTTGGGTGAGCATATTAATATTCTGACCTGGAGCTCAATGTCTTGCAAGAATTTGCTGTGGTAAAATAGTTTCATCGACTGACAAGCAGAATCCAGTCTTAACTCTTCAAAATAATCCCCTAGACTTTGCAATTGCCCTTCCAGATCCAGAAAATTCCACAGATATCTTGTCAGGTTTGCGGGCTGATTTGTGGAAAACTAACTGATACCATATTTGCGATCTGATTTTTCTTATAATGTATCCAGTGTCAGTTTTAATTAAGAAACTGTGCTATCTTTAAGATTAGCGGTGACTGGATAGCGGCCATATCATTATTGAAAAATCTCTATTTTTAGGGTGTGCATCTATGTAATGGTGAGGGTAGACTGGTAAGAGTAGCATTGGTTTTAAAGATCAAAAGGTTCTTTTTCGGAGAGCGATGGAACGGGGTTATTGTGCAAAGATATTATTTAGATACTAAATTAATATCGGCTCAAGAATCTCTACCAGGAAAGAAGGACAAGGAAGGTGGCACTGTACTTGGCAGCTTTAAGGAATCATATTCACATTTTTGTAATAGTCAGGATTTTTAAAGAGAGGTACTCTTTTTCTAAAAGAGCAATTATATCAAAATACGAGCATCAAAATTTGCCAAAATTTGCAAGCTTAGTTTGAAGTATTGTAACGAGGAGTTTTACGGCCTGCATCGTCAGTATATTTTCAAACTTGTCGGCAAATCCCGATTTCTCACTGACTATGTTGACAAGTAGGGCATTGGTAGTCCCCTTGAAAACAAAAGCTAGCAATTGCACTGATTACACCCTTGTAATTTAAGAAAAAATTAAGAACAACCCAGCCCGAAATTTTTTCGGCAAAATGAAGAACAGCCAGCCTGAAATTCAATTTACTGGTTCTTTTAAAAAAGGCTATAACTGGTTGTGCATTACTTTAAGCAGTCACGACATTTGGATGTATGCATTTGGGTGTAGAAAGGTAACGATCACATCTCCCGTTTATTGATTGCAGCAGTATCAACAGCACCATCGGATGTAATTACTTCTCGATCAAAGTGTGTGGTCTCCCCTATCGAATAACATGTCAATGATATTCATTAAAATTTCATTTTAATTAAAATTCAACCAATAATATACCATAACGTCAGTTCTTGACAGAAATGGATAAGCAATAGCATAGCATTATCTCCAATCCAATGAAATAAACTAAATTCATTTACTTCTTATCTATATAATTCATGAAATTCATGCAGCCACAGGTAATTTTAAGTTCACAACGTTAACCGCTTCATAAAGTTGAACAAATAAAAAGCTCCTTTTATTTTATTTTTTACTCTATAGTCGTGGTGTCCCGTTTTCATTTCGATCTATTTTCAAACGTCTTCCTTTTACACTACTCCATATCCATTTGAAAATGATGCGAAAACGATGGGTGTTCACATTGTCTCGCTAAAGCGTTTGAAGAGGACCCCACTACTGGAATCAAAACTGTCCCTATTCATTTCGATTCTTCCGGATTGCTGTCTTTTCATAGTGGAGCAATATGTGTGACCACACCTAATACACTTGTTATGTGTGCAGAAGTAATTCCTATCCGAAAACACAAAAAGACTGATAAGAAATCACTCATTTCTTATTAAAGACTGATTAGAAATTAAAGGGTTGCCAACACAGAATTCGTCCAACCAAATATATTCTCACTTGTTAAGGGGGGCTGAGCCCCCTCTAAGGCACCACTGGAAGAGATACATTTTGATCCGATTTTAAGTGAAAACGAATTAGTGTGAAGGGGACATTAGTAGCAATCAGGAGAAAGCCAATCTGCATTATCATCCACGTTGAAACAAATGATCTGACATGCAACTGGCAATTTGATACACCAACAAGTTTCTACCCGATAACTGAAAAAGACATGAAATCCACGGAAAAGGCTTGGAAAATTGACAGGAGACTTCTATTCCAAATGAAATCAACGAAGGAAAATGCCCCCCAATTTTAATGCCTTGATTTCCTCTTTTCTGACGCAATTTGACGTCATGAACTCATGAACGACAAGGAAATGTTACATAAAATTAGAAAATGGGGGCAAATGCTAAAGAGGAGTTGTTTGAAATTTTCGAAAGGCAGGATTAATTAGAGACGGTATACGAGATTAAATAAAAAAAGGAAATAAAAATGGATTTACGATAGAAACTATATGATGAAGTTTGACTCAAGAAAGCCACCGAAGTAAATATAAAACATACTTTTCAAACTTTACACCTATAGATATTCACGAAGGTGCAATTGTATCACACTATAAACGGTTTACAATCGAAAACTAACGATAGGCCAATATAATATTCATGGTTAGCAATATTCACCAATACCATTCTAATGCACCTTCAAATGTTAAAAATGTCTAATTAGGCAACTATTAATAACAAGACATCATTATTACTACTGATATAACGAGAGTGAGGGATTATAAATTAATTTGATTATTTGGCACTTGATATGCCAACGCAATATTTCCAATCATATTTGGTAAAAACTTGACGAAAATGACTTTGAATATAAAACAAAACTAAGAGGCTGAAAGAGCAGTGAGAGAAATATTGAGTTAGGAGATTCAAACACAAAAGATTGCAGAGGAAGAAATAACATAAAAGTTTACATACACGTATAAATATAAGTAGATAACTAATTTCAAATCAGTCTAATTTTGAAATTTAAAATAGAATAACCATTGTGGAAAACTCAACACTTTCCGGTAATCATTCTTATACAAAACACAACAGCACCAGTGCACATAAACTAGTACACAACAATTCATAAATTATGCTTAAAACGGCATAAATTAACGGATAATATATGTTTGATATTAATAGCGGGGTGATTGGTTGTTCATTGTGATTTCAAGCAAAGTCATCCATAACAAAGGACCAAAGCTCAGATGGACCAGAATTTGACATTAATCCAGTGACCACGTTTATAAGCTGCTCTGCACTGTCATGGAAGTGACACCACTAATCACATAGGTTGAGTGGTCATTAGACAGCAATTTATTTTTTGTGCTTTTATTTCTAAACAAATATTTCCTCGAATATTTATCACTAACAGAATATTACCAAGTAAGAAAACTTGGTTAAGCTTTGAAGAACATTTGAAAGGGATTTCAAATTGCAAATACGGCTACCTAGAAAGGCTAATCTTGAAAAATTGAAATCATTTAGATATTGCTCGAAACTAATATCATGGTTGCTAAAAGAAAATATCCCAATCATATCGAAATATATAAACATGTTTAATTGACAAACCATGAAAGACAGACTACTGGACTTACAAAGTCCAAACTGTTCACATTGTAAATGTTTAACTTTCCAGCACTGAAAACTTCAGATATCTTTTCACTTTCTGCTTAAATACGAACTAATTATAGCAAAAACTGATATTATCAATGTATTTTGAAATCATAATTATACTTATTTATTTTAAGTAGTAATAGGAAGCATGCAGAAGAGAACCTAAAATGTATCCTACGCCTACTACGGCCATACAAGAATTAGATAGCTGTTTTACCAAATCAATTTTACTTCTTTATCTGTGACTGAAACAAACACACAATCGGCCTTTCAAAATAGACCAACTATTAAATATGGACTGGCACAGGGAAGCTGGAATCTAACCGAAATGGGGACGAAAACAATACATGACCGCAAAGAAATGCAGATCTGGAATTCTAATAAACAGTGATTGCACTTGTTCTATGCATATATTGCTGAGGCTAAATGTTCCTAACATCATTTATGGGATATCTCCCCGCCTGTACACCTTCTGCATGCTAAAAGTAATACAATTCAAACCAATATTTCCAATCGTAGAAAACTGTACCAAGCTTGATATAAGCGAATATTCAGATATGTCAATTTGAAGCTTACTAAGAGTTGGTTTATCGTCTTCTGGAATTAGCAAAATTCATACTCCAGACGGTGGCAGAACGTGAACATGTGAAAATCCGGGCAAAGTGTATAGACACCTGCTTAATTAACTGTGAAGGGATCATTGGCCAACCATCGATCGCTCTGATTTGCCATATGAAAACATCAATGTGGAGGAAAATGTGGTTGATTGTTTATGGTGATCCAAAATTTTCATATGCTTGAAAATATGGCCTTTATAGAAAAATTTTCATGTCTGCTAAGATGATAAAGATCTTCCGTTTCAATATCCGTTTTCAATATATGGTCTTTATTTTCCGCTATTGCTGAAGAAGGAAAAAGTGATGATAAAAATGACGAAAGTTACTTTAAATTCACTTTATAAATCATCATCATGGAACAATGTGTATCTATATAATTAAATCTAGAACGTCAAACATTTTGTTTCTTCGTATTCGTGCAAGATAGTTAATTAATCGCAATTACGCAATGCAAAATTAAGCTCAACAGCTTTAATTCCAGTCGAAAACAAGGCAGTTCGTAGATTGAATGGGCCTTTTGCCTCGCAAGAGCAACAGTACACACATCCTCAATGCAACAACTCCTCGATAACTGTGGAACTGTGTTTCAAACATGTGCATATTTTATGCTATTTTATGAAAAAACAATGCATTTCTGGTGACAACTGATCCTACGAGTTGCAGGGAAATTATATCTCTGGTAAAAATTAAGATTACATGCTTGTCTAAAAAATCATTTGCATAAACTCACCGAATTTCTTTTTTTCATAATTAAACTAGCACCTCTCCTTCTACGCTTTTGATTTCTATTTGTCGTCCATGATGCTAAGAAACCTTGATCATTCGTTGAGCTGTCAGATTTAAATCTTATCCAAAAGGCACCCCTTCGAGAAACCAAAGTACGTGGAAAGGATGGGCCACAGAATCTTCCCAGACTGGGCGAAGAGCGAGAGTCACCTTCTTTCACCTGCAGAGAAAGAGCTTTGATTTAACAAACAAAATAGTTATGTAGTAAGACTTTATTAAACAACACTACTTTAGGCATGAAATCAATACAAGTAAAGTGGTGAAAATTTTTTACCTCGAGAAAATCGTATCCACAACGTGACTCGGGTTCTAAGCTAAAGCTTTTGAACCTTAATTCAATTGCACTCGCTGGAGATTTGGGCTTGATCACCCATATGCATTCAGTATTGGATGAGTAACGGGAAGGATAGTTCGGCGTAGAGAATTCGCCGTCTTCATCAATCAAGACACCACCGCAAGCTGAAAAGCAAGGTTTGAAAGTAAGAACTCATCAATTGATCAAAATTGTCTTAATACCTTACGAAGGAAGTACATGAAATTGCACCAAAGACCCAATAACACTGAATTCAAGTGCCTTAGAGACATCTTTGGTGATTTGAAGTTAAAGGCAAGAAGTGCAATTAGAAACCTCACTAAAAAGTTCTAATTTACATTGCTTCGCACAAAGTTATCTTTGGAATACTTTTTGTTTACTTGTTTGTTTAAATAATTCTAATGGAGATGAAAGGAAGTCATTGGAAATTTCCGAAGTAATCAAAGAGTAATTATTGACATGGTATAACTACTTTGTCTCGGCACATCACTAGTCGGCCTATCTTGGAAAACTAGGCCATGAAAGTTTCTATTGATCATATTTTATCTATTACAGCAAAAAGCATCGCTTAATAATGTTATGAAATAGTGAACACATTGTGATATCCAAACAGGCTGCAGTAGCTCCATTAAGGCTGGTTTTAATGTATTTTCCATTTCATGCAATTTTCAAGCGAGCTTACGATCAAACTTCAAAGTACTAAACTTAAAAATACATTTATTGTGTGCAACCAACAAGATTTAATTAAGAAAACGTCAGTGACACTGACAAAAGGAGATCTAATCTCTTGGTTCTAACAATAATGTTAGAGACGATACCGGAGCTTGGAACTGTTTCCGTTCCTGGCGATGGCAGCAGGGCTCCTGACGGCAGCCAGTTCCATTCAGCCTCAAAGCCTAAACGATTTTCGGTGCCATCTGACATAAATTTAACCCAAAGTGCATTATCGGCTGATGTGTATGTAGCAGGAATGTTATTGCCACAGAATTTTCCAATGGATGGTGAGTCGGAAGCAGGACCATCTCGTAGGTGCACGTAATCGTATCTACATGCACTGTCCTCTTCAAGTGCAAAGCTTTTAAATGTTAAAGCTATTCTTCCAGGTGCCGGGCCTTTAATAACCCACACAATATCCACATTATTTGGGTACGTTCGTGGATAATTAGGCGACTGTATTACACCACGCCGTCCTGTTATCAATCCCCCTTGTGCATTAACTGTAATTAAACGAGTTTGATAATAATGTGTGCATCGTTAACAATGTTAGTGCAGTAAAATCAGAACATATGCTTACTTTTGTTACAATCATAGTTTTTTAGCAACGGTTGAAGAATATATTACATTTAGCAAACAGGGATTTTATTACATCAGTTTAAAGAACAAATACATTGGAATCCCGATATAATGAACTCTGAAGGGAACCAAAAAATAGTTCGTTATATCGGGAGTTCGTTAAACCGAGTGAAAATGTTGTTTAGGTCTTTTCGCCATTTATACATAAAAACCTTCGGTGGGCTTGTTTAGGCTATCTCCAACTTCTGTCCACATTTAACCAGGTCGAGTTCAAATAATACTACGTGTTGGTCATTGAAAATGAAAAACTTAATGTTCCTATTATAATTTTGGACCAAGAGAGTGGCAAAGCTGGTATCACTTCACTTCTAACTGGTGGCTGAATACCGTCTTTGATTATTTCCCCTCCTTATTTGTCTTCTTTTGCTTCTCCATCTGGGTCTCTCAAAAAATTTTTTTCGTTGCTCATTGCCAGTGTCTCATATGTAAGGAGGTATTCGTTGGTCTCAGTGTACTCATTCGCAGTAAATTCCGACGCAATCAAACTTTCCCACGTGCTCTGAGTCTACCAGCCAATGCTTGAAATATTTCGTCAGCATGTTTTGCCGATTACAAACATGATTTCCCCCAAGACTTAGTGATAAATGAACACGGGGAATAAATGAATAACAATTGCAGATGGAAAAAATTTATCAAAAGTTCGTTTGAATTTTGATGAAGGGCCTAAAATTTGGTTTGTAATACCGAGAGTTCGCTATATCCGGGGTTCGTTATACCGAAAGAATTTTTAAGGTGTGTATTAGGCAGAATCCAAGGAAGCAGACATCTAGTTCGTTATACCGCGAAGTTCGTTATATCCGGGGTTCGTTATATCGGGATTCCACTGTGAAATCATACGTGTTATCAACTCTAAGAAATTTTCATATGTTAACAAGGGTACCACTTTGAATCTCCACGTGTTTAATGAAAAACTGTTTTGACTAAATTTAATAACCGATTGCTTATATGGAGGAAATTTTGACAATTCATCACAAAACTGTCTCTCATCTTTTCGTGAAGAATTCTCCGAAGTCAAACTTTCAACTTGTCCTCAGGCTGAAAATGATAATTTTGGGTGTATTTTCAAATGCATCTATCATACTATTTGATTTCCAAATTTGGTTTATTTTTTTAAAACTACTGTTTAGAAAGCGTTTGTTTCTGCGGGCAGAAGAAATTTAAAACGGCATTCCTTGCTGTAATGAAGTTTATGAAATTCTATGACATACCAGTGTTTCCAGGAGTCGTGGTTTGCTGAGTTGGGTTGAGAGTGCTTGATGGCATCAATCTTGTAGATGTTTCTCTAGTCCTCGGTGCTTCTGTTGTGGGCATGGGTGTTCGTTGGGGCTCATTAGTCTTAATGGAAGAAGCAATAAACTTCCAGTTAAGCTTGAAACCATTGTTTGTATTCTTGCAATCTGTCTGCAATTGTAACCAGATGGAATTACCACGCGACATGATTGTGCGAGGAATATTTCGGCCACAATAACGTCCAACAATTGCTCCGTTCGATGTTTGTCCATTTCTTATTGCCAAGTAATCTTTCGAGCACCTTGCATCTTGTTCCAACTCGAATGCCATTATATCCAAGGAGATTCTCTGTCCCTTAGGTGCAAGTATTACCCAAGTGCAAACAAGATTACTTTGGTATTGTGATGGATATTCTGGTGATTTTATTATACCCATTGGTTGTGTCCTCATCCCTCCACACTTAAACTCTACAAGAAAAAAGAGTTTCTTAACTATATATAAATCAAAACTCTTACAATCACGATAAATAAAATTAACTTGCAATAAATGACTGCCAAAAACGAAATAGATAATTGGCGACAAGCAGATAAATACCTTTCAAAGACTGAACAGATTTTTCCTTCCAGTTTATTTTAAAATCAACTTCCTTGTTTTCATCAATCTTCAGTTCAATGTACAGCGTGCTTCTCTCTGACTTGAAAGGTAACATATTTTCCTCTTCACAAAGTCTCTTAAGTGGACGTGAATTTGAACTGATACCGTCCCGGAAAAGCAAGTGGGATGAGGAGCACTGCGAGCCATAGAAATTTGCAGACACAGGTCGTATTTCTATTTCTGATAAAGGTCCGACTTCTAAGATCCATGTACAAGTTATTGAAAAGGGGTATTTCCGGCTAAATTTGGGGCTCTCAAGAACACCACTGCTGCCATATAATCTCCCGCCACATTTCGGTGCTGCAAGAGAATCGATTTCCTAAGTAAATCTGCAGTCGCTCAATCTATTGCAGAGCTTATGGAGATGAATAAAAATGAATAAGAATTTGTTGGCGCATAAATAATGTATAATGATAAAAATAATGAAAAAATAAAACCGCATGTAGCTCGAAGTTGCACGAGTATGATAAAATTTGCATGGTGTATAGAACAGGATGGTTCTAATTTGCAATTCGAGTTTCCCAGCTCTGGGTATATGGCAACAAGCACTTTATGACAAAATGGTAAAACAGCATTTTCATTAATAGTGCTTTTATATACATTTAATTATCAATAAAAAGAACAGAGGCCTATCTTTTTCAAATAAATGCGCAAGCTGGCACTACAACAAAAGATGCATTAACAACAGATCCAGGAGATTTTTACTCAACGAATTTTGGCTAAAATCCTTGCCAGCGGTTTTGAACTAGCTGCGTCATTCGATAAAAAATTATCGAAAACCTTTTTTGAAACGATAGTTTGTGGTGTCTGGAAACTGTTAATTTTTCAAAAGAACACTTTAGCTGAAGTGAATCTTTAGGAACTTTGGCAGGGATTTTACAATGGTAACTAAAGGCTGATTATTTGCAAAGCAGTTTGCTGTGATAAGGTTTTTGTTAACCTACCTTCTGGGTAAATTGGTCTCTGTGTAGGCCCTTCAATGGCCATTATGTTCCATTTCAATTTAAAACCACGGGGTCGTGGGTTATCAGTACTTGAGAAATCTATTCTCAAATAACGGTCAGTTGTTGAAAAAGTAGGAGGGATGGTGTCAGTGCAGTAGGTTTTAACAGTACTATCAGTCCTGAAAATCACTGCATTTTTTACACAGCCGGCACTTGCTCCAATGGCAAAGTCCTCAAATGTTACAACAAGACGAGTGTTGGTAGGCACATCTATGATTTTGGTACACTGCAAATCACCAGCTGGGTAGCTGAGTGGATAGTTTGGCGAGGTAAGCTCGCCACTGCGGCCAAAGAGGTATCGACTTGAATGGCAAACGTCTAAAGAAAAAGTAACCATAATTCCTTGGATATCGGTTAAGCACCAAACAGTGAATTCACCTACTTTTCTGAAGGTAAATATTTCCATAGACGTATAATTCCCAACGTTTACTATTGAAACGGAAACAAAGACTCAGCGCCTGATTAAATAAGGAGGGCTGGCCTTCCTACCCGAGAAGGATGATCCTTGTAGAGACCTCAGTATCAATAGGAAAATACAATGTCTAGAGATTGTGGTTAAGAGGGTTGGCCCTGATAACAAGATGAAATGGGGGTGATTTTCTCATGTAATCTATCATAGAGAGGGCCGGCCTTGTGGCTGCAACTTGAAAGCCGAACTGCACAGGAATGAAATTTAGGCCTATATATGAGTTTCCTTGTGCGATTCTCTGAAAACCACCCGTCTAGGATACCAGACCAGCCTTTCTCATGTAATCTGGCCCTTAAGGGTCATGTGCAGCAGGACTGATGCTTTCAAACACGTATCAGAGATTTCCTGCATAATTTACATAGGACAATAAATGTTGTCTAACAGTCGGCACAGTAAGTGTTTAAAGGGTTTTAATATAGGGGATGCCTGAATCATTGAAAACTATTTCAAACTAAAAATGCAAAATGCAATTCAATAATCCAAGGTTACGTTGAATGTTCATCAGATATCAGCATCCTATTTCAAAAAGTAGGCCTTTCGGAGAATATGCGATACTTAAAGATCGAAAGAAATGGCTGTATAAAAATAGCTCCAGCATTATAAGGACAGCACAAAACAGAAAAATAAACAGAAAACCTTGAAGCCAAAAATATAACGCAGCGTGCAAGGGAAAAACGAATTAAGTTTACCATAACTATTGACAGAAGCAGTAGACGGGGTGATCACAGGTCGAGTTGTTGTTGGTTGGGTTTCAGACCATCGTAGTTTGAATCCACGAGCATTGTTATTTGCATCGGCTTTGAACCGCAGCAGCAGCTCATTCCCAGATGAAATGATTGGCTCTGGTTTAGAATTACCGCAAGAATTCATCAGCGTAGGAGACAAGGAAGTTGATCCATCGTGTATCTTGAAAAAGTCTTTGGAACAAGAACGGGATGCTTCTACTTCGAAAAAATCGAATTCAACTTTGATTTTGTAGCTGTATCTTACTGTTATTACCCAAATGCAGTCTTGGTTCGGAGAGTAAAAAGATGATAGGCTACCTCTACTGATTTCTCCACCAAAACCATTAAGTCTCTGGAAACATGCTAAAGTAAAGAATAACAACAAGTTTAGCAAAGCGTAACTGATCGAGACCCACTTAATCAAATTAAAAATTTTAAAGGATGCTATGATCTCTGTGAAAGTGTCCGGCTTAAACTATTAAATAAATGGAATTAACAGATAGAGCAGCAAGAAATTTATTTTTAACCTATTATGATCATATACTTTCTTAATGACACAACCATGCCTGGCAAAAAAGTCAATCCTGGAGTTTGAAACTGATAAGGATTTAATACGAAACACAGGAGAAGCATTTACGTACGTTACTCAAATAACAAGTTATGTTACAAACAAATATAGAAATTTTTTACAATATAGAAGTGTTTCAGCTTAGTCTATCAACATTAACTATCTGAGTAGATTCCAAGCATTGCAGCGATTGCCGAAAAAAGAGGCGACAACGAATGTGTATGCTGTTACAGAATAGTTAGGTGTCATAGATAGAAAAGGATAGTATTTGAGCGTACGTTTTTCAGTTGTCCTTGCAGAGGGAGTCGTCTGCATCATTGCGCCTTCTGCCATCCATCTTGCCACAAAACCTTTTCTGTTTCTTGCATTGTCGCTGTGGAACAAAACTCTCAATTCATTTCCACTGCTCAGAATTTCCTTAGGCATCTGATCGCAATATTTTCCAAGACTCACATAAGAACCCCTTCTTCTATCTGCATCAAATATTTCAACATAATCATACAGACAAGCGCCACTGCTTTTTTCAATATCAAAAAATTCAAAGGTCAGTTGAACGACCTTCTTCTCATCCACGATAATTGACCAGCTGCAGTCTAAGTTTGAACTGTAATCGTTGGGGTAACTTGGCGTGGCAAAAAGCCCATCGTTGGATCTGAATACACCACCACAGTCTGTCAAAATCAAGAAAATAAATCTTTATAACGTTACAAGAAGATAGGAAAAGAGGGTTTAATATATTGGTTAAAGCCAAAGAGAGGTTAATTCTAGTTTCGCTTGTTGGGCATTAGTTAAGTAAATCTGTAATGCCTAGTAGAGAGATTGCTTTGAAAAGTCGTAATAATAATTATTTTATGATTATAACTAATCTAAGGTTTCAATGAAAACCAGGCCCTTTATTCTCGATTTTCTTTAATGAACTAAACAGCATAGTTATCAAAAAACCTCTGCAAACATTACAATCTTCTCTTATAGGTGTGACAGATTTTCATGCCTTACAACGTAGTCTTAGCTTTAAATGAACTTGAAAAATTCCCTTACATAAAACAAGAGGACAATTTTCTGACTAATGGCATACATATGAAGAATGTTAGAGTTCACAAGATGACAGATTTGCATTTTTAATCTGTGAAACCAAATTAAGCGTATAATTGATTTAAAAAGGCCAACCTACCAGTTATAGGTCTACTGTCTATCTTTGTGGTAGCTAAAACGGAAATAAGATACATTAAAGCAATAAATGAATTAAAAGTCAGTTTATAAATATCAGCTTAATTTGTACTTTAATCCGGGTTAACAACGGATCATGTAAGCCTTCCTGGTGGATTTAGACTTCATACAAGGATTCTAGGGAAATCAAAATGTAAGCTTCGGGTTTGCGGCCGATTTATTACTTTACAAACAAGAACAGGAAATACATCAAATAAAGCTAACTCTTTAAATTAATACGTGTAGCTTGCTGGATGAATCCGTTTATAAATCTTATCATGGCCAAAGGCTTTTTCCCAAGAGTAGAATGGAAGGATTTGCAAAGCTCTTAAAGTTAAAAGATGACAGAACATTTTATGGAGCCGTCTCGTTCCACTCTTTTCGCAAAGGCAACTTACTGTTTAGGATGTTTGAAAAAGAATATTGTTGGGGAGACGAGTCTAAATTCCTATTGTTTACGGCCATTATTCTATATCCTTGTCTGAACCAATGAGAAAATGCATCATATCAGCATGCGCCCTAGTATATATCATAGTTGCATATGTAAACTAGAGTTTGGTATCACTCTTCTTATGACATCCTTTTCTCTAAATTTTCTTCGTCTTTTGATACAAAACAGACTAATTCCTCTAAATGTCACGAATGTTCCTACTACCACAGAATATACAATGGGTTGTGAAAAAACGGCATCGATTTTAATGCAAAACGTCTGAAAAAATGTAACGGTCCTCCAGACAAATGCTGGTTCGTCTCCCCCAGGAAGATAGGGAACGGAATAGGAAGGGGTACATACATATACTTGGTTTCAATGTCGGCAGTGTGTCTTCCTTTTCGACATTCCATTTTATTAAAAACCCTGCATCATCGATCGCAGAGTCTGTCGAGAACGTTATAAAGAGCGAATTGCCACTGGATAAAATGTCTTTGGGATTAGGTCTTCCACAAAATTTTCCCAAAGACCTAGCCTGATTGCTATCACCATCATGCACTTCAATGAAATCAAATTTACAGGTTTCATGCGCCTCCAGAGAAAATTTACGGAAAGTTAACCGTATCCTGTCGTTAGGCTTTGCCTTGATTCCATATCTGCAGATTAAATTGTTTTTGTATTTATCAGGGTAAGAGGGATGAGCCAGGTAGCCGACAGACTTCGAGCTTGCATCAACAGTTCCGCTACAAGCTAAAACGAAATTTCAAAAGAAACATCAATTCCGTAAAATTGAGTATCAGGACAAACGTTTACCATACGTAATATTGAATGTTCAAAATCATAAAAAGTGTTCCCTTCAATTAACAGAAAACAAAATATGAAACTACTTCAGGAAGTTGCCTAAAGTCAGAAGAAAACTCACCTTTGCTGATTTCAGCAATACTAGGCCCCTCAAGATTGTTTTCTGTTGTTGTTTCTATAAAGAAATCAAAAGCTTCTATCGAGATGTCACATATTTTACTCAAATTCATTTACCTATTGCAAGAGTATAAGCTTTTCCAAAAGTACTAGTTGAAGTAAAAAGAGATGACCGTGTCTGTATCCTTTAACGCTTCTACCCACCCATTTGCATCCCCAAAATGCTTTAGACCATTTAAAAAAATACCTTTGCTAAAAAACAGTTTTTGAAGAAGGTTTGCGCATTGACATTATTGCCAAGCGCAAACAAACGTAAACTGGTCAGCAGATTGGCAGAACAAAAAGGCTCAGGGCTCCCTCGTACGCTTTAAAACTGCCCTTTATCATCTACAGGCAGCATAGGTTTCAAATCATTGATTGGTCGAAAGATTCAAATTTTATTGACCTTATAGTTCAAACAGAGTTCAGGAATTTGACAACAAACATGTTTCTTCCCAGCTTTTCTCAGCATAAAATCGTTTTTTCCTAGATTGGTATTTTCTGTAGACGCCTGGCACATGTATATCGATGGTTTATTTGTTTATTGTGTGTGTTTGTATTCTGAGATTTAGTTAGATATGATGTTTGAATGATGAACTTCAAACTGAAGATGGAAGTGCAAGAAGTAACTGAACTGGGCAATCATAGTCATGTGAGGATATGCTGTGTAAACATGAGTTAATCTTTTCATAGATATATCTGAAATTAACTGGACAAATTTAGACGCAAGATTTTCTCTCAACTTACCAGGTTTCTGCGTGGTAGTGAAAAGATACTCAACACGCCATCTGGCACGATAGCCTTTGAAATTACTCGTTTGGTCACTTCTAAACCTGATGTTGAGAGAGTTGCCCGTTGATCTTATGCCTTTTACGTCGTCCTTGCCGCAGTACTTTCCAATGAGCTTATCACTAGGCAGCTCCCCATCACGTATTTCTATGTAGTCATAGCGACAATCGCTGGTGATTTCCAAGTCGAACAAGTCAAAGTCAAGGGCAAGTTTTCTGTTTCGACCAGTTCTTATGATGTACTCGCAGGACTGGGAGTCTTCATAATTACCAGGGTAGCCTGGATGAGCAAACTGACCAGATGACCTAGATGTAGCATCTATCAATCCACCGCACCCTGGAAAATAGGTTTCATTTTAACTCGCACTATTCACATGGTGAGTATTTCCTGCCAATTTAGCAGAGGTTTGATTAGGAACAATTTTATCGTTTAATCGGAAAATTTATTGCCTTAACGATATCAATACCATTCTGGAAAGATCTTCAAACTATTTCGATATATTGATCTACAGTAAATAGGTGTCTTGAAGACAACAAAAATAAACGAAAAGGACAAAAAAGCCTCACCAGTGAATACATCCGGTTGAATTGTAGTTGGCATCCTTGAAGCTAGAAAACAAAGATAAAAACATAGGTCGAGAAGGATTCAAGCTAAAACGTGCAAAAGGAATAAAAATACAATATTCAAAGGTTTCTGAGAAATGCCAACTTTCTACCTCTCAAAACAAGATTTCACTTTAAGTGGATGTTAACATTTCAGTTGTGTCGCTCTGATAGGTTTCTGTGCGTCGAAATTCTCATTGGTATCTTAATAAAAGGTTTTGGACAAATTTTCAATAATTACCTGGGAGGCTTGGTGTCACCGGTTTTTCTGTAAGTCTACCCGGATCAATAACTGCTGTATACCGAGCAGAGAATCCGGGGAAATTGTTAGAGCCGTCCGAAATAAACTCAACCCAAGCTTTGTTGCCTTCGAACGAGATTGGAGTCTTGTCATTTCCACAACGCTTTTTGGCGCCATATGCTGAAGGAAATTCCCCGTCTCGCAAATATAACAAGAAGTCTTTGTTGCAGTTTGAGCTGGGCTCATCCAACCTGAAATCCAGAAACTCTACTACCACCCTTCTTGCTCCAGGGATCCGTAATTGCCATAAACAGACTGTGTTTGCAGGGTAATTTGAAGGATAGTTGGGTGTCGAGAACACACCCGAAGGTGATGTCAAAATAGCACCACAGTCGTAACCTAGAACGACATAAAGATATATATGAGTTACCCTTCACAAAAAATAAAGTTCTAGGTTATGGCACGAAATATCAGGCTAGGAGATAAAACATTGAACTGTCGAATTAGCAAGTCCTGTTAACTTTAACATAGTTTTTTTCATTTAAAACTTAGAGGCAAAGTATTTTAATGAATTTTCAAAGCCAGTTCACAAATACAAAATTTTGTTGTCGCCGGTGTACCATAAAGCAACAAGGGAAACAAGATATTTAAAACCGATAGTGAAGGACATAGTAAAACTAAATTCTAAACAACATACCTGACTTTTTAATGATTTCATTTGTTCCCTGTAAACTGGCAAAAACGCCAGACATTCCAGCGGTAATCCCATTTGCCTTCAAGTTCCCTTCCTTCTCCCAAGAGACCCCCGAAGGAATGATGGCTGTCACGCCCTTTCTCTGATACACATCCCCATCTGGTGTAATCCCCCAAAGTGACCCACCAAATCCAGCCTTGACCTGTACGAATTTCTGGGATATGGGTATCCATCGCAGATTCTCGGTTATCTGACCGGGCCTTGACAATGGCGCAAAGAAGACTCGGTTCAGCGGATCAATGGCCCAATAACCGTAAGAACCAACAGACATATGCTTGTATCCAGAGCCAACTTGCTTCCAGTTACTACCCTTTGGATTCTCAGGTGTCAACCCTTGACGGAGGTACAGATTACCAAAATCATCAAGTGCCAATAATGAGCCAATTGGACCTGAGTCGATCTTTTCCATTGCAGGTCCATCCACTCTGTCCCAAAATGCACCTTGTGGGGCTAACGGAGCGACGCCACGACGCAAAAAGATTCTTCCAAGTCTATCTACAGCCCAAACACCACTTTCTCCAGAAGTAACCCATTTCATTTGTTCCAGCCCTATGAGTCGCCAGTTGTTACCATCCTCCATGTACGCTCTACCTTGTTCGTCTATTGCCCAGGCTCTAGGACTAATACCACCGTCAATATGGGCAATATTTATGTCAGTAGGTACCTTGGACCAGTCAGCTGGTATCTGAGGAGCTAATGAAAAAAGAAAACGTTTTTTCACACACAAAACCTATTATCATAGAGCTATAACCATCTAAAGCTTTGAACTTTTCAATCCACAACTGATATCAGTGTGATGAAATAAGAAGTTTCTACGCGTTATTCATAGAAAAGATGAGGAATGTGCTTATGAACCAATCCTAGTTAATAGATTAATTACCTTTAAAGGTTATGTCATCGTTTAATCCAGTAGGGACTACTAGGATAGTCTAAAATGATATATTTTTACCTGGGACTGTCTTAGTTCCACATTTATAAGCAAAATTGTAATGGACTGACAAAATAAGCCCAATACAACATGCATGTTAAGTTGGGATATATTCGACCGACACTGATCAAAGTATGTGCTTATACCTGTAGCTGGTTCGGGATTTGTTTGCTTGGTCGTAACCTCTCGTTTAATTTGCGTTGTGGGTGCCCGCGTTGTTGGTTTCGCAATTACACCAGATTTCTGTTTCGAAGCCCAGGTGACACGGAATCCCCTCTTGTTTAATGTATCGTCTGATTTAAAAAGGATCCAGACTTTGTTTCCGCCAACCTCTATGTTTGCTGGCAATCTGTTTCCACAGAATTTACCGAGCTCCCTCCCAAGGTTTCCTGGCGCTTTTACAAGAAGAAAGTCAAATCTACATGTGTAGTCTTCCTCTACATCAAACGTATCAAATTTTAACACAATTTCGCGTGAAGGATCTAACTCTATTGTCCATATGCATCTATGATTTGTAGAATACTGATTTGGGAAGTCAGGGCTTGTCAGTGAACCATAGTTACTCGTGAAGCGCCCACCACAACCTGAAAATAAGCGAGAAAACTTAGCTTAAAGACTAACCATACATTAAAATTACATTTTCCATACAGTTGGTAATACAAGAAGACAGGTCCCGTGTAAAATTCTTGATAATGATTAAAGGTAATAAAGTGTTCGTGCAAGGGATAATTACCTACAATGAAATATCGATACAATATAAATGATGTGTGCTGAGACAACAAACCTGAATAAAGAACTGTGCTTATTTGAAGAGGAGTGCTATTTGGTGCAGTTGATGTGCTGACTGGTGCAAACAGAAAAAAAATTGTATTAAGAAATTCGTGCGACAATCTGTAGTGAATTTGATCAAGTTAGTAAAAATGGCATTTGATTTGAACTCTTTGTCCTGAACCAGGGTATATACAAAAGAAAGTTATCTTTGGGTTATTAATAATGATTTTAAGAAGATTGCCTACTTTGGATCTAACTCAAGTTAATATTTATCACTTAGGAGGTTACGCTGATCGCAGAGAAAGTATTTCACCGGGCAGAGATTTGCTGAAGATACTTCTAACTCATCAAAAGAATTCAAAGCCATTTTAATTATATTTCTTACAGTCAAGAAATACCTGTGGTTGAAGGCTTTATGGTTGCTTGGCCAGCCTCTGAGGTGTATCTGATGTCAAAACCACGTGGTTTGCTAGCGCCTGGTCTAATACCAGCGTTGAATTGAAGCCAGACCTCATTTCCATTGTATGTGAAAGTATTGTTAATGTAACTGCCGCAAAACCTGTTGCCACCATATTCCGGAGAGTAGTAACCTCGTTTGTATAGAAAGAGGTAGTCTTCAACACAACCATCGGACTGATGAACGTCGAACGATGCAACTGTGAGAGTAATCCTAGCCGCTTCAGGTACTCTGATAATCCAAAGGCAATGCGAATATATTGGGTACGACGTGAATGGATACCCCGGAGAAAAGATTCGACCTGAACGACTTGTTGTAATTTCTCCACAAATCTGGGTCGTATCTAAGAAATGAATGCGGCAAAACGTTGGTGAACATAACTACACGTTAATCTTTGAATGCTTTGTTAGAGAGGCAGAAATTCATAAGAGTTTCACAGCTAAGGAAAATGTAAGAAAGATACAGCGTGATCATTTAAAAAAAACTGCCTACTGCTTGATTTTGTATAAACACCAGTCATCATTTTTTAGCCTAAAATACAAAAAAGGCTCGTAGGGTCTGTCTATGGAAAAGATACTGTGAAAGGGTAAACATGTGTCTCTATTGCTAAACGAGGTTATGAGGCTATAAACATAATAGCAGAATAGAAGAACATCAAAACATAACGGTCGTTATATTATGTGTTTCTGAAGCAAAGACAGCCTAATTACCTTGTCTCTGGAGTATTTTCTTGTTTATATCGATGCCAAATATTCCAGGAAGTCCGATGGTGACGTCATTAAGACGCAGATTCTCTAGCTGCCAAAATCGTCCATATGGAGTATTCTGTGCTACACCAGCTCTTTTGTAGACCGATCCACTCTTTGCTAGCCCCCAAACATTATTTCCATACCCAGCATCAATTTCTGTTAGCAGCAAGCCTGGGAGGGTTATCCATGAGATTGGGAACCTTCCTAACTTTGACGGACGTTGAGCGTACATTACATTGCCATATTCATCGATTGCCCACAGCCCGTATGTTCCAACGCTGATAGACTTGAATTTTCCACCAATGTTTACCCAGCGTGTTCCAAAAGGCAGTTGTTTCGAAACCCCATCCCTATATGCGGCAATGCCATTGCTTCTCACAGCAAAAACATACCCTTCTGGTCCAGAGTCAATTCGCACGAATACGTCACTGCCAACAACTTCCCATTTTGTTCCTGACGGGTAAGATGGCCGGACACCAGCACGAAACAAAACTCGCCCGTCCTTGCTAATTGCCCATATTCCAGCATCACCCGAAGTAATGTACGACACTTCTTGTTGTAGAATTGGAATCCATATACGATTAATGTAAATGTATGGCACGTCACTGGAATCTACAGCCACAATTTTGTCACTCATTCCAGCTTCTATTTGATTTATTTGTCGATCTCCAAGAGGCAATAATCCCCATCTTTTAGGAGCTATAAAACGATGACAATTAGTCAATGGTGCATATAAATAAATAAGGGATAAGCTTTATGAGCGATGGCTTTGAATTCAAGTGAGTTGAGCTAGATTTCGTTTTATAAAACGAATGCAAAAACACCTCCCCCAATACAATCCCGATTTAAAAAATTTTGTTGAATTTCGACAATAATGAATGCATAAGGACTGTCAAAAACAAGTATCAGCTAGATTGATAATGAATAAATTATGTGCTGATATACACTCTTTCTTTAAAATAACCAGGTAATTGAAGCTCAGGCTGACTGTACTTAATTTCTTCGAAAGTTTGAGGCTGGATTGTTTTCAATTTGTTTTTAATACAATGACGGTTCATTGTGTGCTCTAAGAAGGTTTTCAGCCCTCATTTTCCAACAAAATGAGTGAGTCATACTTTGTTTGACCACATATTTGAAAATTAAGAATTGAAAAAACACCTCTAGTTGGCGAAAACTCCTCGTTTTTTAGATGAAATTTTTAAGGGGGTTTCACAACATTGTTCAAAATTACATTTTACAGTAGCTCAACCTCAGCTTGTTCAAAATTTGTTCTTAACTCGTGGCAAATTTTGAGGCTCATTTCATGTAAAATTGTTTTTGTACAAGTGTATAGAGAATTTAGTTTCAAATTCTACTTCCCATTATTGAAAGATAGTAGCCCACAAAAATGGAAAATCTCTATTTTGTACACAGAATAAGTTTGTTCTCACCTTAGGACTCCACTAGTAACATTTTTAATAAGCAAGAGGCACTGATTGGACAGCATTCACATTTACGTGTTTGGGTTAACGATTGGCCGATACAGCTAGGTATATTTATTTCTTAGCTTAGGGTTTTCCATCTATTTTCTGACCTTTTATACTCTGGAATGTGTCAGACCAAAAGTGTTAGCATGTTTCAAAATGTTTACCTTTTTCAAAGCCAGTTTCATTTTTCTTTGTGCCTTAAAATTAACTACAACTGTCAAACACTTGGAACGACATTAAAAATTACAAATCTCTGCAAATTTTACTGCAAATGTCTAGAGTGGTCCTTGATCTCAAGCCAAGTACGATTTAAGGACAAACCTGTCTGCTTTGTTGTTGTCATTTTTAATGTTGTTGCCATAGTTGTTGTTTCCACGACAACTGACCATGATGCCTTGAACCCGCGCCCCTCAGAATTTGCATCACTCGACAAGTGAATCCAAAAATATTCTCCTTGAGAGACAAAATTCAATTGATATTTATTCCCACAGAATCTATCTCGAGTATTCTCGTCCACCCGGGAGCCATCGCCGACTTTTATGACGTCAAATTTGCAAGTACTGTCATACTCGACATCTACTTCACTGAATGTCAGTGAAATCTTTTTGCCAGACCTTGATCGAATGACCCAAGTGCAAGAAAGGTTACTGTCATAGTTTTTAGGGTAGCCAGGGCTTGTGACAGTGCCACTGTCCTGGAAGAGTAGGCCACCGCAACCTGAAAACAGAATTGAAATGCAAGCGTCGGTAATACTTTCGTGACAAGGCAAACAATATTTCTTTAGGATCCATCATTACCTTAAGCGAAAATCCAAAACCTGTTACAAATTATTTTGAGACAATCACACAATTGCCAGAACCGAAAATTCCTCCTCCTTTCCGTCGTAATACAGAAGTGAACAACCCTAGCTTATTGCTACGTTGCCTTCCAAAATGACATCTGAGAAACGAATCAAAACTCATTTTTACCAACATCTAAAATACAAAGAGCTTTGATTAATACATGAAGAATCACTGCTTGTTAAAAATGGGCATCACAGGTAACCTCAGAGTGGCAGTACGGCATCCACTCCTTTTTTAAGATATTAGCAAATTAAACGAGAGAGAAAAAAGTTAATTTATAAGCTTTCTTAAGATTAAGAAGTATTATGGGCGGCATCAGCTATAAGCTAATGTAAAGCGAATATCAGAACTGGTTTACATCTGACTCTGGAAATTTATCGTGTTGAACGTCAGGGGACTTAATGGATCTGCTAGACTGTGTGGTCCAGTGGGACAGGACCATGGTTCACCACTAATACAAATCCCGAAAACAAGTCCTCGTTGGTTAGAAGAGGAAACATTTGTTCTTAATACCACTGTCAAAGTCAACACAAATGGCTCCGAAAGCACTGCTGCTAGGAAACTATTGATATTTGGGCCTATGCCTGGATTTAAATGATTTCCACATGAACGATGCTACTCTTACCACCACGGGGAAAAGCTTGAAATCTTTATTAGTACCAAACCAACAGACTAGATAATATTAACACCGCACACGCAGTTTCTAAGGAGCTTAAGTTCGTGGGCAGCCATTTTTCAAGGGTTTTAACTTTTTCAGATGAGACGGATTCCTAATAGTGTCTTAAATCTTCTGCAAGTGTAACGAACAATGCGATTATCAACAAGACCTTTTAGGTAAAGAAAAGAGCTTAGTTAGCGTGGCAATTTCGGAGCGCTTTCAAAGAACAAGGCGTGCATGTACGTTTGCATTTACAACAGTGCGTTTCAGGGCTAAATGGTAGCTTTGGGTAAATCTAGCCGCGTCTCTCGTTTCTGAGGAAGCGTAAAAGCTCTGTATAGCTATCGCATTGCAAATCTAAAGATATTTCACCAGCTGCTATAAAGAAAGAACTAAAATATTGGAAGAATTTGAAACATAGGTATAATTCTTCAGCCAGATGATACTTGCCTAATACAATGTTTACAACTTTTCAAAAAGCTGTAAGTCATTATTGTGCTAGATTCCACGAGTAGCAAAGCAATACCAGCAAAAAAATTGTAAAGACATTGATGGGCTGCCTTAAATACTCTTGAGGCCCTGTAATATTCCAAATACTGATGAATTGAAGTACGTTGAAAGATAACGGCCATATTGGTGCAATAAGTGCAGGACTAACCTGAATGTGCGATGGTGGTTGGCTGTGTCGTAGGCTTTTCAGTTGTAACTATATGAAAAAAACAGCCGTAGCAAACTAATGAGGGCAAATAATTGAGCCAAGGCAAAAAGGGAGAAATGAGAACAAACATGTTTAACTTAATAGGATATGCAAAAATCATACTTATATCTTTGAAACAGTTCAAGAGAACCGATCTTATATAGCAATAGAATGTTAAAAAGTATTGAAGAATCGAAAAAGTTTAAGAAAAGAACGGACTGATCTGAAGCTAATTTACTGAACAGGGAACTAAATACTGCAAACGAGATATCTAATTGCTATTAAACACTGTAGCTGAAGTCAAACTCAACTGCCTGAAACTGCATTGACTGGTTCGTGCTGTCAATCATTGTAACTTACAGTTTCTCAACGCTTTAATTGATTACAACTGATCCTTGATACTACGCCTGTTCTCTGTAGGATATACGAGAAGATCGTTCACAAAACCCACTGAAGAAACACAACTTTGACGGTGCAAATAAAAAAGCTTTGACAAGGTGCTTAGTTGCAAAAGGGAGCGACAGCCAGGGTTGCTGTTGTTTCTAAACAACATGTACTATAGGAATTGGCAAATGAATATCACCGCCCCTTTAGGTTTGTTTGTTTTAAAAAACGTGCCACTTTAACCTTAAAATGCTATGAAACGTGGCGGTAAAGCATCTGATTTCTTGCCAGGACACGTTACTCCTGTCAACCAACCTGCCGCGGAGCCAACAGCAGAATGAGTAAGGCAACGTACTCACATCATGGTGTTTTCCGTAGTTCATGCACATATATTGTCCTTTATAATAATTATGGAACAAAGAACGGAATACGGATTTCCCTGTTATTGGTGAAAATGAAGGAAAGATTCTAAGGAATCAAAGCATATAATATCCGAAATAAAATATTTGATTCTCAATAAAATTAATCAAGGTTTGATTGAAAGTTTGCGGAGACAAAAAGAAGGAAATCTCTGCGAAAGGCGACAGCTAGAGCCATCTCTTATAGAAAGTGCGAAAGGGAGATTCTCCTAAGCCTACAAGAAATGTTTCCTGTTAACGGTCAAGGATAAGAGAACTAATCTTCGCAAAAATGACTAAACGGGAGAGGTATCCGAATTTCTTCTCGCTTTTCTATTAACAGACTGCGAAACTCCCTTCATTTGAATTTGATAATGTTTAATGTGGTAATATATGGCAGGGAAAGTAAAGTAAAAGTTTTTGGTTACTTTTTTATAAAACGTACGGGCTGTGTCTGGTCTGACACTGATAAGCATTAAAATGCACTGCAAAATGCACCGATGACTGAACAGCCTGCACTGAATTGCAACTAATAAGGGATTTGGACCAGCAAGTTATCTTACTTGATCTTTTGGAGTGCATGGAGCAGAAAAAAAATATATTATCAGATTAAGAAACTATTTAGTATCACTGCCTGCCATCCAAGAAACATCTTTATGCCCTACCTTGGATGTTACGCTTGAGATCCGAATCATATCTAGCAAAAAACCCTTTCGATGTTTGCTGTCCGTCCGAGACGAATTCGAAAAGGGCTGAGTCCCCATCAAAAGTAAATTGTTTTTTGCTTTCGCGAGTGATAATGGCAGGCTTTTCATTGGTCGGGTTTATACCGCCTGCGGAATATGCGAGGAAATCGCCACTACTTTGACCAACATCAAAGCTTTCCAATGTTACAATTAAACTTTTGGCTTGAGGTACGCTGAAAACCCAGAGGCAAACCACCTCGTTAGGATAAGGATTCGGGTAATTCGGACTTGCAAAGATGCCGCTGGTTTCTTCCAAGAGTCCTCCGCACTTCCGATCTGCAAAATAACAGAAAGAAGAAAACCAGATTATTCCTAATCCGCTTAGTTGGCAGACCCAGTTAAGAAATTACAATATTTAAAGGCTATCTGACGTGCAGTTACAACCAGTCAACCATTTCCTTTTACATTTATTCGTTCGTATTTTATCGCACGAAGATTAAGTCCAGTGAAATGGTTTGCCGCAAAAAGTACAGCATTTGAAAACAACCATAAACATACTTTGTAGCCGAAAATGCTTTTTATCAAATATTGCAATTAGGAAAATAAAAATCTCAAAAGAAATGTAAGATCAATGGATTGAAATTCCAAACAACAAATTCACAATAAACAAAGCATAACAATTGTCAACTACTAATCCAGATCAACAGCAGAATGGGAGAAAACGTTAGATATATACAAGACCATATGGCGAAGAGATCTTTTCGCGTTGATGTCGACAGTGATCGCGCACTGTGCCACGTTGAACGATATAACCGAAGGAAATCAGGCGCGTGCAGCTAGCAGTCTGAGCATATTTTGCTACAAAAGAACTTTCTTTCTTTCAAATGTAAAAGGTATTGAACAAGAAGTTGTAAGATTTAATGGGTGTCTACATTGACTGTGGTTAGCAGATATGGCAACCATTAAACTGACGCGTGATATTAAAGGCAGAATATCAAATACTGTTAACCACTTTGTCAAAGGAAAATAAAATATATTTAAATAAATTGAACAAGTATTTGAATATTCCGTTTTACATAAAAGAGGCTAGAACCTGCAGTTTATAGTGACCGGGGCGATGTGGAATGCGTCTGTCTTCCTACCCTTGACACACGTTTTTTGGGAATCCTCTTTTTGGTGACGAGACATTTTCCTATCACTGTTAACCGCAACGGGAAGGAGACAGGGACAATTCTGGAAGGACATGGGGAACTTGCGCATATTTGAAAGGTAGAAAAATGCATAGAAGGTAACAAATAACTGAATAGTACTTCAAATTTGACGATTAGAATAAAGAAGCTCCGATAAAGCAAACATTACTGCGGCATTTAACCTTATAAAAGCCAAATAGCGTTCTGCTTATGTTTAACATAAGATATTATCTTAGTTTAACTATGGACTGACGCGCTGTTTTCGTCCAAAAATAGTTGTAATAACATCAGGTGTTTAGAAACACAGCAGATACAGTTATCTACTCCAAATAATTCAGAAAATGAAAACCTGATGAATGTACAACAGTTATACTATTATTTGGAATTCTATTTATGATATGATACTCTAATAACAAGCATGCCAAGACAAAATGTGTTATCAAACAGAGAAGATGCACGGCCATGTAAGATATGACGGTACACAGAATGTTTAGGTTTACATCCCACGTTAGTTTATAACAATTCATGTTTTCTTATTAAGAAGAGAATAAAGGACCACACATGCTTGGCATTGACTCATGGGTCGGTGCCCAGGGACACGCCCGGTAATATTGTGTAATCCATTGATCAAGGGTTCTGCTGGTAAAACCGAAAAGAGGCCGCCCTTCAAGTATGTCATTTCCAGACAAGATTGGTATATTACCACTGAATATTACTACGAGAACAACCTATTTTGTACTTTGTACTACGTTTTTTAATATTTGACTAAATTGGTTATGGGATACGTGACTTTGTCTATGAAAAGGATTGTCTGATATCGAAGTTGTCTAATGAAACCTTATGAGAACTAAAAGAAAGGGTCTAGTATTTATTCACCATAAATTGTCCAGAAAAAGATTAAATAAGACAAGGCTATTCTGTTTATCATAGGAACACATACTGGCAGTGAACAAACTTCCCAGCATATCTAATATTTATGCAAGCATAAAACCAACAGAATAAAATTAGATTACAAAATTAGATCATTGTTGAAATTTTCCCAGGAGCTGGGAATCTCTGCTGAAGTATGGAAAACGCAAACATTTCGGGGACAAAAGGCGTACAGACGTCTGCAACCGTTTCGACGATTAAGCACGATACACTGAGGTCTCTCACTAAAAGCAATACGAAATACTCCAGAAATAGAGAGAGAGAAGGGGGGGGGGGGGGCGGTTCTTGGTCAACTTATAATTACCGTGATCCCTCGATAATTCATCCTTAACGGTGCAAGGAAACTTTTTATGCTCCTGGGGTATGTTGAGATATCCCTGGAGCTGAATGGAAAAACACTATCAAATTATGATATCTTTGATTATGTTATGAAACATAGGAATAACTTTCAATGAAAAACCAAAGAATCTTCTTTTTCAAAAGTTACTGCTATCTTAATATGTTAGTAAAGAACTAGCGATATTATCAAAGAGCGCGTTTTCATAATCTAGATTTTGTCTCCTTCAATGAAAGATCCATAGAAAAATCTCGATTACCTGAGGTCACGTGGAAATCTGGGAAATAACGAAATGACAGATAACAGACAGACTACACCAGTCTTATAGATCGATGTTGTGAAGGCAAAATCAGATTCGACAAGATCTCAATATAGACCTTTTAATGTCAGTTCAGTTGTGGGAAACATAAAAAGGAAAAAGACATTTGCCACCGTAGGCTCGACAATTCACATATCTAAGAAAAGACTGATCGAAATATTCGTGAAGACAAGATGGGTAAAGCCAGGCAAAGCGACTTTATGTATTGGCGCCATCCTGGTACAGGTTTTGAAGAAAGTGGGAGTGGCCATCAAGATACGAAGATGCTACACCCATACGGCAAGCATAGTGGCACGATTTTACTCTCCAGTTTTCACTTCCCATAGCTCTCATTTTGCTTTGCGTTTGGGATATATACTCATAGAATATAGACTGGCGAATCGCCGCCTTCCAATACGTGTCCTGTTCTCTTTAAAATAGACTCATGCAAATCCACCTAATATTTGTGATATGTAATATGATGAGGGGGATAAGAAATTGGAACCCAGAAAGAAAGGTACAGAGATTAGTGAAAAAGGATTTAGGGCTAAGAGACGTGGCACCAAAAAAGGAAAACCCCATTCAATACAACTTTCTTGCGTATCTGTTGAAGAGGTTTAACAAGATCAAAGCCTTATACGTAAATACAGCAGCAAACATGATTATTTTAACATCAGAGAGAAACAGTTCTAATAGGAGATACAATAGAAATTTGAAGAGCAATCTTATAAAACTGACAAAACTTCATTTTTGCGGGTGCTCGCTGGATTTGCAGAGACCTTAACCTTTTAAGAATAGGCTCAAGGAGATTCAAACGTTTGTGTATGCCAAAAGCTCCTCGTTTCATTTTTCTATGTTGCTTGACAAGTTTGATCACGACATGCTTCTTGAGGGCTAAGGCATAGATAAATAGGCTTTTTCGCATCACAATAAAGATTTCCCAGTTGAATTACTCTATTTCTGATTCTATTCAACTCAGTCAATTTATCGAAGTGAACAAGTGGTAAACACATGGCGGTTGTCATTAAAAACAAATGTTACAGCAATTAGAAGTAATATCATAGCTTGGAGTAGATATAGATCGAGGAATTTATATCATTACAAGGGTTGTAAGTGTACACCACCAAATAAATCAATATAGAGTACTAATTGCACTAATACAATCGGACTGGAAGTATATATGGAAAACAGCGCACATCAAACATGGTACTTAGAATCTGGACTCCATATGACCTTATACCAGACATGAGGCCAACCACTTGTTAAGGGTTGCGTGATTTTTTTTCGCGAACATTGACCATCTTTGAGCAACATATGCTAGTTTCCTGGCACAGAGGTAGGTTCCGGGAAAGGAACCGCTGCCTGTGCTTTCGAAAACAAGCTTACATAAAGAGCCCTGGGGTGCAACCCAATGGTGCGGCATATAAATGAGTAATAAATCGACGATTTTCCTCAAATTTCCTGTGTCAAATTAGACTGTGACCTTTGTGAGTTGAGAAATCTATTTGGTTGACCGACTGAAAAAATTGCGTGCCGTATATTTGTCATCTCAATTTACCCCTTAATATGAGTGGATATCACGAAAACCGCTAGTAAGACCTGTGATTCTTTGTCAAGACAACGAAACTGGCGCCAACAACACCGACTGAGCAAGACTGAAGTACAAGGTAAACAAAAGCATTGTTGCTGTTGCTGCAGTGACTTTGGAGAAGTACATTTGTCCATGGAATAACATGCTAAATCTACTGCAAAATAACAAAGAACAAATTCCACAGAGCAAAACCCAGAAAATCTTTTCGGCAGATGCCAGTCAATAATATTTTCTCCAATGCTAGGCGTCTCTAGAAATTCATAAAGTGCATTAATTTCCAATGTACGGATTTTTTTAGCCTGTGAGTAGGAAATTTCGTTCTTAATTTTTTCATTTTTCGCTAGCAAAAAGTGCAGCTTTTTAAAACTGATGGGTATTTTTCTGAGAAAGTACTGTTATTAATGTTTTTGTTATTAATTGGTTGTATTTTTATATATACCTTGGAAGATACTGCCAATAAGAGTTACCAGCACTGAGATGATTTTTAAAAGAGGGTCCATCTATAATTCATATAAAGGCGTTGCCTCGAAAGATTGATCCGGACTACTCCCATGAAGGGCACCGAGAGGCTCGAAGCGAGTTGGGTGCTCGCAGCATAAACAATCTACTACCCTACCCCTGTGATCTTTCAAGCATCCCTGGCACCCTTTAATCGTCCCTTTAGTGGGTTGAATTCATGGTAGCGAACAAGAATTGTTACAAATACATCCACGTGGTAATGCAATATTCCTTTTACCAGAAGCTTATCTGTAATTTTCGCAACAATTGTTGGCGATTATTATTAGCGATTAATCCCTCTTGCCCACTCACGACTTTTCGGTGAAGTTATACCCGGCTTTTCACTGTAATTGCTAAATGAATCCATTGATTGTCAAAATTACATTCATATCTTGACTATCACCTATTCTGTTCCGAACTAATTGAAATTTCGACCCAAAACAAAGGCGATCAATAACGTACAAATATGATTTGAATAAAATAAATTCATGTTAGGAGCCGTCACGATCTACATTAACTTATTCTTCGGGTCCCTTTGCATTTTATTGTACTATTTATACGGTTAAATGATACGAGGAATTTCAAAGGGTACTTTTCCCTAACATTATTGCAAGTAGTGCAATTGAATTAATTACACATTCAGCGAACACCGGTGCATTATTCCAAAGTTAATTTTATCAAACAATGCTCAGAATTAAGGCATCTACCAGTGGAACGTTACAAGTGCCCGAGCAGACATGTGCTTAGATGGGGGAAACCTACCCCGCCATTCTGGCTTATTGTGGGGGGGGGGGCACTGCAGTATGGTTTTGGAGTTCTTTTATGGGGGGGTCCCCATATCAAAGAAGAAAGAGGGGGATTGCGATTATTTCAGTATCATTTTTACAGTATAAGCTCGACACCGAATATTTTGCCTGTTTCTATAAATAAGTAAAATAAGTAAGGATGAAATGGTTGAAATATCTAAACAACGATAAAACGAAGTTAGCTCTCATTCACAAAGCATACGGCCGGGATCGGTTAAATAATTTGATAAAATACCAGGGTGCACCAACAGCTCTCCGCAAAAACCCGGAGGACGGGCAAAAAACCAGACCCTTGGTGAAAGAACCGGATGCATAGTTCTACATGAAAATGTCACGCGGATGGAAGAAATTGAAACGCGCGTTGTGATGGAATACGTTGTGGGCTAACCTGGGCATTTATTGTTATATTATATTATGTTCAAAGAAACAATGAAACATGTCGAATAAAATATCGTTGATCTGCGGTTTGCCAGAAATGTCTGCAGGTTTATCTATCGAATTCCAGTCAACTGAATACACGGAGTAGATGAGCCAACTAAAAAAACATGCAACCCTTAAAGCGATTAGAATGAATGTGCTTATAGGAAGACAGATAATTTACAAGTGGTTGAAGCAGATGCTGAGTAGCAATGATTTTCAAACCATCAGTGATTAACAGTGAAGTATTAAATGATCTGGGAATCACCTCTCTAATTCTGAAGGTTTTATGCAATGCAAATCTTTGACCAAACAACAAAAATATTCAAATACCTTTATGCACCACCAAGTCATTTGTGTCCGTGATCCCAACTACACCAGGCAACCCTGCTGTGATTTTGCGTAATTTCAGACCATCTATTCGCTTCCAACCTGAATTTCCAGTTGGCTTCACTATGTTTACATTTTCACGTTTGAAAACCTCACCGTTGCTTGTCAACGTCCAGACTGAGCCATCGAACCCAGTAACAACAGACTTGATTTCTTTGCCAGGTATGGCATCTACCTTACTCCAGTTCTTAATCAAGGACAGGTGGGCACTTGAGCCTTTGCCAAAGTAAATTCTGTCATAAAAGTCAATTGCCCAAACACCATAACTTCCCGCTGAAATGAATCGATAAGTTCCCCAAATTTGCCTCCACGATGTGCCAAAACGATTGGATTTAGTGATTCCATCCCGGTAGTACAGCTCTCCTTTGCGAGTAAGGGCATATACACATCCACGAAGGCCCGATTCAATTATTTTGAAGCCTCTTCCACTCACTGGCACCCATTCTTTGCCAACAGGTAACAAGGGCGAAACTCCGTCCCTAAAGAGCGGAACCCCAATTTTCTTTTGCAATCCCCAAACACCTGCAGCACCAGAGGAAACCCAGCTTAGCTCAAGATCTTCCAAGCTATTTACTTCAGTCCATTGACCTTTTAAACCAGTGTGCACGTGGGGTTTTCCTGAATAATCTAATGCCCATACATATCGAGAAATTCCTGCATCTATTTGTGCAATGTTTGCTCCCAAAAGCGAGTTACTTGGCAATTTTGTCCAATTTCCTGGCAATGAGCTTGTGTTTCCAAAAATGCTGAAGAAGAATGCACAAATAAATGCCAGTTCTCTAGGGATGCAGTCACGTAAATCCATCCTTGAGCTATGCTTCTCTCAAGTGGCTTATTCCTCAACCCAGCCAATCTGAACAATACGCGGGTCTTATCACCAACACACAATCAGTACGGGTTCAAGAACTTGTCTTGGAATAACAATGCAAAGCCAAGCCGAAATTACTGCAGTGAAAACTTTGCCTTGATTAGAGCGATTGTAATCCCCTACATTTAAGCAATCATGCGATTTATCACATCTTTTCTAATCGTCGGCATCGTAAATACGGCTGGCCATCCGACCTCAGACTGGAATGCCACAGCAAAGCAATCATCAACAGGACTCGAAAACAACAGAAACAGGGAATGACCAGCCCTGCACTTGCCGCTGGACGACAGCCTCGGGCGAGCACACAAACGAGGAAGCGAGTCACCTGCACCGGGGCCACTAATATAAGCCTTCTTGGGTTATATTTAGCATTAAAACGTCGGAATGACTGCCAACAAATCAAAGCAAACTTTTCACAGACTGCAACAATATTGATAGATTTTTAAAATAGGCAATGGCCAAGATTTTGCATCGAGTGCCTTGGGAGGTCCTCAACAAGCGGGGGCAGGGTTCCCCTTTCGGCTTTTCTTTGCCTGTTTTAGTCATTTATATAAGCGCAAATTTCAAGCAGATTAAGAAAACCATCTCTTTGTTTAACTAATTCACTTGAACGTTTTGCGCGTTTTTTCAAGTGGCTGACAATTTTTCAAGTAATTTTACCTCGAATGGAGAAACATCTTTGTGTCATTCCAGCCAACAGGTGGGAGGCCAGAAGTATTCGATGAAGACAGGTTTATCTAAAACTGTGTTCTGTTACTAATTTATTTGTAATTCATATCAGTCAGAGAAACACTATACAACAATTTTATATCAAATTTTGCTATTAACCTTGCTGCACGATTATTGAGCTTTTGAAATCCGCTTGGCAGTCTTCCCTGTATTCTAGCAAGTAAACTGTGAGTAACGTGACCTTTATAGTGTCTTTTATTTACAAATATTTGAAAACCACATCAGAACATAGAATGTTAAAGCAACGGAACGGAGGCTGTTTCATGAATTGTAGAAAACTATTTTAGAATAGTTTCTCAATTTTTAAAGAAATGCAATGAGAGCTCGTTATGAGCATACAGAGATGGACCAAGAAGTAGAACGAGTAAAAAATGGTAGCCCTATTCTATAAAAGTTTTCTTCGTAACCCTTATTTTGATAATAAAGTTTAATATTCTTCTGAAAAAATAGTAACAGTCTTAAGCTTTCGGAGAAAAAATAATACAAAGCTGAGAGCGAGATGCAAACTACGAATAAAAAATAACAATGATGTGCAACTACCTCTGCAGCAAAAAAATATTAAAGTTTAGAATTATAGAGTTAGGGGAGATCATTTTCATCCATGTAAGCAGAACGTTTATTATTATTTGAGATTTCCAAGTGGCATAACTAAAAGAAGATAACTTTTGCTTCACGTAGGGAGGAAGTCAGCTTTCAACATGGCAGGCGTGACGTCGATGGCAGTGCGTGACAGTTTGTGATAATAACAATAAAGAGGAAGATAATAATAATAATACTAACAATAACAATAATCATCTGTGATGACAAAGATGTTGATTGACGTTTGATGATCGACAATTGATTGTAATAATGACGATGCAATATTTCCAAAATGTTAAGTGGTCAGTAAATGTTCTGAGAATTAAACCCCATTTGTTGCTGAATTTGTTGCCTAAATATCGTGTTGCAATATTAAGTTTTGTTCTACGCTGGCATAATTTTTAAACTCTGAATTTTTACGAGTTGATGTAAAGAAATTTCTTTATCTTATCAAGATATTTATGCAGTAAAACTTGCCCCTGTTGGGCGTATATATTAATTGATTGTTGTTTGATGATGATGATGATGATGATGATGATGATGATGATGATGATGATGATGATGATGATGATGATGATGATATTTTACACTCGAACTTTGATCACAATTTTGCTTTTTTGATTACCATATGAGTTTTCATGGATTGAATGGAATAAATGCGTATTCTATTCACCCAAGGACGTAGCGGATAACACAGGTTTGAGGGGGGCGGGGGTTGAAAGGGAACTTCCCAAATGGAGCCTGAATGCTATAACTTTTTCGCGATTAAATAGGGGCTGCACCCCCTGCCTCATGGTCTCCTATGTATTCAACTCACTGATACAGCCACTTTCTGAATGGCACATTTCCATATTATTCCCGCTCATAAACTCCTTCCCAGTCTTAATAGGACAATAAACCTCTATAAACTTTGCCTCGCCAAAGCTTAGACTGGAGAAGATTGACATGATCGTTGATGAAAACCAAACGATAAATCAAAATAATTATTATGACTAGACCTGCCAACCAGTTAGAAAGGTTATATAAAATAGGGCGCCACTTGAAGCTTAAGATTAATACGTCTCACCAATACATACATCGTTGTTAAAATTAATTGTACTTTTTTATACGATGAAACACATGTTGTGTTGTCTCGTGGAAATAAATGTAGTAGTATCTATACAGCTTTACTTTGGTCATTTCTTGTAAGTGTAGCCCATTTTCTGATTGCAGTATGAAGTTACATCATAATAAACAGCCAATTAGCTGACATAGTCATAAAAAAAACGAACATATTCGCTGTTGACCTCGAAGTACTGACTTTGTATATTCGGGCTGTCTAGAAAAGACTGCAGTTTGCAGGTTGGCAAACAATTTTGAGTTCATTATAACTGTTGAACGATAAATTTACAAATATACCTGTGGTGAAATACATGTTACTTTGACATAGTTATAAAATCATATTGACGACCACTGTTCTAATTTCAGACTCGAAACGAGGGCTCTGTTTCGTTTTCAAATTGGCTTTAAGCACTTTAAAAAGGTAAATTAGGCCGCTTCTCTATCATTGGACTCAAATATATAGAGCGGGCACAAAGAGAGGCCGCTGGAAGGGGGCATATGTCTAGGATGCCTGAGTGAAAAAAAAACATTTCTCAAAGGGTGTTGAATATTGTTTACTGCCAGGAATGCTTAAACGGCAGGGAAAATGCTGCAACTAGGGCCATTGAGAAGATTTGGAGGCCTTGGGCAAAGCACAAAAATGGGGCCCCTAGCGAGCAGAAAACCTTTCCGACCACGCCCTTTAGATTGTCTTAAGATACTTTCAGAATACGTTTTGCAGTTTCTTGTAATCGTTCAAAACTTTTTACTATTTATAGGCATACGTTTCTTACGTTTGCTTAACACCATTCTTATAATGGAATTCAATACTTTATGAGGCCCCCTAGACCCCAAGGCTCTGGAGAAATTTACCACCTCGCCCCCACTCAGCGTTTCTGGCTGATACCCCTGCTTGTATGTTTGGGAATCTTCACTTAAAAATTGGACTTAACATTAGCTACAGTAACATAAGTCGAACCCAGAATGTTTAAAGTAATATTAGATTTTCGAAATTCAATCCATTGTTAAAAACAGTATTGCCTTTCTTGACATAGCTTTAGTTACAAGATAACTATACAAATTAAAGCAGTGCTTGCAGTTTACCAGTTTCTTTCAGTAAAACTCTTTTTCCTGATTTGATCTAGCATTACTATCATTTTGCAATCTTCCGGCTTTCATTAACTGCATTTGTGTATTCTGATATAATGACTTAAATGGTTTATTTCTCTAAGCAAATACTTCTACAAAAAACATCTGCTAAAAATGCAGCAACAATGATCATGATGCCTATTTTGGCTGTCAGGTCTTATTAAAGAAGCTGACTCTTGACTCTATAGGCCAGCTTGGTTGCTTCCAACTCAGCAAAGATTTAAGAAGTTCAGGTGCACCAGTTCAGGTATATACCCGAAAACCTATTTTAACAGGTTACAATAAGTTTGTTCTCTCACGCTTTTCCTGTTGATCCTCCTTTAACCACTTCCCATGTCTGCGAAAGCTTTCTACCTTCCGCATCCTTTAATTCCCAGTGTAAACGAATCAATTGTAATAATTCAATTCGGTTTTTCTCAATTAATCCTTCGTTTCCGATATGCTAAATTTATTATTCAAATTGATTTTTAAAGATTCTCATTTTTGATCGCATATTTCTTGAAGGATCAGCAAAATTTGCCGAGGATTGTGTGCTATCACTGTCACGCAATTTCCAGCACCAAAAGAGAATTAATTTCATGCAAAATTACATTGAATGGGCCCTATAACGCATGGTCTGATGTCCCCTGGGTATAAGTGTCTCAAAAGTTGGAGCAGAGGAACAGAACATCAGTGACATCATTTATTCATTTATTCAAATAGACCCACTCAGAGCACACAAAGCTTTTTTTGGCCACCAGTGCAAAAGTGCGCAACAACAACTTGAATCTCTTAAATAATGAACATTCTAGGGCAAATGGCATGAAAGTGAGGAATACGTTCAAAACTCGCAATTTGAAGGCCCTTTATAAGCAAAAGCTTCAAGTGATGAAACTATAATACTCTGGACATGAGTCATATGCATACGATTGGAAGGCGAATAGAAAGTGTGTGGATCAATAAATACTTCGCCTTTCAAGTAAATCACAAGACATAGCTAAAAATGTACGGGAAACCTATAGATAAGGTGTGTCTGTGACTGAAATTTGGAAGCCATGCACATCCTAGTCCGCCCCGTAGCACCTGCAAAAAGCTTCGTAAAGTTGAAGGTTAGGCCGTTTTGTTGAGCGATTAATAGTTTGAAAAATGCAGTATAACCTCCTAAAACACATGTTTCAAGCAACCTAGCTTAGTCTGCAAATCAATATGATTGAGCAGGTTAGTATCTGGACCTATTTTTCTTGCATCTAAAAATCTGCATATCACACACCCATTTGCAAGTGTTTCAGAGCCTTTCCAAACCATACTACTATTGGCGGTTCAATTTCCGATCCAAAGAGGCACAACCAAAAGAGAGGTTAGTAATTATAGTAATGGTTTTGAGAGTTTTCTGGTGTCTCAACTATCAATGAAGATTACCATTGAGGATTTACACTCGAGGGCGGTTCGTACAAGAAGAATGCATGTGTCAGTAGCTGCGAGCAAAATCTATGGGCTATTTGATAAGCTAGCTAAGATTTCATAGAATCCCTTGGCGACGATGAAGTAGGTGATGCAAGAAACTTTTATATTTTGACCAGTTCGTATTTTCGGTGGCAAACAATTCTGAATTCAATTTAGGGACGTTTTTAAACTATTAGGGTAAACTCCTAAAGGGAAATACATCTTACGTGCATTCGTCGATGGATTGGGAGTCTTATAAAGGTTATTAGATATTAATTAAGCCTGTCTTATCTTGTTATCCAGGCCTAAAATAGTATTAGAATAAGATGATGATATCCCTGTTTTGAAAATGTCAGGATTTCACCATCTTAAAATATACCAAGATCATTCACTCTTTGACTACTGACATAAGCCGTGCCTTAAGCATGCCTTGTTGAACATACTCGTTTTAAGTTTTAAACAGATAATTTGCTATTGGAGATGTCCTTGTTATGCACATCCTTAAAGAAAAAGTTGAATGCGAGAAATGCAAGAAAGTAGGAAAAGAATAAATTAATTATTCAAATAAATCGAAAGCTAATCTGCGGGACGGTGAAAAATACCAATGTGCGAAGAAGGGCAAATTGCAAAGAAGGCTGGTTAAAGTTATTATCATATAAGTGAAAGTTTATACGGATATTGGAAGCAAAATGTAAAGATACGATGCAAAATGTTGTTACCCTGGTGTAGGTGAAATATTTTGAAATCGCCATGTCCCGAAAAAGAAGTACATAGCAACGAGAAATTAAAAAAATTTGTCCAAAACAAAAACAAAATTTCACATCGGGTCGGTAAAGAAGTTCATCTAATTTATTAGTTTGTCTTTGCAAAAAGCGATTGCTTTTTTCGGACCAACAAGAAGTATCAATGTCGTATTGAAAACAGTTTAATTGGAGAAAATTAATCAGAATATCAAGGCCAAAAAATACACTAAAAACAATCGCACAAAACAAAAATAGAGTATTTTTCAAAACTCTGTTTAAATAGACCACCTTGAGTCACAGAAAATTCAAGCGTTTCTTCATTGTGACATTCGCGGACATTCAAGTTAATATTCGATCATCAAATCTGAATTCTACCCTCAAATCATTAGAAACCGGTGTCAAATGCGTTTTGGTAGCCTTAGACAAACCAGTGGCGTAACGGAGGCGTCTAGGGCCATTTTGGAAAAACTGAGACAGGGGCCCTTATTCACGGAAAGCAGAAAGTCCAATCCAACGATGTATAACATGTGAAACACCATAGCAAGACGTGAAAGTTATACTTTTTTCTCGTTAACTAGGGCAAGCTGTGTAATGAAAGCTTTTGAAAATGAGATGAATAGGTGAGCCCCTTTTTCGGTCGGGGGCCCTTGGCTATCAAATTAAGATGCCCCTAAATGCGTTACGCCACTGAGCAAAATGCATTAAAACTCCTTCTAATAAAAAACGTGACCTTATAAAAAATATATTAACTGAATTTTGCATTAAAAAACGCAAAACGGTCCGGGCTCAAAATTGCATCACATAATTAAACATTTTCGATGTAACATTGAGGATGTGATTTTTCAGCATTGGGTTCCATGAAGCATATTCAACCGGCAGAAGGTAGTATTGCTTAGGTATATTGGAGGTTGAAACCGGTAGATTTGAGAAGAATTATATTCTTAGGATAGAAAATGTGGACTATTGTCATTCCTTGAATATAATAACTGCTGTGGTGGATGACATTTCCTTTTCCATTTTTCCCCTTCATCAGAATGTTAATAATTCTATATTATATGTGATTTAATCAAAATTAATTTTGTCTTTGTGATAAATTTATCTGGTTGAGTCCAGAAGATATGGATAGGCTAGTATCAGTAGCTAACTGGATTTTAAATCAAGGGAATATTTTGGGAAAACTATTATGTGCGTATCTGCATATTTATGGTCTAGCTAAAAGTTTTTCATTTTTTACTCTTGTATAACCTGATTGTCGTAGTTTGATATATGCTGTTGATTTGTTGTTATCAAAATTATGTTATGGTTTTTATGTTGGTAGTGGGCCATTTCAGCCTACAAGCCATAACTAAAAGAATATTTTGCCTGATTTTTTTAAACTAGCTGAAAAATTTCTGGTCTCAAAATATCTTCTGTACAGTGGCCATTTCAAATGACACTCTAAAATTCGGCTGAGCTCGTATTAAGATTGTCATAAACATGCTTATTTTGATATGAACCGAAACAAACATTTCTGATTAAGACATTGTTAATTATCATCTTTTTCTTTATTCTGACGGCAGGATGGTAGAGCGTTTAGTCGGATGTTCTGACCACCAGGTGTTCTAGATAAAGGAACTCTGTAAAACTAAGACTCTACGTGGTATGGTTTTAACTGCGTCATCTTTTCTTATTTATTAGCGAGAAAAATGAAAATCCAGGCGTGTCTATGAAACTCAGTGCTGGTCGAGTCGCTTCATTGTTGTACACAGCTCGAAATTTTTATAAATTCTGCTTAGAAGATAATGCATAAATAAGGAAAGGATGGTCCAGCAGAGATTTTTTCGAGCAATTGACGAAAAGTGAACAATGGGAATGAATACAACTATACAAACATAGCTCTGTGTTGCTTCTGTTTAGCAATTATCGTTCCCACAAGATTTGAGTTGCAGAAAACATATTGAATAGCTTTTAAAAAGTGGGACATTTATAGATTAAGTACATTTATGCCTAGTGGTATTGTGAGTTTTACTGCAACTTTGCACTGTGACTCCAACAAAAGACCACAAAGAAATTCACGAAACCTAAGGATTAATTTGGGGTAGTTGTACACAGACCTTTATTACATTTAGTGACCGCCATTCGTTTCGGCATCGTTTGAATCACGGCACAAATTATAAATGAGGAAGAGATGTATGAAAAAGGCTGTTGTGCTTAGAACCTCGAAAACTGTTTTTTTATAATGGGCTTTCTGTTTACTGTACTTCAAGTTACAGCTACTACGCACCCGTCAAGATTGTTGGGTGAAAATTAATGTTTTGGATTTCTCGCCAATGAATGTTTGCCAGTTATCAACTCAACATATTCTCGCGATATATTAACTCCGCTGTCGAACTAAATCCTTTACCTACTATCAGTCTGGTAAAATATCCTTTTAATGCAAAATGAATAAAGGTAAAATACTATTCTAAACTGAGCAAAGCACGCGAAGAAATGGCGCCGCCTGGGTTGGTAGGGTTTAAGATTAACATCAGGATAAAATTCAAAAGAACCACGTCATGAAATAAAAGGGCGCGGTCTTAACACCATTATTGGAGAGGTAAAGCTGCTTGCATTGGAGGGGGCAGATATCTTCGCCGGCAACTTCATACCAAACTACTGGGAACACATATAGAGAGAGGCTCAATACGGGTAGACACGTCTGAAGTCAAGTACTTTATAAAAGAAAAGTCTCCAAATAAGTTGATTAGTAGGAGCTCTGATCGCGTCGTCCTTGGTACAAACGCAATGAAATGCTCCAACTTACGGAAACATCCCAAGCTAAGCTGCTTGAGTTCAAATTGACTTCGAAAATTCTTGTTGTTAAACCTATAAACCCGTTTCTATTCAATTGTCAAAAATAAAACATCTATGAGAAATATGTGTCCAAAACATTACTATAAACCAGGAGCTTAATCATATTTACAATATGTTATTCCAATTCAAAGGAAAAAATCTCCAAACGATCTTATGTAATTGAGAACGACGTAAAAGATTTGGGAGCTCAAAAAGACTTTTTGGGACGAAAATTAGACTAAATCAAAAGAGAAATGTTGCGGTTTTTAAAAAAAAGTCATTAACAAATGCTTGAGGTTTTGTTAGATCGTTTACAGGAATGCTGTAAGCTTGCATAATCAATGACATGGTTTGAACTAAAAACGCGATCACCGACTTGTACCCTGTATATTTGGCATATGAGCTGAAGCAACACTGAGGATTAAATAGATATGTTCGCTTTTCTTACATCTCTTTAATAAGGATTGACTCTTTTCGCAATATTTTTATCGCGACTATTAAATGCATTTATCGCCTGTACAACAATAAACTTCAGAACGTTGCATTGGTAAGATCCTTTAAGGCAAAAAAATTCAGCTTCATGCAACTATTATCTAAATTAATTAGGAAAATAGTGATTTCCTGTCATTGTATTCTTGAAAAGAACGGTGCAATTTGCCTGCGGAGATTATGATGACTCTTGAAATATGTTTACAAGCATGGCATTCTTATATGAAAAGATTAAGAAAAAAATTCCTTCTTTTTTCTTTCGATAAAAAAAATTACGCTAAATATTGTCAATTAATAGAAAGATATTATGATAGCTACAAAAGTTCCCTTTTCATTGTTCAAACTTTATGTAAATATTTGCATGCTCGGTCTTTCCTGTAGGCAACCGCACTGTTCTTATAATATTACAATGATTCGAAAAAAGAAGAAGAAAATATTGTGTATAATGAATGAAGTTATTTTATTTGTAGCTTTGGGCTTCGTTAGCATTGAATTAATAAAATATTCGAAATCTCCTATTTGAAGATGATAGCAGACCGTTAAACCATTTTGTGAAGTCTTAAATATGTTGGTGTATAGCCATAATATGACTAGTATTTCTCAGTATTTAATATACGAAGATGATGATTAGATAAAGAAAATTAAGATAGTAGCCACGAAAATTGAAATAAAACGTTTTCGGCATAACCTTTAATGATTAAAGGTTTAAGAATATTCAAAGAATTATAGCCATACGGACAAACAGCGGAAAGGTTAATTCGGCCAATTGGTACTATGACTAAATCAAGTACTATATTTTTCAAACGGTTTTGCAAAGTTTTGGGCAAATAGAACATGAAGCAGAAAGATACAATCATGTAAAGAGACCTTGAACAAGAATATTTTTTCTGGTTCAAAACAGTTTGGACAGAGAAGACATGCAGAGTAGGTTTACTTGAGAAGCATTTGAAGGTGCAACAAGGAACAAATGTCATAATGTAAATAGACAAAACATTTGTACTCACCATTTTTGCTTCTTTGTGATAACATAAGAGTATTTGCTTTTCCATACGTTTCGTGTCGTCAACATTTGCTAACGCTGCCGGAAACGCTTCTTCGTAGCGCATTCTGCTTCATCTGTTGTAATATAACTCTTTGGCACAATTTTAGGTCTTTCCACATGAAAATGCTGGTAGCAACTGCCAGGGGTTTTGGAATGAAATGACTGGTGTATGACGCCAATCATCATCGGAGAGATATGATGTTGAAAGGTGGAACTTGGTGCTTCGTCGTTACGTAGGCCACCAGTGTGTCATAAGTTTATAGTTTTGTACACGGTCTTATGAGGATGTCGGTTGCTAAAACTACTTTTCAGATTTGATCTAAACTTGCTGCTAGCGACCATCAGATTTGATCTAAACTTGCTGCTAGCGACCATCAGATTTGATCTACACTTGCTACTAGCGACCATCAGACTAGTCAAGTGACAATAATTCTACAAAATTGTCTACCTAGGAGCTCGCGTATAGAAAATGTTGTTAAATTTTGTAAATCGAAGTTAATGCTAAGAGGAGCTAACGACAATGGTAGGTACTGGGTTATTTAAAGAGACAGATTCAATAAAACATGTTGCAAACATGCTTTCTGTAATGTGCTACCCAAGAAATAAAGATCCGTGATTTTGACATTTGAGTTATGGTCTGAGTGGACGTGATAACGAAAATAACAGAAATGAAAATTGTTTCCTATGGAACGAGCCTGAGGCAGGCTTCATACCGTCAGGTATTCTCTACTTTGAGCCATGGATATTTTTGCCTTTGATACATATGTTTGCTATACTAGGCTACCGATAATTTTTACATTGATTGCTCGTTCTCTTGCAATAGAGACCAGCAAATGAAAAATATTTCCACATCTTATAAAATAGCACAAGAGGTTATGGCTCTAAAAATATTAGTTCCTGACATTAAGATCTCAAATTTTGGATCTCAATTTCTTAGGGCATAATTTTCGGATTCTTGACCCATGGATCTCAAATATAAACTGCCTGCGTTTGCATGTTTTATGTAGGCTGCCATACGAAAAGTGTTAACTGATTATGACCTCTTGCAGATACACCTTCTATTTCTATAAATATAAGCACGAAATTGTGAATCTGAAGAAGAAGATCTATTCCATAAATATGATTTCTACAGTTTCTAGTTACTATCAACTGCTTCTAGCGAATTGCCATTCTATTTTAAAGTACTGAGAAATATTCGAAAAACTATACACCAAACACTTTCCTGAGTTAGCAATGATAAGTCATAAAAGATTAAAATGCACTCATACCTGGCAAATCAATTTTTTGTATTTCGGGAATCGATGACTTGCTTTCAGTGGCTAGAGAATAGATGGAGAGAGAGGTGTTGGTCCTGATAATCAAGTAATTAAAGGTAAACATTTTTCAAAAAGTATCATAATTTCAGGGCCAGCTAGTCAAAGCAAAAATACCATATTGTCGATAGTATTATTTCTGCCCTCCACAAGAAAAATGAAGAATTTGATCAAATAAAGGAATGGCATTTGTCAGAAAATTGTTTCTTCCTTTATTTCCTAGGTACTTCAGACAACTGGAAAATGAAATAATCTGGGGAGTCAATTATCATATTTGCATTCATCATGAACATAAAAACCAGTTTTAGACTTGGATAGAAATAGTGGCAAATTCAACGCTGCTGAGGGTTTCAGGTACTAAAGATTTACCCCTTGCAATAGTATCAGGCAATCGAATTATTGAAGCAAAATATTGAAGTCATCTTAAGCCAAAGAAATTGCCGTAAGCTTCTAGAAATCGAACACAATAAAATATTGCTCATCTTTTCCAACCCAAAATTGTTATCCAGCGGGAATTCTCTGCTAACACAAATGGACACCTTTATATTTAAAAATAGCTTTTTAGTAGCTTTCTCTTGGGCTCGATAGTTTTAGTTGAGGTATCTAAATAACATATACAATTCTTACGAACTTTTAAGGATAAATGAAAATTTTTAAAAAACAAACACTGCTTGATGCATAACTCACTGATAATGGGTGCGGTAGTTCTAGCAGCTGGGGTCACCTCGATGTTCATCATAAACAAAGTGGTGTATTTGGCTATGAACCCCTTTGTCTCTACTGTCTTGTCTGAAACGAACTCTATCATCGCTGTTGTGCTTCGAATATACTTTGTACTAGAGACCTTTCCACATTCTCGAGGAAACATCTGTGTTCCAGGAACAATGGTTCTAACATAGTCAGCAGAGCAGAATGTGCTCTCTTGAAGTTCAAAATCATCAAATTCAACCTTGATACCTTTACCACCAGATACCCTTATCAGCCAAAGACAGTTGGTGTTTTTTGGATACATCATTGGATAATTTGGTGTCTTGAAAATTCCTTTCATGGAAGACAGAACACCTCCACATTTGTTGTCTATGAGCACAAAAGTGTTTAAAGAACTTCAATATAGACAGTCAAATTTAAACATCGTTAAAACTTGAAATGCTGCTTCAAACAAAGTGATTAAAAACGCAGGGATTATGACTTGCCGAAGACACAAAGTTACGTTGTTTTATTACAAAATATAATTCTGACCAACTGAATAAAGATTGTTCTCTTCACAACATGTTCTAATTTTTTCAAAATTTGATCTTCCCAAAATTTTGCATTTCTCAGAAAAAAATTTTTTTTTCTGAAAACAAAAGTCTTCCTTGTAAAAAAACAGAACTCTCTGCAAATTGCCTTTTATTACAAGGAGCTGAAAAATCACTAGCAAACGGTTTTTAAGTCTTTTTACTAATATAAACAGTAATTTTTGACTGGTAGATACTTGCCTTGCTTTTTAACAACAACGCCATTAGATAACGTTCTGTAAACATTCAAGTGACCGGGACTGACGCTTGTCGTATGCCCACCGAGTACTTTCCATTTAGTGCCGACCGGAGAACTTGAATTGACATTTTGCCTTTGAACAACTGTACCATTCACTAATATCCCCCAGAGGGATCCACCATGACCTGCACTGATGTATTTTATACCTGTATTGACATTTCTCCATCTCAATGCAGCATGTTTGATGTCATCTCCTATTTTCAGGTCTGCAAACTGCAATTTGCCAAAATCATTGATTATCCAAACTCCAAAATTACTAAAAGACACATCTCTGGCTCTTTTACCAATGTCTTCCCATGACGTGCCAATAGGTAGATAGGATGTAATGCCCCTTCTTACGAGTAATTTTTGATTTCCGTCTATTGCTAGTATGCTTCCCATTGGACCAGTGACTACTTTCTTTATGCCATTTCCGTCCACTGTTACCCATGTCAATCCTTCTGGATGTGTATGAGACACCCCCTGTCTGTATCTCAAAGTCCCATCAATCCTGATCCCCCAGACTCCCCATTCGTCCACCGACAATGACATGAACCGTTCTGGGCCCATATACTTCCACCTTGTGTTTATAAGCAGGAATGGAATTCCAGTGAAGTCCAAAGCCCATAAAGTATCATTATTGTTTGCAGAGACCATTTTCATTTTAGGGATTGATGACACGTGTTCCCAATCTCCATACGTATCTAGATGCAAAGATGACTTTGTTTAAAATATACTTCATTGTGTACTTAAAAGAATTTATATTAAACACCTTAAAACTTCACTTTCTTTGACCTTATTTGTAATTGCAGTCTATATTGAAATATTAATGTTTTGTTTTGCTGGGAGTAGGCTAAAATCTATTAATTCAGAAACTTGACAACTACATTTATTTTTGGAAAAATTGATTAAGATTAAGCACATGATAAAGATTCTACTTGGTCAATTCTGCAAAATAGAAAGAGCAATTTAATGACGGGAAGACGAAAAGGGAGTGTGCGACAAAGAGGCATACCTGTCCGCGCAGATGGCACTGCATCTTGAGGGGTCGTAAGGGGCCGTTGATCAGCTATCAAGAAAAGGTTTGCAAGTCACTACACCATAAAAATAGGGGACATCGAGGTGACACCCAAATTACCGTCGTTACTTAAACCAACAAACAAAGGGTAGTTAATGACTGTCTAAAGACACATTTCTACAAAATTTCAATTTTTATTCAACAGGCAAGCAACAAAAGTAGCAAGAGCTAGAGAATTATTCAAGATATTATGATGTTACGTTGTAAACACGAATTATTAAATTAGACTTTAAAGAAAAGTGAAATATGAATAAAAGAGAGAAAGGGAGCCAGAACTGAAAGAGTGGTAGGTGCAATTTTAGCAAGTGTATGTAAGATACTGCAAGTAAGCTGTTAAAAGGGTTTTTATAATAATAACATTGTTTATACAAGGTACCATCTTTCAACACACTTTCAACACTCCTAGCAATGATGCTAATATGTTAACAATAACTTGGTTGAAAAAATAAAATCGATAAAAGCAGAAATAAAGAAATTCTTACGTGTTGTAGGTACGGGTTCTGGCGAAGGTGATTCCGTAGGTCGTGTAGATGACACTGTTTGTACAAAACGGAGCAAAGAGATCAAATCTATCAACAATTATATCTCTCTTTAAATGATTATTGAAAATAGGATTTATAAAAATCGCTTTGGATTGCCAACTGACAGCTTGCTCAAAAAGAGTGGCAAGTTGTTAAGTCAAAAGAAAGCTATTTTCGGACTATTTAAACATCTAAAAATTTTTAAAAATAATTGAGTAATACCTGTTGTTAGGCGATGTGTAGACGGTGTTGATTCTGGAGTTTTTGAAGATAAAACTATTTGAAAAGAGAAAAAAGGGGTCACAGAAACGAATGAAATAATCAATTGAAAAATGCTAAGAGTAGAATTCATGTTTTTCCACAGTTTAATACAAAACTTAAGTACAAATGTCATGCTTTTGAAGTCTCGTTTGTAAACTTCTTTGTGCATAGAACCTTCTCGGTATAAAATATATCCTTTAACACTTCTAGCAAGAACCGCAATGAAAAAGAATTAAAAAAACGATACAATGCGGAAATAACTGCTTCATTTTAAATTGGCACAACTATGATTTTATCGGTATGTTTCAATATGACGGAAAAACATTGCTAATTATAGCTTTCATACATTTTACAGATTAACGGAGAGCCACTGACCCACTGACTTAGAGGTTTAATCTCGTCCAGGCTAAGATAAAGGTTTGCTTAAGATACGATGTATCATGATAACAAATAAGTATTACCTTCTTCTTGACATTGGCCTTTGTATGCAAGTGAGACAGTTTGCCTCATTATGCATGACTCGGCTCTCATTACACACTCATTCGCATACGTCTTGTTATCTGATCCACAAAGAGGCTCGTATTCAATACCACAGACGACGTCACATGTTATCCCTATAATCAACCATAAACGTTAAGCAATATAAAAATCACAGGACAGGGCATCCCATTCTATCGAACTTGCAGCTTTAGCAATACAAATTCGGGTCTACTCGCAAAAATAACTGAACATTAATCTTGAAAATTTAGCCTTGCAGTTTGATCACAGTAGCTCGAACCATCAAGGAAACGATCAAAATGGTTCAAGTTAGCGAATGGTCGAGTTATCAGGCGGTCAAGGGAATTAGTTAAGTTTCAAGAAGAATACAAAAGGGTCAACGAATGCCTGAGATATCAGAACTATGTCGAATTTTTGTATTTGACGTCCATTGTACTTTACAGTACCTTTTACTCCACATGCTGTCGCTTAGCTAAACTGAGGTCGACCTTTAATTACTTTGCGATCAACCTTTATTTAATTATTCATTTTCTTCTACTCGCCTATACCATTTCATTGATGAGAGTCTCAATAAGTAAGTAACATGCTATTTTTGCGATTTTGCAGTGTCAACATAATTTTGTTTGGAGTGAGGGGGAGGCAGGGACTATGCCTAAAAAACTTCTAGCGGAAAATTTCCATTTTGTTCCCCTATGACTTCAGCTGTTGATGTCAGGTCTTTTATGGTACAATAAAGGACCCGAGCCTATTATTTTAAAACAAAATATTGTCACTGGGCCTCCTAGATTAATGCCCCCTTCGCACGTTAAAAACCTGACTCTAGAGGTTTGAAGATTGCCTTGTGTTTTGGAAGAGCTTTTTCATTTCCACGACTTCAGAAATCAAAGGCTACAAGAGAAAATATTTGTACTGAGCTGTCCCATTATATTGGTCTCAAAGTTGATTAAAATGAATAAATCAAAATGATGAAAAAAACTGTGTTCTTACCAACTGTATCACATTTTCCAGATTTCAAGATCTCGATAACTCTTTTAGAAAAGCAAGATTCTGTTCTTAGAACACACTCATTTGCGTATGTTTTTCCATCTGAACCGCAAACCGGTTCATAATTAGTTTCGCATTTTGTATCACACACTAGAAATAAATATTAACATGAATATAGGAGGCAAAAGGATTTCAAGAGATTGAGTAGTAGAAGCCTCGTTCATTCAAATGAAGCTCTTTTAATTTAAAGTTTTGGGATTGCAAAAATACTTTTCAACACACAATTTGAAGTTTGATTAAATCTAAAACATTTTACAAGACACAAAGTTACGTACGATGTCTACATTACGAAACATCAATATAACAGATTTAAAGAAAAAACTGAAAAACATAGAAAATGATTTGGCGTAGCAGTCATAGACATAAAAGCGAATTAAGCTTAGGGGCTTGAATTGGTGGCTCTTTCTAACAACATCACTTATTCCTTAAGCTACTGGGTACATACGTTCTCTATTGCCTGTGTTATTGGCAAAACAACAAATTTCTTTAGTAAAACTTCCAATCAGAATTGATCTTTGACGTTGGTTGCGACCATGATTTTAATATAAAATGATAATTACATTCGATTTACATGTTATTAATGATTGATAAAAAGGTTTATTAACGTGTTTGCGGATCCAATAAACAAAAGTTTTGAACACTTTGAACAAATGATAGATAAGGAGTGATTGTGAATGTTGGCAACCATATCCTTGTTGTTCTAACAGCTAATGCCGTTAGAATTTCTAGTCTCTGCATCTTTATCTTCATTTATATAAAATAATTTATTTTTTCACATCCAACTGAAGCAAAAGAGCATTTTATTCTCTAAAATTTCATAACATTGTTCCTTACCAAAAGGGATTTCAGTAGGTTTCTCTACTTGCTCACTGGAAAAATCAGCTCGGTAAATGATACTGAAGCCTTTAGTGTTGACTTTATCATTGGAGAGGAACTCAACCATGAAGAAATCGCCATCCACCGTTTTCGTTTTCAATGCTTTCCCGCAGTTATATAAAGGAAGACTTCTTGGAGCATAAATGATCATGCTATCTGAAATGCAATCTATCTCTGGCTCGATTTCGAATTCTTCAACTTCGAGATGGACCTTGACAGCGTCTTTGACATCGATTATCCATAAACAATTAGTGTTTGCAGAATAGTTTGCTGGATAGTTGGGAGTCTGAATTAATCCAACCCTCGATGCTAGAACTCCTCCACAATAATTATCTACAAAATATAAAATTAGGACAACAAGTTAGGTAGTCCTTCGATACATCGCAAGAATCGAGAAATACTGAAAGAAGAAATAGTTGTAAAGCAAATTGGTACTGTAATTTCTTACAAATGGTGAGCTCCTGGATGTCAAAAATTTCTCACATAATATAATATAACGATTTCGCAAAATAAATCCATTACTTAGACCATATGTGTGTTTTAAGAAAATCTACCAGCATCACATGCCACAGAACCCTTGTCAAAATTTATAAAAAATGTATTTTTCACTACCAATTGTATAAAATCAAATAGTTTAGAAGAAAAGAGACATCCTCAATTTAAGACTAAGGGGAAGGGAAGTGATTTAAATAAACATAAGAAATTTTCATTGTCAGAATGTCTCACCCTGCTTTTTCACAACTCTTCCATCAGCAAGAACTCTATAGACAAATAATATACTAGGGCTGACACTCATCGTCCTTCCTTCCATTGGTTTCCAAAATTCTCCAAATGGTAATAGCCCCCCAACTTTCTCCCTCCGTAACAATGCTCCATCAGATTCTATTGCCCATAGAGAAGATCCATGGCCTGCCATAACCGTTTTCAAAGCACCACCTACAGTGACGTCGTCTGTGAACGGAAATATTGAGTCCGTGTCTCTTTCCCTTCTAGCAAAATGCAACGAATTTTTGCTGTCAATGTAGAATAGACCAAAACTTCCTGCTGAAGCATCCAAAACAGTTTTACCAGTGTCAGTCCATTTACTCCCGTAAGGAATTTCTTCAGATATGCCAATACGTCGCATAAGTCGGCCCTCATTTGTTTGGGCGAAAACCTCATCTTTTCCATAGACAATAATTTTAACGATATCTTTGCCATCCAAATTTATCCAGCTGTTGCCTTCTGGGTTGCCTTCTGTCAAATTTAGTCGCACAATTAGACTTCCATCTTCTTTAATGCCCCAAGCTAGTTCTTGACCAATTGCTAGAGATCTGAATCGTTCTCGTCCCACGGGTTTCCATGAATCAGCAACCAAAGCAAATGCATATCCATTTTCGTTAACAGCCCATACAACATCAAAAATGTTCACAGCAACTTGAGACATCTTTTCTGTTGATGGAATCAGCTGCCATCCAGCTGGAATGGTCATTTCTGGTGCTGTCAAGATCACAAAGGGCAAAAATGATAGCTATAGAATACCGAAACCAACATAATATATCCAAGCCTTGGATGAATCTCATTTCCAAGAAAAATAATATTTCATTTCATCTGTTATATTTCATTACAAAACTGACTTAAAGAAACAGAAAAAGATGCTGGAAAGAAAGAACTTTTTTCCTGCCATGTTGAATTAAAAAACAATGGCATCATGGGTCGTTATTCTTTGCTCTGTTTTTTTTTCATTTGCAAAATATTATTTGCAAGGAAAAGGGTTTCGAATTTCAGGTGTAAACAACAAAGCGTAAAGAAATAATCACACAAAAAGGAAAAAAAGCAAAAAGCTTCCATACAAAGGGAAGGTGCTGTAGAAGATTCAGTTGGCAATGGTGGCTGTTTTGACGAGCCTCGACTGCTGACTGCTGGCGGCTGAACATAGCCTTGTGTTGAAATCGAGGGAGCTTCAGTTTGGCTGGAATATTTCATTGTCTCACGAGTCACTTGCGCTGATTCTGGGTTTACACTTGGTACCATCTTATTCATAGTTTTTGTACCAGAAGATATCGAGGGAGCCTCAGTTCGGGTGGAAGACTTCGTTGTTTCACGGGTCACTTGAGGTGATTCTGGGTCTACACTTGGTACCATCTTATTCATAGCTTCTGTACCAGAAGATATCGAGGGAGCCTCAGTTCGGGTGGAAGACTTCGTTGTTTCACGGGTCACTTGAGGTGATTCTGGGTCTACACTTGGTACCATCTTATTCATAGCTTCTGTACCAGAAGATATCGAGGGAGCCTCAGTTTGGGTGGAAGACTTCGTTGTTTCACGGGTCACTTGAGGTGATTCTGGGTCTACACTTGGTACCATCTTATTCATAGCTTTTGTACCAGAAGAAGAACTTGGTACAAGTGGAGCAGCTAAAATAAAAAAAGATTGCCTCCACTTAACAAACTACATTTGGTTGCTAATCAGATAAAACTTGTTTATTGGCAAAATTAGATCATAAAAGTATTAAAAAAAGTTAGTACTTTGGCCATGGACATGTTAAAATTTGTACGTCTTGTTTTCTTGCATCAGTTTTGCTGAAAAATAATATAGAAATATGCTATTACTTATTAGAAATGCAAATACCTGATGAAGGTGCCGTAGAAAGATCCACATGCATTGTTGATTGTTCGCTCTTAAGCTGTGGATTCGTAGAGACAGCGTGCGTTGTGCCGTCATCATGAGTGGAAAGGATGCTTACACTGGGCATTCTGTTGGTGCTTTTGGCCATTCTAGTTGACGGTGCAGTGGAGACTCGCTGTGTATGTGATGTGGCTGGAATTAAAGGCAATACATGCTACTACAAAAACTAAATCACGAAGTCCAACCGAATAAACTTGTCCCCGAACGATACATTGTGGCTTTGCACTCGTAAAATGGAAAAATAGGCCTAATCGTTTTGTCTCGAATAATGTTAAGAAAAACTACACTTTTGGTCATATTTATATTCAAGGGTGGAAGGCTGTAATAATCAAATTAAAATTCAGATTTAATAGCTAGCTTCAACTTTTCTGAATTCTTTTTAAATGAGTTGAACTGAGCTGAAATGAATAGTGAACAGTTCACCTTTTTTCAAGTTTGGTAGATTCTTTCATGCAAGGTGTATGATAAACAAGATAAGCTTTCTTAACAACCATAAATTGGAAATTAGTTATGGAAATTAATTTTTCCATCTATGACAAGTCAGTGCTAAAAATGATTCATTTCAAACCTTTTTAAAATTGATTCATTTCAAACCTTTTTAAAAATGATTCATTACAAACCATTAAGAATGATTCGCCTACCTTTCGTGGAAATTTCAACTAAATGTTGTGTAGACGGTGGCTGCAAGTCACTGTCTTTCATTTTAGTCTTTCCTTGTGTGGAAGGTTCCTTGGTCGTTACTGAGAATTCATTGTTCTTTGTTGTCATGCTTTTTTCACTTTTCACTACTTCAGTAAACATTGAACTAGGTTCCATTTTTGCATCGCTTGTTATTCCATATGTTTGAGTGTTTGCTTGAGAGCTTGCCCGTGTTCTCACTTGATTGCTGATAGTCCGTGCTATAGTTTGAGTTTGCTTTCGTATCGTTGCTGGCGTGGTTATCTTTGTACTTTCTTTAAGCGGACCTTGGATAAGAACTGCTTGATTATGAAAAGAAGATTTTTATACGTTATCAGTTTAAGGTGTTGTGGCTTGTGCAGGGCATAGGTGTATATCACAGAGAGAAACATGTTTTCAAATAAGAAGATACATACATATAATAGGATGACTTATATGTATATGATATATATATGATTATATGTAATGACGTTTACTCAAGAGAGAAAAACCTCTCTCCGTGCTTCGTGCTCCTTACTCTATATCAGTACTAACGATGAGAGGACGTAATGCGAAGAGTTCCCGGAGATTCCAAATATGGTAGGACCTTCTCATCATTTGTCCCGGAGCCCTGGACCTGAATGGAGGTTTTCTGTCTCCTTCGCAATATAGGGCTAAAACATTTGATGACTTTCAAGGTGAGGGTTTTAAACATATTTAGGCATTTGAGCAAAATGTTTTCTAGAAGAATTTATCATTAGGCTTGGCACGCACGAATAAGGATCATTTAAGCATCATCATTGTTGTGGCGAAAGTTAGCATCCACCTTATTCATTTTTTCAGTTAAGTTTAAAATTTTTCTTATATTGCAATGAAAAAATTTTATGTCATGGTCACAAAATCTATTGACACTAATGTCTCCTACGATTTCAATCGTTGTTTCGTAAATACGAATTTTATCACAAGGGAAACAAGAATAACATCAATGTAAGTGGCACGAAAGTTTAAATTGAAACTGAAAAGTAGTTTAGACAGTAATTAGTGGAATGTAGTTATTAGTTCAAGACACTTTTTATCTAATCCTATGATAGTTTATAAACAAGTAATATTTTAAGGAAACATTCAAAAACTGAGTTATACGTGAGCAAAATTTATTGCAAATATAATGTGTTATAAGTCTTGCAAAATGGTAATATTTAATAACCATTCAAAGGATTTTACAAAATATGCACTTGAAATGATACCGACATTATAAGCATCTTACAAAACAGCTTACACAAACCAGGTGAGCTTAATTTGTTCTAATAAATAAAATAAAAAAGTGCTCTCTCGCTAAAAGAGTGTGATGACGAGAAGTTTCAAAATGAAAAAACAAACAGATATGATAAAAGCAAAGACATAATAAGGAGACCAATAGAATATACTTTTCGGCTTAAAAATATGTTGAGGATAACAGAATAATTGCTAAAATGGTATTTAGAAAGTTTAATGAAGCTGAAATGTTTTATAACGCCTCAAGTTGCAGGTAGCATCAATAGGTCCAGTAAAGGTCCACTGCTCTTTTTGAATCTAAGTCAATATTGGTTAAGATGCTTTAATGACGAGGGACCTACATTTCAACCTAAGAAATCAGATTAAGCTACATTTCCAATAAGACACAACGTTGTTATTTTTAGTTTCTAAAATTCCTTTTTTCATAATAATGATGATTTGATGGGGTTAAGCTATTTATGCCTGGAACAGTCACCTGAGGTGGCACTAATTCATAATTGCTGATACATTTTGCAAATTTGACTTTACCTTGGCTTGTGATTGCAGAATTAAACCAGGCATCATAGACAGCTTGAAACCCGAATCCTCTGTTTGTTGTCCCTGACTTAAATTCAATCCAAACCTCATTTCCTGTGAAGTATTTATCCTCGACTTTGTCACCACATTCAATCACGGGCTCAGATTTCGAAGAGTACTTTCCATCTTCATAGGACACTAAATGATCATCACGGCAAACAGAAGTCCGGCCAATCGCAACCAGTTTCATGAATTGAACAAGTATACCTTCCGCATCAGGAACTCGAATTATCCAAAGGCAGGTCATGTTTGCAGGGTACACATTGGGGTAGTCGGGGCTGGCGAACATTCCTTTCTTTGCTGTTAAGATACCTCCACATTTGTGCTCTAGAATGAAGCAAATAAGATGTATTGCAGTCTAGCACTGTTTTTAAGATTTCAGAATTACTCTTTTTAGGTGTTAATCATAGATTCGATAACGTTAACAGTTAGGCCCTGACTCTTTTGGAAAGCGACAGTTTGTTAATGAATAAAAACCTACAACCTAGAAGAAAACAAACATTGCTTTTTGCATCTTTCACAAATGTATGTAACTTTCAGGCCAAGCCTGTCAATCAAAAAATGTTCACTTCTACTTTGGACCATGATCTAAAAGAAGAATTTCATTTCGTCCTATCTATATTGATCTAAAACTCAATCAAATCCTAATCTATCTAAAACTTACAGACTATTTACCTTCCATTGTGATAATGATGCCACTTTTTGTCAAACCATAAACACCCATAAGACCGACTGTGATTTGCTCGAATGAAACCTTTTCCAATTTTTGCCAACTGGTTCCTTCAGGTTTTATCATGCTTACTCCTATTCTTTTATAAGCATCCCCACTCGACGTAATTGCCCACAACGATCCATCAAAGCCCGCAGCAACCTGTTTAGCCGCGAAAGGTGATACAACTCTCTCAGGGCTTATCAACTGAGGGGACGAATCGGCTTGCTCATCAAATCCAATGTCTCGACTTAGATACAAAACACCCTTCAGTGTAGTAAACCAGCATGCGTAACTTCCACAGGACACATCTATTAAGGGATCGTTCTTGTCTCCATCCAATATTTTCCAAGCTAAACCTGTTGGTCGATTTTCGCTAATTTGCAGCTGATGAAGATTTCCGAGTAGATCAAGACCAACTGCAACACCGTTTCGCCCTGAAAACAGTATCACAAGAAAATCATTCATTCTGCATTTGCAAAATTCAAGAAAAGCATAAATTCTGTAATCGATGAATTAAAAAAGAGCCAATCACAAGTTTGGGCAACTGTTAGAATCAAATGGTTAATAACATCCTTTTATTGTCTTTTTCAAATTTTCTCTGGCATAAGATTTGTCGCAAACACAAATTTGTGCAGCACAAGTTTCCTTCTTTATTGATGTGCTATATTGACATGAAATAAGCGGCATTTCCCTAGTAGTGATAACGACGAATCTTACCCGGGAAAGAGAGAAAAAATCACATTTACCGATGGCAATATTTCACGGATATATTTAGAGCCCTGCTTCTTCCAGCTTCTTTAAGGGATTAGATATTGAATGATGACAAAAAAGGCAAAGGATAAATAATTATGTATAATTCAGATTTGCTTAAAGAAAATATTTATCACGTTGTTAGTGTTGGCTCAAATAAGATATAAAGTTAAGTAAGAAATTATCTGCGTTAAATCATCTGCGTCAAATGAAAAAAAATTGCAGAAGTAAAAGATGACATAGACAAGACACACCTTTGTTTCCTTGCCTCCTGTAGGTTATCATGGGCTTGTGAAAATTTAAACAACGATTTTAATTGCTTAAAACATTTTCCATGTTGATTTTGGTTCTATTAGAACATTGACAATGATTAAATGATAAAAATATTCTCACCTGATTCGACTCTTTGCATTCGAATTAATATAGGTACCCTCTCCCATGCATTACCCTTTGGGAGCTCGGATGTAATGCCCTTTCGATACCAAACATACCCATCTTCAGAAGTTCCAATTACCACTGGACCAGCAGTGACGTATGCCATTTTGCCTTCGACTGCATCCCAGATTCTATTGGCATACAAGTACACAGTAGACGTCTTATCAACAGCCCATAAATGCTCCGTAATACCACCGTCTATTTGTCGTAAGCTTTTGGGCGTGGCAATACCAATCCATGGTGAGGTTATAGAGATACCTAGATCAGAGAGAAAATCAAAGGTGTCAAATTAATCAGTCTGCATATTCTATATTGGTTTTTAAAACGAGTACATTCCAAAAAGTATGTCTTTAAGTACTTAAAAATGAATATCGATGTTCAACAAACTCAATCAAAATACTTCAAATTGCAGAGACCTTGGATACAATAACACAGTCGCCTATAAATGGTACATCTGCCTGTCGTTTGACTTTAAACAACTCTTTCGAAACCTTCAAATATCACATAGGCTAATAGGTTTTGGAATAATCCTATTTAACAGACTCAACTTATTACTAAAAACAGAAATAGCTGGAAGGTATATCAGGCTGACTAATGAATATCTCCAGATCTTCGGTCAGATCTCCTAGACAATTGATAGTAAATTGATACCTTTAACGTTTATGCAAAACATATATGTGGCAATGTTGACGATCATCCTCGCTTTCCGCATGTTGACTTAGCCAACATCGAGAGTAACAAAACAAGTATATTTAGGCCAACTGGTGTTTTCATGCACAGGCCAAAAAACTTATTGAGAATTCTTTTTCCTTATTTGCTGCCTCCCTCCAATCTTTATATTGTATTAGAAGCAACATATTTCTCGCTATTCTCTCAACACCTCAACCCCAGATATGCGTTTTGTCCCAAAAGCGCTCCCCTTTTAACGAATAGCCATGTACTAATGTATTTCATGGCCAGTTTTGTAAAGACCATCTAGAAGCAAGAATTGTGATACCCAAATTATCAAAAACCAGCTGATGAACAACTGTCAGTGGCATTAATTCCTATGAAACAGGTATGCAATTCATCGATGGTTTTCTTCTACAACGAGTCGACATTTGTCCGTACAGTCCCTGCCTTTGCTAATTTTGCATCTTATTTTCTATATCATCGGCAAATATTTTATTTTCAGTATGGAATATGTCTATGTAAACTGGATTAAAGCTCTTATAAAGTTCAAGGGATATATTGAACATGAATTGAGTACAGAAAAATCAAGATGCTTTTAAGTTCAGAAAAGTATCTTAATCATCTTAAAGTAAGACCAAGAGATAAAATGTTTCTTTAAAGTATTTGCAATGAATTGGTAAAAAATATAGTTGAGGCAGAATTTTGTTTTACTACACCAAGAAAAGTTTAATCAAAATTGTATCAACGGAAAAATAGTTACCTTCTGGTTGCAGAAGAGGCATTTTCGGAACAGCTTTCCAAACCAAATGAAATCCACGGAAACCCGTGGATGAATCGGTTACAAACAGGACGGTCATTTCTGAACCTGTTGATTTGATAGTCGTTGTGTGTGCATGGCATATCTTTGCTAGAGCAGGCGATGTTGGTTCCAGTCCATCTCGGAACAGCAAATAGTCATATAGACACCCATCTCCAGTTTCAATTTCCACGTATATAAAATCAATATGTATTCTCGAGTTTTGACTAACTTTTATTGTCCATCTACACCTTAAATTATCTGCGTATCTACTCGGATATCCAGGACTTGTAAAATTTCCGTATGTCCCGCTATAAGTGCCTCCACAGCCTAAAATAGAAAATAGTAACCGTCAGAAGAGGACTGGAAAAGACAGCGAAGCAAATACAAAAAATAAATTGTCTTAAAATTTTATCTTCTTCCGAGCCTCGTTTTCCTCTTCATTATTACGATGATAATTATGACGAGGCTAGGCAAAGACTAGCAGGTCCGCATCAAAGGGTACGGGAATAGAAATTTTCTTGCAGTACACTTCTTTAGTTCTTTATCACATTCATACATGTTTAAATGTCTCTTGTTCTGGTGAAATTCAGAATGCCAACCAGCCGTTACAATAACTCGAAAATGGCCTAGCGACCGAACTAGCTCCTTTATATTTAGTTGTTTAAGTTGAAAACAAGAGATTCTGGTCGTAAATAAACGTCAAACAATTTATAGATAATTGATGTTTCTCGTTAAACACAAGCGTTTTGAATTTAATCTGGGGTAAAATTACTTTTAAGTTGTAACTTAGTGTTTACTTTCAGATATTTTCAAAATACAAAATCCGATAACAAAAGGCCTTTAAATTTTTGAACTTTGCTAATAAATTCTTACAAGATAACTTGTTACATTACAATTTTACAATACAATTCTCGTTGGCACCCAACAGTACTGGAACTTTTAAAAAACATGATGTCGCTTTACTATCTCTTATAATTGTGTTCATAAAGATGCTGATAAGATTGTTGCTTTGATGGGTGGAACTCTCGTAGCAAAATGTAATTAGGCAACCGATAATGCTAAGTGCCCATCAGTCTCGTGAAGAATTTCTAAGAACACCTCAGTACAAGTTGTCGACTTAAACATCAAGGAAATATTTATCAAGGAAGTTTAGAGAATAATTTTCCACTAAAATATTCAAGAATGTTTTTATCTGTTAGCATAATGCTTTGTGAAAAGACCATGTTCTATGATAAAACATGTAAAATAATAATAAGATCTTCGTAGATTGTCTTTAGAAAGTTTCAATTTCAGAAAACTATAGATAATTCTCCGTGAAGCCTAGCTGTAAAGCCTATGTATATCCGAATGGCTCCGTATCATTATGTGCAGCACTGGGGTAGTAGCACAAAGAAATCGAATAGAAAAGATAATTATGTAAATGAGTTATATAGGCATACCTTTGGTATTTGCATCAACCGTCACTGCACTTGTGAATGCTGCAGGAAAACAAGAATTTGAAACGTCATTAAAGATACCATTTAAATTGAAATGCTTAATTCATTTTGTCACATCACATCAGAATTAAGCAATTCTAACAGTGTTACAATTCGTTAAATAGATAAACATGAAAAGCTAGATTGCTTATATGTTTAATGAATATCGGCTAAACTGAAATGTAACTCAATATAGAATAAAAGATAAAATTGGCGGGTGTGAAAAGATTTTGCAATTAACGGACAAAGTAGGTCTTCTAACAAAGATCGCTCTCTTACGATAAAATTGGGGCTGAAAATATGTTGATGTTACCCTAAAACCGAAAGTTATACTTCGAGACAAAGAAATAAGTTTATGATTAAAAGGATGAAACAGATAATCTGAAAGAAAATACTGTTGCTTCATGGAAATTCAATTTAAAATCATTAATCACTCCAAAGTTTAGACGAAAAGGTTTTTGGAATTTTTCTCAGAATTTTGTTATGACGAAGCGATTATTTCGGCTAAAGGAAAAATGCGATTTTAAATTAACCGCAGGTACATAGATTTAATTAAGCCTAGATCAACCGCCCTGCTGTTTAAAGCAACCTGAAAACATGAGCGGATTTTGAGCTCCTTCACTACAGCAAAATATTTTGTTCATGAGTAGATAGCAGGTAAACTAGAAATAGTAACTTTGATTGACGAGTAAGCTGTTTTGAAAAAACTAGAGTGTGTGTCTCCGTTCCGGGTTGAGGTCAACGATTTTGCATCTTGCTATCTACAGACCTTTCTCAAAAATGGACTTTAGATTTGAAATCTAGTTCTTTAAATTAGTATAAACTGAAAACTCCATGTCGTTTGGACCGTTCGGTTGCGAGTTATGTCAATTTGAATACTTAGTGAAAGAATTCCACTACAGCAAGAAATTCTTTTTCAATGTATAGGAAAAGCTAAATTTTGAAAATGGGTTTATTCGCTGTCTGACGGCCCAAACAACATGAAATTTTCGACGTAGACTAATTTTAACGTGAAGATTCCAATTCAATAATCCATTTTTGGCAAATGTGAAGATAAAAATTGCCCGGAACAGAGAATTCTGGCGACAAGTAACCGTTTCGGCGATAAAATATAAAAAACAAAAGTTTAAGACGTTCTCTGAATGCACTTGATCTTACTGAAATGTCCTGGTCTTAAAATGGCTTTAATTAAAATTGTAATAATCCAAAGTAAAGAAACAGGCAAATAAATCTTGTGTGACCTTCCATTCGATAAGCATTCAACCTTAGTCTTAATAGATTGCTAGAAAATGATGAGCAGACGCCTCATTACTGCCAAAGGTCATTTTAGCGCTTTCAATTGTTATGTTACGTAATTCTGAAACTAAACCGTATTTTCAGATGGGCTCTTTTGCATAAAGCAAATTTTAGTCCTTTTGTTCTTTTGACCCCTCTCACCCACCAATCCAAAAAGGTTGCCCCACCCCCGGTCTGACGATCCTGTGGTATCTAGCGTTGCATGTATACATGCCATTGTGGTGCTCATGTGCCAGCAAGGTTGCTCCGCGAAGCAATAGTGAAACAACTTTCCGCAGAAAGCCGATTAGCCCATCACCAAAATAAAAATATGAAGCGTGCCAACCACAGACCAGTCGCTTCGCTTCCTTATACTAGAAGGATTGGGGCTAAAAACACAGCGCTACCGCAATCCGGCACAAAAACAAAGATTACCAATATTTTTTTTAAAATACAATGAGCTAATGATTCGCGCCGACATAAATGTCATTCCCGGTATTAAAGTGATTTTTTTGGATCTTGTTAATTTTGTCTGGAATTACAAAAATTTCAATACATGTCTCCTTGGCAGAACTTAAATCGTCAAAGATCTTGTTGCCGTCAAATTGCTTGAATAAAAAATTAAAAAAAAACAGCATTTAGAGACGTTAATTGCCACAAAATCAGGACTTTGCAATTTGCATCACAATTTTTGAGAAGATCAATAAATAGAAAGCATCAACGGCGTGCAGAATATAAATCAATATTTGGTGGGCTGTTTGAGTCGTCTACCGACAGCCTCAGGGTGTAGCTTTCCAATATCATTCTGAAACAAATTAACAACTGTGTCATTTAATATAAACTTAGATGACAAAATATGATTCGACAATACGGAAGTCTATTTATACTAACATTAGCAAAGAATCGAAAAGAGAGTGGATTTCTCTTTAAAGAGTTTGTTTCTTGCCATGATTATTCATTTCTAAAGAGTTTGTACCATGTATTTCAGCTTTGACGTGAGATAAATTTCAAGAAATGTTCTGAAGGGGTACAACAAGTTCGAAACTTACAGCAGTTAATGAAAGGTGACGATCCATTAAAACATTTTAGTTTAAATACATTACAAGCCCCTTTAAACTATGACAACAGGAGAAGTAAAATGTGTAAGAAAAATTATTGTGCTTATCACCAAATACTAAAAAGATTTCTGCTAATAGAGAGCGAGATTGTATATCGTTAGAAACTGGTCTTTTTACTTGGATGACAAATTGTGCTTTTTACAACCACAACTCATTCTATTGCGTTACTTTCTGCTCCAAGTCAGTTTGTATCATTTGCCAATTGACAAGATTTTTTAGGCTCAGAGTAACGAAACTCATATCTGTGACCACGATTGCCCAAGGCAATTGGAACTCAGGAAATTGGCTAAGATTTTAAGCACGTTGCGACTTGAATATTATCAAAACCAAACGATTATTTATACGTCAGTGGGTTAAATAGGTGACATATAAGCTCAAATATGTAGGGCACAAACAAGCATGTGGGTCCCTCCTATGCTATATAGTTCAAATGCTTAGAAAGTTTTTTACTTTAGAAAGAGTCTTGGTGTGAGTAATTCATGCCAACATGCATGTTTAAAAATAAGCAAGATGAATTGCTAATTTCAGACGTGTGCGACAAACATTCCCAATACCCTTAACCTATCTGCCGGAAAGAGACTATACCGGCAAAGTACATTCTCTAAAGCATCCCTGCCTGAAACATTCACAGCAAAGAATCTACTTTTACTTTTCAGTGCTTTTTATCGACAATTGTAACTTATTTCCTCGGTATTAACAATCTGTTCACCTCGAGAAAAAAATTCTCTAAACTGATGGCAAGAGGCATAACACACCGATGGCAAAGACTATCACCCATTGGTTGCAAAGATGTATGACAAATTGATGGCGAAAAAGTATGACATACTCATGGCAAAATAATATGACAGTGACACATTGATCCATTGATGGCAAAGATGTATGACACACTGATGGTAAAGCAAAGTATTTGTAAGACAGTATCACAGTATCTTAATTCTCTTCGAAAATAGGAAATTTCTCTACACAGGAGAAAGCATGGTTGAATGCAGTTTAGTCTCTTTGGATCAATCCATTTGGATGCATTGGGCCGTATAGTGGAAGAAAGAAACTAGCTAGACTAGACCACATCTTTGAGATACGTTCTAGTGGAAGGTATGTTCGCACTCTCTATTCAAATATCTACTTGTTAGTAAAACGAGAATTGCGCATTGTTGTGGATTTATATATGCTTTTTGTTCACTAATAAAACCATCCATCGATGAACGTGTAATTTCCAAACAGTGCTGTGTCTTATTTTACGTGCAGAGAACACGGAGCCAGATAGCCAAAGCCCGGGGGGGGGGGTTACTTTACTTGAATACCAAAATGACGGGGGTATGCACTCCTAAGATAGTTTTTGTGAACCGGCTTTAGAAAAAAAGCTAAAAATGATATCCGGCTTTCGAATTTTTGGATTCACTCAAAACTTCATTTCTACTGTATAGATCAATTTATGAAGGCAGGAATTCACAGAAATGCTCAAAGACTGTCTCAAAAATCATCCTTTAAACATACCTATATACATACTTGACAGTATCAATAAAATATCAAGAAAGATGGCCAGTTTCTGGTTTTCCATATTCTTTCATTAAATACAGTAGCATGATAATGTAGAAGTTTTATGTAGAATGTAGAAGCCTAATAAGAAACTTGGAATATTTACATAGTAAAGCAAATACGTGTATGATCTATATAGGGGCTCATATTAAAAGTTTGTTTGGGGGTGTTACTTGCTGGAATCAAGACAATATAAATTTTGACAATTTTGTAACAGAAGTTTGTTCTCACATTTGTACTCAAATTATCCAACTGACTTTTGAACAGACACCCGGCTTTAGAATAAATTGCTGGAAATGATACCCAGAAAGACGTACACATCCCGTCAGCAAAATACACTCACTTTTTTAAAAGAAACAAAGGTCGATGTTGAGTACTCCAGTTTCTTAATGTTCTGGAAATTTCAATACGAGTCATTGTTTCTTAAGAGTTTCTTAATTATGATGTCATGAATGATGTTATGAAATGTTCGTGGCCTTTTTTATCACGTCGAGAGATTCGCTTCCGTTTCGATGCAGTATTTAGATGTGGGAAGTATATTTTTATCCCTTGTGTCTTAGGTTTTAGGCCAACAGGGCAATCTTGTTCTTGGATTTTAAAAAATTTCGTTGTTCTCAGTTTTATCGCGATTTAATAGTTTCTTAATTGTTTTGCTTCGTGTACAAAAGTTTCTTAATTTTTTCTTATTGTCCAGTATTCGTTTCTTAAAGCCAGTTTCTTATAAAAAAATGAGTGTATACTAAGTACCCCCCCCCCCCCCTCCATAGGAGCCAGAGAAGAGACGATGTGTCTATTGCATGTCTTGATTCTATGTTGATTATGTTACTTTGGGTATCGAGACAATGGAAGGTGTTAATGACATTGATACAATGGAAGACATGATTACATTCGGCAATTGTCACTACAACTTGTCCTTTACTTAATTCGTACTGGATACATTACATGAGCTTTTACTAACAAATTGTTTCATTGTATGACAAATAACAACACACTGCGCACAATTCAGATTGACAAGTTGACTTTCATTATTTCAGAGTCGTCGTTTACTGAATAATTAGCTGCTATCACATTTATTTCCTCTTTTTATCTGAAAATTCACAGTCTCAGTTCAGGAGCCATATGAAAGAGAGAGGGAACAGGCGGCATAAGGGAAAGGGAAACGGGCGCCATGGCATTCACATTTTGCCGCAGAATGCGCCACGACCGTACGCTATTAACTCGTAATTTTATATAACAACCCGCAAATTCTCATATCTACTAGACATTGAAGAAACATTTAACAGTAACATATTTGTTCGTTTGGACAGTTACAAATTCAGTAACAAGCGTTTATCCTTGGGTTTTGGAAGTTAAACCAAACTCCAACGTCAAAGGAAATTGAATGCTTAGTAACGAAAAAACCAAAAAGCCATTTGGAAATCTGAACAATGCAAGGATGAAAACAAGCTTCATTTTAACGGGATTTTGTGGTTTAAAACGACCTTAAAAAATCCTATCAGATTTGAAGGAAAAATCAAAATCCAATAACCTGTCTGTGAAAGGTATCTTAACATTGCACCACAATTTACGTTTCTATGGGTTTTTGGATCGTTTAAGGAAAACCAAGTCAAATGTTTGCAGGTTCACAGATAACCCAAGAAAATATCAAAATACGCAGATGACCAGGACAATTTAGAGACTGTTAAATAGTTAATTCTGAAAATTGACCCTGTCGATCTGAGGCCAATTTGTGAAGGAAATGCTCCCGAGGAACCTAGATTGAAAATCTTTTCTTAAAGCTTTGTAGATTCTGAACTTCTCATGCTTGGTAAAGTTCATCGATTCCTTGATCAGTTCCTAAATCATCGATAGACAGTATGCTACTGAATTTAAGGTGTCTTTACCTTGTCAAATCCTATTAATCACTAAAAAGCAATTCAAATGAAAGAGATTTCTGAAGAGACTAACTTTGAGTGTACACGGTACCTCCCTATCCGGACAAATATTTGTTACAAAAGTACAACGAAAATGAATTTGTTATCAATCGAAACATACATGGTCATAGGGCATTGTTAAACATACCAAATAGGGGGCAATTACCCCCTCCAGTTGCGGTGTAGAAAAATCAATGCAGGGTTTGGCAAAATCTTGTCTAAATAATTATAAACAATTTCAACTGCTGGCAAAGTAAGGGCCTTAGTTCAAGTTGACTAGTTTAAGTGCGTTCAATTGATTTCTATAGTTTGTTGCAGTCTTAACAGATGCTGTGCAAGGATCAGCCTTGAGTGAGCTACAATTTAGGAGGAAATCTAGCTTTGTCTCTCCACACAGTCACATACTGTAAATAGATGCGTTGACTTAGCAACAAGCAGCTTTGGATAACTGTATCAGTAATAACCACTGTCCTCGTAGATGGAAACAGGATTCCAAGAAACTAAAGCCTGTCAACACCAATAAAAGATTTACATTAATTCTAAACCTTAATTTTCCTCTAATCCTATTGGATTTATTTATTATATTACGAACGCTCGTTGATTTTTAGGGCAGATATTTGATTTCTATATGGCTTTATCAATTTTAACAGTGCTTCCAATTCTTTTCAGTCCATACACTACAGAATTGTGAACTGACATGGCTGGGATACACCCACCATACAATGCAATATAGAGGAATAGCTGTGAGTATTTTCCACAGATTATGTTCCTGCGGGAAGGCACATATCTCTCAGGGTAGACGTGAAAAAACCTGCTGCATGCAAGCTTGCTTGTAATCCAGAAGAGTGATTATTTTAATACTCTGTCCAAGGGTAGAACCATCCCACGAAAAATTCTTTGAAACATGCCACGAGAAATGTCAGATTAGTGTATCTTAGTTGAAATAAAACATTCTGTAGCAAACGGCCTTTTGTTTTGCAGTCGTTTACGTCTGCAAGGAATAGAAGCTCGTTGAACTTTTTCAAAAGTCTCAATAAATCAGGAGCTACAGAAAGGTTATTACATTTGTCGACCTCAGTTGAACTTGTAACGACGACATAGGCACTAGCTCTTTCAGCAAGCCCCGCTCACCAAAAACTAAAAGTCCCCCTCCCCAATTAGTTTTGAGCAAATGAAAAAAGCTTAAGTAAATTCTCTGACAACTGATTAACAAACATCTCATTTAGTATTAAATGAGCTCTTATTGGCTAAAAGAATTTGCAAACAAAGCATCTCATTGGACGAGAACGAACGAACTTGGTCTTCCTCGCTGACGCTTGCCTTCCACAGTCGTGCTTTGTACGTCCTTAGCTTGGTTGTCCTTCTTAGCTCTTTCAAGGTGACCAAACCATCGCAATCTACACTGCCTGACCTTTTCTTTGATGTTACATACTCCTAGTTCTTTCCAGATCTCCTCACTGCTTTTTCTTTCGCGTAGCGTGACGCCCATAATCCTTCGCAACATTCTCATTTTAGTTGTTACAAGCAATCGTCCCTTGTCAGGGCACACGTTTCCAGACCTCTTTCATACAATTTGACTTTTAGCTTTCTTTGGGTAATTCACTCCATTTGCCCTAGGCCCTGACAGCCATTTCCGAAGCTCCTTTCTCGCCTGTCATACCTAGATATCTAAACTCTCCAATTTGTTTCAGTATAGTATTGTTTCGATTGTCTGTGATGTTTGCTCTTATCTTAATTCTGCTGCTCACTAAAACGTCCGTTTTCTTGATATTTCAAGCCTTTCTTCGCCAAACCTATGTACCAAACTTCCCATTTCTCTTGCAGCTCTTCTTCACTATCCCCCGGGAGCACTACAAGCACATCGGCAAACAAGATTTTCCATGGAACGCCATTTCTCCATCCTTTGCTGATCATCTCCAGCACGATGACGAATAAGAAAGGACTCAGAGCTGATCCTTGGTGTGAACCTACATAAATGTTGAATCTTCCGTTTTTCCATATGGTGTTCTAGCTTTGTCAAACGTTGCCCTACTAGTTTGACCAATTTCTATGGTATATTTCTTTTCCTTAAGCACCATTATACTGACTATCTCGGAATTCGATCGTAGGCCTTCTCTAGATCCAGAAAACGGAGGTAGGTCTTTCTTCATTTCCCAATACTTTTCCTGCAGTTGCTTTATGATGAAAATCGCATAGGTTGTTCCCCTTCCTCTAATGAATCCCATCTGCATATTATTGATCTCGTCGATTTCTCTTAACCTTTGGTTTAAAACCCTCTCCAAGATTTTCATTAACTGCTCTAGTAATTTTATTCCTCTGGAATTTCCGCAGTTCATTGGATACTTTTTCACTTGTAAATTGGCCCTATTACACTCGTCTCCCGTTCTTCTGGTATCTTTCCTTCTCCAACATACTTTCTAGAATGATCTGCATCATTTCGATGCCATCTCTTCATCCAATGTCTTAATCAACTCAATCGTCACACCTGAGCAACCTGCAGTTTTTCCTGATTACATGCTCTCAATTGCTGTCCTGGTGACTAGTTACCCGAATTCAAATCAACGCGATTGACTACGAGTCTCATGTGGAAGCAGAAAATTTAGAGAGTTCACGTTGCCTTGCTCAAGGAAAATTTTTTCACTTTGCTTTAATTAGTATACAGCGCTTAATTCTAACTTTACAGTTGTTCTAACTAGAAATTGTTTGATAGCATATAATTTCATCTTGCAGTCGATGTTGTTTCTCTTCTGTTTTAAATGGATGCTGGTTTTCGCAATTGATTGATTCCTTTAAGGACCCCAAAGCAATTTTTGACATAAAATGTACACAGACAGAGAGTGGGAAGAGTCAACAACAGAATCACACATCCCACTAGTTTTTTTGCATTAGCCAAATATGAGAATTTGTGATAAACGACTTCAGGCAACGTAACAAATCCCTTTGTCCTTCCTGGACTAAGGGGGAAAGCGTTAAGGTACGAAAATTACCTGGATGTTTTCAATTATTTGAAATTCACTGGTTAACAAGAGATTTGTGGCCGTCAAATCATTCCATGCAGATGTAATAGAAAACCAGGAAGTCTGGTAACAACTAATTTTGCAACCACGGGCAAATTATCAGGAATTCCTTGTAAAAGATGAATGGTATGAAGTCAATGTCAAGAGGCAGAGGTTTCGATGAATTAAGTAGACAATTTATGACTAAAGGTCAACAAAAGTGGCTCCATGTTGTGAAAATTATGATAGTGTCCAAGAAGAATACAAAATGGCGGTCATGCAGGAAAGAGCCTATCTTAAGACCTGACAATACCTTAAAATTCATCGAAGAAACCCATTCTCTGAGAGATAGACAGGCTTGTTACACTAAAAGAACCTACATTTCATTCTTACATCTTACATAACGCTCTTATCGTAAGTCTTCGAATAAGCCCCCAACTTCGAATAAGACCAAGTTCCTCACACTAAAGTAATTCTCGTGCAATAGGCCCCCATCCTCGAATATTCCTCCATGGGTTGAGGTGTTATCTTGACAGCAATAATTGCCTTGTATTTTGAGGGAATGTCTTGCATTTAAAGCATACTGATCACCTCGAGTTATGGAAGAAAATTTACCCTTATAATTTTTTCGGCTGTTGCTAAATAAGCCCCCTTTCCAAAATATCGAAAGTGGTAATTATCATGAAAGGCATATTTCACGAGGATTACATTAGTCCGGGGACTCATGGTACCTCCATACGCCAGTAACACATTCATTAACGGACCGTTCAATCTGAAGCTACCTAAACTTGCGCAAAAAGATTTTTAAGGAATTGTGTATGCTCAGTATGACGGTATTTTCATAATATCTAGATGTAATAATTGTCTTTAGGATTTGATTTGATGAATAGGTCAGAAATAACTATGAAAGACTCCAATAAAACGACAAAATGACAAAGCAGATTGGAAATGAGTACATTGGCAGTTTTAAGGGGTTCAGGGCCACAGGCCACGCACTTGTGGTGGCTAGAAGAAGCTGGGACAATGATTACGTTAGCAAGGTCGGTGACATTTCCATGTAAAAAGCTTTGTTGACTCATTTATCCTTTGGTTACCATTCGATAAAAATATTCTCATCATCAACGTGGGCACGATGGAATAGAAGACAGTACTTTATTAAGGACGTTTTGTGCTATTCTGAACGATGCTGCTTTAGAAAGCGTAAGTTCGGCTTCCTTAAGCCCCCTAAAACAAGTACCTACTAACTGCTCATTCACCCAATCTACCTTGAAGTATTAAATTCATGACACATTAAGATGGGGGTTTCAACCTCTAACTGTTGTTACGTACTCACCAGCCGCTCGACCCTCGACTGAAATCTATAAAAAAAGGCCATCTGATGAATTATCTTCGGTAAAAAGGTGTTTTCTGACAGTAAAAAGGGCGTGGCCTTCTGTTGTATATTTGCCCCCTACCCCCACCCCACCTGCCAAAGCCTAATGGCTGGCGTCGCCATTGAACAAAAGCATGTTTGACATTGCAATCGGCCAACAACAACAATACAAGGCTAGGTGTATATCGAAATGGTCAGTGTTTTTATCATTTTACACAATTTTCAATAACAAAGATACGGAAATTTTGTATGCCATAGACACTGATATCAAAATACAACCTACAGCTAGGAACAAAGTTATTTTAAATGATGGAAGACTGTCACTGAATAGATGTGGCGACGACGTTAACTTTCCGGATATAGACAACCAAATTTCATATTTGCTGCCATCTTATCTAGCAAAAACCTATTTCGTGATTGTCAAAACAAAGTTTGTGATACGACCTTCGAAATTTGGTTAGCCAGTGCTATTGTATTGAACGAACTGGGTTCATTGCAGTAGTTTTTCATATGAAAAAGGAATGTGTTATCAAAGCTTACGATCAAAAACAATTAAATCAGGCCACCTTGGGTCCACAAGCCTTGTTCGCTTCTGTACAGAATATTACCTATCTTGCGTCACTTTGTTTTTTGAGAATGAGAATGGTTTGCAATTGTGTCGATCAAAAGCCGCAATCATAAAATACGCGAAAAATTCTTAAAAGTAGCGTGGAATAGAGCTGGGGCATCTTGAGCAAAGTCTTTTGAACTGATGGCAAATGATAGCAGATATGTTTACTTTGGGACTTTGAATGACCACAACGATATTTTAACTATTCTTCAAACCTATTTCAGTATAGATACACAATATTTTCTACTTGCAAATGATTTTAACCATTAGTTGAAGCATTGGTTATGCCTCAGATTCCTTTGAATTATAAGGGGTACGAATTGCTCCCATATCATAATTGAATCTTTCAGAAACGTTCAAAGAGTAATAAGGGAGGTCTTTCGTAATCAATGGAAGGAAAAGCCAATTACATGGGATTGCCCTATGATAAAACTTTTATACACTAATTCTAACAATTTTAAAAAACATAACAAATAAGATAATCCCTTTATGCAACGTGTTTATAAAATAGTTAATTTCGTTTTGCCTATTTGGGGAAATCGCGATATTCTCGTCAGGTTTTGAATACCCCTATCAGTAAATACAGGTTAAATTCTATGAGAAAACTGGCAAGAGCACTATTGATCGCAGCCGACTTGATGATACAGGACAGGAAGACAAGTTTAATATTGCGAAAACACAAACATATTTTCATTTGTATCTGCTCAGGTCCCAGTAGTGCAGTTAAATACGTGCAAGATCATTGAAAATTCTTTTAGACGCTCAAATAGAGAGGCGACAGTTCAGCTAAATTATAGTACATCATGTGTTAACATTCATTGAAAAGAACTTAACAAAATTAATCAATAACAACTGTCGTGGTTTATTGCGGTGCCCCGATTCAGCTACACATATTTTATAGGAATGTCTTAACATTTGCTTAGCTTCTATATCCTTAAAAATTAGTGACCTAAGCAGCATAGAATCATTCTTAAATCATTCTTAAGTGACACAACGTGTGAATTGGAAAATGATCCACGAAAAAGTAAAATCTTTGCTGCTCTGCTTTCATCATGAAAAAATTTTCAGATGAGTGAACCTCGACTTATTACTTGAAAGTTGCGCTTGTCCTGTTTGCTCATAACACTCATTAAGTAATGTGGTCGACGAAATTCGAGCCTTGCAATTATTTTTATTTAATCCTAAAATTTCGCAAATTACTTACGAAAATAAAAGTTTGTATCTAAAACACGATAGATGGGCCAAGCATTGCAGTTTGCTAAAAAGGCATACCTATCTAAGAGATTTCTCCCATTTCCGAAAAAAATTAATCAAAAGGCGCGACTTAACACAAATTAAGTAAAACTTTATACTATAATATCCCACAACAAAAATAAACAAAAGGAATGAAAATTGAAAAGAATCTATTCCCTGCAACAAACGCTGCATTTCAACAAAAACAGCACGAGAGTGCGACTGCCACAAGATTATGTCATTGTATTCTTTGTTGAAATATGATCGCGAAGAATGTGTTTCTGAACCCAGTTAACACATTATTCCAAGGTTTTTGGTACAAGAAAGGGCAAAGTCTGACAATAAATTCAGGGGCGAATATTTTGCTAAGCTAAACAACAGATTTAATCCCTACCTACTTCTCTAAAACCTTACCTGAAATGGATATTTTTATCAACGAAACGTATGATAAATAAGAAAAATCTTTTGCGTAATCCTCGTCGACCAAAAAGAAAAACATTGCAAGAACGGGTCAATTGTGCTTGAAACTTAGAAATTATTCTAAGATAATTATTGGCAGATAAAAGGGTAGAAGGAAACTGTGCCTACACGCTACGTCTTTAATGATAAAAACGAACATACCTGAAAAGCAGACCAACAAAATGAGCAGCGTGTTTCGTAAAAATGAAATTCTTGGGACAGTGTCCTGAGCGACGAGAATGTCCATGCTTCTTCGAAACCGCTTTGCATCTACTTTAAATAGCAGTTCTGAAAACTCAGCGACTGGAAAAAGATCATAGGCAATTAATTAAAACTGTCTGGAAATAAGTACGCATGATTAATAAACATGGCATGTGAATGCAACTTGTAGCAATTCAAAAAGTTACGTTACCCTTAATTTGTTGCTGCAATTCACATTAAATAGCTGGTGTTAAAGACTATCTGCAACAATCTGCCCATATGCATTTCGCACGCTAGCCACTGACAAAGCTTCAAATATCAAAGCAAAGACCTGTACGAGTAGCCCTTTAATTTTACCGCCCAAACAAAAGAGCCATCTCTGAGTACAAATTCAAGCGTGTCGCCTGGCTAACCAATGTTGTCACTCAAAACAGTCGCAAACGGGCTCTCCTACCCAGTTACCTCCTCCGTGCATCCCATGCCTTTACTACGCCCAACACAGAAGCAAAGTGACTGAAGCTGAAAAGGTTCACGTTACACCAGAACAACCAGGAAACTGTTCTTAAAGTTGAAGTAAAACGCCAAAGGAGTTAATCGTTAAACATCAAGCCCAAATATTTAGCAGCTGATAGGATGGGATCATCTCGTTGAATGATTAACAGTAAGATGAAACCTCGAAGCAAAAGTATGTTGCTCAGAGATGTGTTTGCAGAAGCACTTCAAGCTTGCTAATTTAACGTAAAGTCGATTCGTGTTACACTGCTGGTTGGAAGTAAAATAGTTCCATCGTTTTTGGAGACTGGCTCAAATTGGTAATCGTGCCCACCTCATTGTTCATGGAGATTGATCTTTTAATTCCTACAAATCTGTTGTAATTCCTTCAATAAGTTGTCCAATAGCGAGGTTTAGAACCAGATTCAAAAATGATAAGGCACGATTTCAATTTATAATTCTTCCTTGAAAATATCTTCATAGTGCCTGGCTTTCACAATATATCTAGCTGATGTACATCGATCTACATATCAAAATAACCAAGAAATCATATTCAACAGTCATCCCCTGTTAGTGCGTTTCATGCTATATGGATTGTCAACAATTTTTTCTTACAAATTAAAAATTTAGACCTTGTTCACCTCAGCCCTCAACATGATACACAACTAAGTATGAAAAGAAACAAGTATTTTGTTCGACTCGCAACGTAAATGAATGAAGTTTCTAACATTAATAAGAACAGATTTAATGACAAATAGATTGCTTCAATGTATGCACAAAATGAGAGTCATTAAGCTTTAATTGTACCACAGAAAAACAATTCACTTCGTATGCATTGTAACAAAGCATTATTTGCTTACAACGAGGATATTTTCACATGAAAAGATTAAATTCATCGAGCATGTCTACAGTTCTTCAATATGACGACCAGGTATTTCCCAAAATTCATAAACCACCTAACGACATAAACTAGGACAGTCAGGGCCTCGCATCATTGGCTCTGAATGGCAATTTGAGATTGAATTGTATGTAATCAATAAGACAAAGGCAGGCTGTAACATTGGTCTATCACATTATTAGATTTCAAGTTGATCCCATGTCTATTTTAGCAAAATATTAAGATATTTAGAATTGGTTGTTAAAATTGTTTTATGGCTGATTCTGGTTTTTATACTGCCATCTTCACGTCATCAATACCTGGGTCTGACTGTGTAGCAATTGACTGAGTACCCTAATCTAAACAGCTCCAAAAAAATTTTTCTCAGGGCATCCAGATACTTTCAAAAAATGCGCCATCAACATGAAAACTGCTCAATGAATCGGTTAAACCCAGTAGCATCAATCAGAGCTTACGAGCGTGGCATTAAGGACACGATAACGTATAATTATAGACGTTTTTTGTGAAGATTAGTGAGAAAAAGTAAAGAAAAAGTTTAACTTGGCTAATGGTAAATTATTCTGAGCCTACCGCAAATTCTGTGCTAAGCCCCACCTTTATTAAGGCAATCTTCAACGATAATGCTTTTTTTCCTCTCTGGAAAATTGAATGGATCTTCTTTGGGCTCATAGGATATTGGTCTGGTGCAAAATGATCATCACTTTGGAAACATAACGTCAACATTAATCTAGATATTTAAACAAAGCTAAACAAATTATGATAGCTTTTTCTTGAAAATTGGATATCGAAATGATTGTATCCAAAACGATTTTAGAGCAATGAATCGGAGAGTTTACACGAAATCTCATAAGACGGCGCCTTTTATATAAAATGAGGGGTTTATCATACTGTAGATGGATATTATCTAAGATGCACTAGAGGACTAAGCAAAATTCATCCTTTAATTTTTAAGTTAACATTTAAAAGCCTTGGTGAGACCGCTTGCAGGATAACGGGATCACCTTAGTTATCGAAAGATTTTTCATGGTCACATGATGAGACTAAGCCCAATATGTACGATAGTCAGGAAGGCTCCCTTGCAAAAAGCCTGGATGACTAAGCTAATTGCTGTGGTAAACATTTGGCGTTACCCAATGTTTGGCCAAATGTAAAAACAGTGGCTTTATCCAGTAATAAAGAACCCATAGAGCCTTAAACAAAATATAAGCATTGTTATCATAAGACGAGTGTAACCTCAGCTTTAAAAAGGCTGCTGGGAACCTATTGGTGCTATTTTTAGCTTTGTGTGAATTTTCAGGGTAGATTCACACTGAATAGATTCACAAACAAGGTGCGTCTTTTTCAACGCTATGGGAAGGTACGTTCTTCTAGCTTAGGTCCGTAGTTTTTCTCCAAAGAATTCAACAATGCGTCGTTTTTATGTATCCATCGAATTCAACAAGAATAGATTCTCAACTAAAAACCGAATTGCTGCAGCAGGCTACTCTACCCTTATATACTGTTTAACAAAAATTTCTAGAATATCCTAGTACAACATCACGTGTGTAGAAATACAATCTAGAATAAGCAAGTTACAGTATACTATGTTACGTAAGGCTTACTCTAGAAGTCTCTACAATTATTTTTAGTCAATTTTTCTAGCGTGTTAAACTTGTTAGCATTATTAAGAAATCACTCGAAAGGTCCAGTTCACCACACACTTTCACACTGCAAAAAGCATTCTAAACTACTGGCGTTTTTTAATGACTTGCTTCGTTTTTCTATCGAAACATAATGACAATGGCTGAACTGATCCTGAGGGTTTCGTTTTTGGTCTTTGTATCAAGTAATAAACTGGTGGTTTCCCAGGCTTTTTGCTTGGTGAAACAGTATTGTCACCTAATGTAAAACCTTTTTCTATTGGCAAACTGATGTGGTGACTCAATTTGCTTTAATACTCCTTGCTCTTCTTCCTTGCGTCAGGAACTATCCGTGGTTTTGCCTTAAGCTTGACAGTTAGAGAGTGCCCTGTAATGCATGATTGGTTGTGACACGACAAATTAATAAATTCAAATATTGGAAATATTTTATTTGGCTAAAAAAACGGAGAGCATCGATCCTTTATATCTGAGTAGGATTATAACCCATAGAAATGTGGATTTTCACATAATAACATTGCGGAGAAAGATAAACCAATCCAGTTTCAACAAGTTGATCCCAAAAAACACTAATTTCTTACATTAGTTGTGAATTACATATCTGTGATGTCAACGAAGAATGACAAAGTTATTTGGCACAGGGTCGTTTAAAGTTGGTTGATGTGAGTATTCTTAGTCCGAATCGGGGGTATATGACCAGCTCAACTGGATAAAAACTCTTTCTTGCAATATCGTGCTGTCTTGTCCTTTATGTTCCAAAAAATAATTTATATTGATATATAATACTTGGGTGAAGTAAAAAGTCATTATAATGGCATTTGGGAAGACAAATGTCGAAGACAAAGAAATACGAGACATTTTGTAATCAAAATAAATGAAAAATACTTGAGTTGCTGTTATGATGGTCAGACATTGTTATGATGTTTCTTATGAAATTAAGAAACAAAATATTTTTCCAAATTGAAAGGATGATAGCAAACACACCATCCCCGACAGCTGTTGTATCTTTTATTGATGAAGCGGTTCATAAAATGTCTTCAGGTCGACATTAGGTATTTAACTAGAGCAATAGAATTTTCAGGAAGATGAACTTGGTTCTAGACGGCTCTCCCAGGTACCGAACAGGTTTCGTGGTATGCCGCTCAACAAAAAACCCTCAGAAGCACCACTAGTAAAATCAGGGACAGCTCCTTCACGTTCAAGCGCATCAAGCACAAACCACTGAAATTTTAATTATGCATACAAAGGAACCTTCGGTTCAATAACTATGATTCCGTTAGTATCAAGGTTTTTCCGCAATAGCCACATCAGCCGTTATTGTTTGCCATTTTATTTAAATCATCAAAAATCCGGATTTCATAAAGCTAGAAAAGAGGACACAAAAATTGCAAGCAGAACTATCAATTGCAATGATGCCATCATAGGGCTACAATCCTTGAATTTGCATCTATTGACGTTATCATCCATTGTGTGAAAATGTTTTGTAATTTTGAGTTTTCCCAGCATTGTGAGCCTCGATTCTTTAAATTGCAATGGACAGAGCACCATCAATCGTTGTGGTTGATTTTTTAGATTTAAGACATAATACAGATTATTTCAAAAATTTTTCCCAAACTTCGTTTTAGCCACATGAATTCACAGAAAGATTATCCTCGAAAAAAATTTAAAAGACAATCACATAAAGCCGCGCCCTTTTAACCACCAGGAAACGCCCTTTTATCAACATGGAACGCCAATTTTATCTGGAGAGAAAGCCCGATAACTAACTTTGACTAACTTTGGGTTACGTAAAGGCAGTTTGAAAATTATAGGATTACATCACAAAAAGTGAAATGCCAAATATTACCCTCTCCCCAAAATTTTGTCGTCGAATTTACATGAAATACAAAATTGATCCTGCTGAGAACTTGGGGGGGGGGGAGACGTGTCCGCTCCTACTGCAATCACAAACATTAAGATTGAAACGTCATTAATAATTCAAACGAATCAGTCTTTTCGTCACAATGTATGCAAGTAAAACGATGTAGAAAAATCCCTATTATCTATGAAAATGAACTTGTTACTGTTGATTCTAAAGAAAGTTGCGAAAATAAGTTAATTTTCGAATAATTTTAGGCAGATTTTCGGTAAATTAATCCTTGCAAAAACGTTTTCTTGTATTTAAAACCCAATAAAAAGGTTAACCTAAGCTTGAGAAACCGAAAAACTTTGAAAATATCGAAAGTGAGCTTAGTTTTTACTTAAAAACAATGTTAATGTAACATTGAATAAAACATTCTAAAAAACGTATGAAATTAGAGTAGTATTAATTCACGTTTTAAAGAGCATGAATTATGAAAAGCTAAGTAGTTTTGAATCATAATCCAATGGAACATATCTTCTTTGGCTTTGGCTACAAAAATTTTGCAGATAAAACCTATCAACAATGTATGCACCATGAAAACACTAACATTGCCGGCTAAATGCTGTTTTCATTTTTACATTAAAATATATTCTACTGTCTCCAGGCTAACACATATTACATCAAAAATCATCTTTATAACATACCATAGAATCGTCTTTCGATCTGCAGAATGGGTTATCATGTACCAACAGTGAGGTAAAACGACATCGTTCTTCTAAAACGAAGTTGAGAATTGACAAAGTAAATACAGCCCTTGAAGTCAGTTTAATTTCAGTCTGTAATGGAGATAAAGTTTTAAAATTCCTGTGGATTACCCTAATACCTCTTTTGAATTTATGTATTTCTTGGCTGATCCTCAATTGGGTAGAAACCATGTTTTTATTGTGAGTTAATCTCGAGATTATGGGATTAGCAACGAGTGTTTAAGCGAAGTGAAACAAAATGCCCAATGTTGGATGGTTTGCATCAGATGTATTCACCATACAGTTACAGGTTGACATGGACATGGGCAGGAAGTAGGATATCTTATGTAATTTGCAACTATATGATAATTTAACACCCAAGTGCGATATGATGCTTTCATTTACTTTATAGTTATGATATAAAAAGTTACGTGCATCAGCAGCTATTCCTACTCTTGGAAATGTTTCGTTATTTGAAACATAACATTGGAATTGTTCAGCGGTCGATGTTACAAATTAAAGTCAAAAGACCCCGTCCTCTTGGTCTCTTATAAGGATAAATCCCTTCTATGAATTGCTTCAAAGAAATAATATCGACGTCGTAACATTAAAATATATTGACTTTTTGTTTACCTTAGAGTGGGTTTTCTTCTAAGTTTGGTTCAACCAGTTCTTATCCCAATGTAACGCAAATAATAATGTTTTGTCAAAACTTTCTTGACTATTTTTATACCACTGCGAGTTTCGTTTCTTACTCTTTTCCAGAGGTTTTTTAAATCTACAGATACCAATCCTATCTCGCCCATTAGTTGACATTGATTAACAAGATTTTAGTGTTAGCCGTTAGCCGATTTCGCCTTACAGATGATTACGGTAATAAGCTCGTTCAAATGAAATTTTTTTGAGGGAGGAGAAGTGGTAATTGCTGCTTGTAATCAGTTAATGTTTAAAACAGCAATGTAGCTGAAAGATATTGTGGGACTTTCGGTAGGCATTTGCAGGCATTAGCTCGCACAAGAATTCCAGGCGATTTAGAAACTTATTCTAAAATACAAAGTTAATAGAGGTTAGCAAAGTTGAAAAATGGCCAAATAAAGGTAGAAGTGGAGAGTGCTTGAAGCATATGATCCCCTTACAAACACTTAACCTTAGCCTTGTCTCACTTTCCAGTGCCGTCGGAACGAAATTCATATTGGGGCGAGGGGCTGCCCCTTGTATTCCTTCTCATTAAGTACACGGTTATAAAAGAAATATACTACAGTTTGACAATTTTTGGGGGACTCCAGCCCCCAGCCCCCGGTTCCAATGGCCCTGCTTTCATACAGCCTCTTTTTTATCTTTATTATCATCAGATGGTTCAAAGACCCGAATTTGGAGAGTCTATGAATGCAGGAAAGATAACTCTTTTCCTTAGCTCACGGCGTTGAATGTTTCCGTATTGCCAAAATAGAAATTAAACACATTGCAACTAGTCGTGCCAGTAGTGTTTATTTTAGCATCAAGTTAACTTTGCATAGCCTGCTAAATAAAGTAACAGCTACAGGCTAAATACCTATTTTCACCAGCTTCCAACTTCAACCCATCACAACCTTTCATCGTTACTTTCTGAGTATCAATCAAAGGTCGGGGTAACTCTATAGCAATTGGAAAACTACACGATGACGTCACAGAAATATTTTCTTTTGGGCACCACGCCCTTATAAAAACTGTTAATCGCGTTAGACCAGCGACGTTTATCGAGCATTAGCAGCTATTTCTTAATGATAAATCACTACACCTTATTAAGTATGGTCAGTTTTCTGACCATCTCATAACCTTTTTATGCCAACGTGACCGCGGCTTTTGAAGCGTACTCATATCTATCATGTTAAGACAGAAGCATTTATACTTGGCTAAAAATTTTGCTGTAAAAATCTACAGCATTTTTGATAATGATATATTCAATGCAGATTTCAGATAAAAATACCTTGAAATTTTATAATTGCCAATAATTTCAACACTGCATCAAGAAGTAAGGTAAACTAACAATACACTTAATTCAAATGCATGCATTTAGCAGTGAAAGGCATTTTATCAAAAATAAAACTTGGCGTTGATTTTCAGTCCCATTTTACACTATTTATCAAATTAAATTTTGAATCAACTCCCAATACTTCATTGGTACTTCAACTGTATCAGAAAAAAACGTACCAGCAAGAGGCCCTTATTTCTTTATGAAAAGGGAAATATATTCAACAAGAGAAGCTAAATGACATTTTCTGTAAAAGGCAAGAGCTGTACATGCTTTTGGTTTATAGAACAGGACGGTACTAAGTACCACGCTTAATGCAATCATCAGGCAACTGTAGTTTTTTACATGGCAGTTGTTTTACAGCGTTGTCAAATAAATGTTGATCATATTGGAATGCAGCTCAATGAAGAATTATTGAAAGCAAAGTCATATGTATTCAAACCATTCTCTATACACCTTTCTTTGAATGCCAAAAATTGGTCCCAGTGTAAGGAATGAGGGAATTCTCAATTGACGTTTGTCATTTGTTAAGCAGCCAAAAAGCAGTACTTCTGTTTTTAGTGCTTGCTTTTTTGCATACTGTGTATGCCATGCGTCGTACAGCGATCGGAACAGGATAACATGTTGCAGACTTTCCTATGGATTCGTGACTTATCTGTCCACTGATTATCTGTCCAGTCAACACAACACTAATTAACATGGTCACCATTCCATATATAACCATTAATACGGTCATTTATCTTGATAGAATAACAATTATTTTTATATGAAAACTAATCAAAAGCACAAACAGTCGAGGCTTTGAATGAAAAAGCTTCTAAAAAGACTCGACAAAGCATTTGTAGGTCTCTGGATTAAGAGCTTTGAAATCTGACAAGATAAGAAACATGATAAAACAAATTTAATACATCATTGGTAAAATCTTTATTAGATTTGCATTTCTATGTCGTAATGATTAGGGTTCTAGATTAAAAGTAAGGAAAATGACGTTTCGATACGCTGATGATGGTAATACTTAACACGAGTGTTTGGTTAAGGCTTTACTTTTTCTTATCGATTGAGATAACATGGATGTTTGTGGTAGATGCCAGAGAGGCCAACGATACATGCCCAAAGAGTTCACCCCTTGAGGCAAGACATTTCAATTTTTAGCTACCTCAGGCAGCCCTTGTGTCCCCTGGAAATATAGGTAAACTTGAATTGACAGAAATAGCATAACCTTGGCTTTAATGACTTGGTACTTCATCTTCAAATGCGTGTTACCAGGGTGTGGTCGTCTTTAAGCTGGAAAAAAGAAATTGGTATAAGGCAGTGACGGGAAAATGGAGGTAGGAGTTGCCCCTCCCTCTCCCACCATAATTATGGGGGGAAATAAACCCGAATCGGGCGTTTGACGCCGAAAATAAAAAAGAACCGGATGTTCAAAGAAGTGACCCGGATAGTTAACTTTGTTTGCCACGTTACAAGTTAGAAACAGAGAAAAAAAGGACTGCAAACAGCATAAATTGAGGGATATGACGCCTCTCCTCGTTCCTTGCTTTCACAAAAACCTCTTACGGGGGAACCGTGAGAGATTTCGCAATTAAAAACTCTGCCTATCGGGTGAAACGATTGTCAATGAGTAGAAACTGACTAATGATATTGCTTTTATACAAGTTTTAATTCACATTTAGAAATTTCAAATGGCCATATTAATGTAGGTTAGCTAAGAAGCAAATCAGCCTGGCTTCCTCTTTGGATAGGCAGAAAGCTTCTATTTTGTAAGCTAACATTAGGCGCTTTTCTTGTTTCCCCTTAGAAACTTTGCGACAATACAGTATGCTAGGTGTCGGTGCAACGCACATTTTTTCAGAGGAAAGCAAAGTAAAGCAACAGATTTTTTTGATTTCAGTTGACTCATTTTTCAAAATTGAAACTGGCTATAAGAAATGAGTACTGGAAACGAAAAAAACTTAAGAAACTTCATTACTCAAGGCAAAAACATTATGAAATACGAAAAACGCAGAGCTCTGGAATTCCGTGAAAATTCGTTAATGTGATTGGCTGGTTGGCATAAAATAATGTTGCAAAATCCCTCCCAGACTGGTTTCTGTTGGGATTATTTGTTAAAATGGCATTTAGGTGGTTTGGGTTGGGATTACCTTTGGTCTCTCCTTCTTCAGGTGAATTTTGCTGTATAGGCAATTCTATATAAAAGGAATTGGCTTTTCTTTTGTGGTTTTCTTGTCTGTTAACTAGATATAACACTCCAGCTTTCAAGAACTGACTGTGTAAGTGTTACAATCACATTTATTGTATTGTATTACACATATAAGTTGCATTTTCAAGCATGATTACCAAACACTGGGGTTTGCTAATCACCCTCAAACATGTAAAACATTACAAAGTTAAAGTACTGCTTCCGTCTAAAGGCAAACTAAATCCCTTATCGCAATTATATTTCTATATTTATAAAAACTGACATTTTTAGTTTTTAGGGAGAGACACAATCCAGCCTTGGGGCATACTCTCCTGCACAGAAGAATAGAGAAACCAAAGTGTTCCCCGTCTCTTTATCTTCATGCAAAGATAATAAGCTTTAGGTAAAGTTAATTTATACATACACCCGTTTATTTAAACAGCAAGTTAATTTTTACTGAGGATGCTCTTAATCTATTAGCAATTTGAAGCTCGTGTACTCTGAATGTTTAGCTTACTTCAACATGGATTTTTCTAGAAGATACTATAAATTGCTTTTAAAATCTCCAAATGATAATCATGCATGACATTTATAGTATGTAGCATGGTGAATTAGCTGATAACATCTGTTCTGATTTGTCATTGCTTTTAGCTTCCAACTTTACATTTTTAGCTGGACATGTTTATGTGTTGCTTTCATTTTTCGAAAAATCGAGTCACGGTGTTCTTCTAAAGTGTACTCTTACAGAAAAGTGTAGCTGGAAGCTGGAACGAAATGAAAATTCTCCTGGCAACAGTTTTGCATAATCACTGTAAGAGTGAGCGATTCAGGAGTCGTAAAATAATAAAACCAATACAAAGATCTAGCAAATGGGGAGCTGAAGATTTCTCACTCAACATAAGATAATCAATTTTTCAAGAAAAATCACAATTCATCGAGAGAAGGGGTAGTACAGAAAAAAGATGCAACATAAAGCTGTTAGCAAGAAATCGCTTTACCAAAACTTGGGTCAAATTAGTTCTCATTTTAAAGTTATTCTCCCAAAAAATCCTCATTGAAATCATAAGCTTTTTAAACTTTTAAACAGAGTACTTAAGTAAAATTTGTAAATAGGATCTCTTGCATGATTCTTTACTTTTCTTGTAATTTTAAGTCTCCGTTTTTACAAAGGATTTCTTTATAAAATTTGGCGTGTTTATGATTCTGTATTCTTTCAATGCTTGAAAACTTTGCGCCTGCGAGAAAATTTGGTTGCCATTTTCAAGCACGTAAATATTTTGTGATCTTAAGAATCTAGAAAAACCTTTAAGAAAACTCTGCAATAAACGTAAAATAAATTCCGTATCTAAATTCTACCATGCAATTATGGTTCCTTTGTTTCACATGAATAGCCCTTTAGACTTTCACATTATACGAATTAGCTAAACCTTGCTAGCGACGATGAAGCTCAGTTTTCATAAAGCTAATGTGCAAATCAAAGTATAGCATACCAAATTTGCTTTTGGTTTTTACTGTATACCAGTTTTTTCGCTGTATCCCATCCCCTTCAGCTGTGTATGAGCATGCGTTCCTGTACAAGAATAAGAAGAAGGGAAGTAAGAGCAGGGACAGCTAATGGGGTTCAGCAAGGACGTAAATTGCGGGGGGTTGGACAAAAAATGTACAGTCATTAAAAAGCGGACATTATCTTATGTAAATGAGCATTTGAATTAAATTCAGACTTTCTGATTACTCTCAAATTTTCCGACTTATTCAAAGAATTTCAAAGATTTGGGGTGTGACACCCCCCTCCCCCTCCCTCACCCCCACGGTTTTTACGTACCTGGGAATTGGGATTCAGAATGAAGTGCGCGGATGGCACAGAGAAATGCTAGGGCTGACGGTTCACAGAATTATGCTGCATCTATAATCTCAACCAACCTCCTTTTATTTATGGACATTTTAGTACTTTCTGAATTCCATGTGTCGATACAGTATTCTCTCAAATAAACGGACACTCTAAAAAGCGGACACCTCTGATTAGCGGACAAATTTTTTTCCCCGATCGTTTTTCTCCGTCAAGTCTCGTAAAAAACTTTTTAAAAAGTGGACAGTTAATAATTAGCGGACACTCCAATTGACGGACAATTTTTTGCACGAAATAGTTAATTTGGTTTTTTTTCTTTCCAATTAGCGGACAGTGCAAAAGAGGTAGGAGTCAGCGAACAAAAACCTGAGACGGATGAATTTGTTCAAAAATTTATTTCAAACACTTTGACACTTGACAATCTAGTTGGCTTTTGACAGCTTCAAGCTTCTTTACAGTCCAGTTTACAAACTTTTCTTGTCCATGAAAGTGGTAAATTACTGGAATCTCCAGACCATAGCCACCTCCACGATTCAACCTCTTTCTAATGTTGTAAAAAAAGTTGTCTTACGTTCAATTAGGTTATTTTTTCTTTTTTAGTGTCTAAACTCAAAACAATAGCAACTGATTACCCAGATTACATTAAACCTTTTAAACACAAAACTTGGGTCTATTTTCAAATTTGGGACTTACATTGCAAAACTTTCCAAAAGGCGGATACTTCCAATTAGCGGACAACTTGCTCTTGCCCCGATGGTGTCCGCTAATTAGAGAGAATACTGTAGTTTTCAGCCAAAAAACTCAGGATACTGATCGGAAGGCATTTAAAGATTTTCCGACTGTTTTAAAGACCCTGGTAGAAGAAGCTGTCATTTTTCCCAACTATGACACCCTATTTTGCCAACTCCGCCGAGATTTACAAAATACAATATCATTTTTGCTAAAAGTGGACAATTTGATAAGTTTTTCTCGATCTTTATAAAAAGTTGAAAACAAATTTGCCCAATAATTGGTAACGGAACTGACAGGGAACGTCATATAAGGAATATCATTGACGTGGATGTAAGTATTCTAAGAGATCTAACTATGCTTTGATCATAAAGATATGGCTTTGATACAAGAAAGTCTGTTGGCATTTCCACAACAGTCTAATTAAAACATGGCAGCATAAACAAGTTAATATTGGGATTATTAAAGGTTTCGCTAAAATCAACCCAACGCATACCATTCACCTTTGTCTGAAAATGCGGAATAAAAAACCTATGCGAATATTTTCCCCTAGTGATCTCTGTACAAACAGTTCTGAGACAGCTATTTTAAAGTGCAAAGCTCGTTGCAGTGAGACTTTGGCACCAATTTGGAGTTAAATTGGAGTTCAGATGCTACAATACAAATAATATAACGACTCGCAAGCTTTAGTAATATTTTTACTCTTTAAAATTGATCAATAATATTTTAGAAAACACAACAAACTACAAACAGAGATTGTTAAAAGTAATATCTCAAATGGTTGAATCAATATTTGTGCTGAATATGGAACTTAAATACTTGGTCCTAATTGGAATGGCTTGCCAAATCTAAATTGAACCAAAATGGCACATCCGTATCCGTGACCAAAATGCCGTCAGCTTTAGAACAAAATCAATGTCAAATTTCAATGTCCGTATTTGTGAAAATTGAGCACACAACCCACTCAACCCAATTAAGTAGACTTTGTCGTTTCATTTCAGTCTTTTTTGGAAGCCTTTTCCGATGATTTTATCTTAGTAGATTCCATGCAAGATCTTCCATTTAGAGAAGAGGCCTATTATGTTGACGAGCCTTTTTTCTTGCTCATTTGGTATCTTTCGCATAATATAAAATGGATATGCTTTGGTAGTTAAGTTTTAGAGTTTATTGGGACTTTTTACAGTTATAAAAACGATCGTCATCTAGAAATGTACGAAGTATGACATATTGCTCCTTTGAATTTATTTCAATCATGTATAACCACCGCAGTTTAGCGTAATTGGCACGGGCGTATATGTTTGCTACGAAAAATGTTATAGCTACACCCAAATCATTGTTTAATGGGTTACGTGATAGGAAATCAGAAATGCAACTCGAGATGAGCTGTAGATAAAATAACTGTGGTATGCAGCACCCATAGTTGCTGTTCCTTGAATAATGTAAAAAGGCAAATCGATAGGCATTATATTTGCATCGCATTCTGCGTCCGCGCGACCTCATTATCTTTGGACTTGTTTGTGGCATTCGACGATTTTTACCAACAGACGCCCATAATTGTGCAAACATGAAATAAAGCAATTTAGCCATCGAGCATGATCTTGTGAGGAAACGAACGTAAGCAGTACCCAACATTAGATCTTAGACCCAGCTATCGATGGACAATACTAAACTGTGAAACACACCTTTGCTACTTTTAAAGCACATTTTGAAAGCTACATACATTTCTTTCTATGAGAAACAGTCTGTAAGAAACTGAGCCCTAAGATAACAAAAAATAATAAGAAACCACAGTATGGGAACAATGAGGTATTCATAAAATTTCCAGTTGATAACTGAAAGGATATGGAATTAATAAACAAAACCAATTTTAAGTTGCATTGCTTCACACTCAAAGCTTCCTTTTTCGATGTGATGTACTAGCAAATTCTATAATTTGATGCAATGAGTTAATTGGCTGGCACAAGATGCCATAACCGGCAATCTTACTTACCTTGGGATTGACTGCCGTGTGGGTCACAATGACACCGCAATGAGATAGAGAACCTACTTATGTCTTCCTTGGGTGGAAAAGGAGAAAAACCAACCAAACCTTGTTCAAGAAGTTTCCACTTTTCGATAGTAAGGAAGTTGTTACTTGATTGATATCAAAACACGCCCAAAGAAAATAAAACTCTTTACAGTGGCTGTTCAGCCAAGCAACTCAGTAGAAATAACTCCACGTGGTAAGCTGCTTATTGCGCTGTTACTTAGGGAAAGGCTCGAAAATAGATATTTGTCAGTGGGCGCAACTTTTCATAAAAAATCGATTTTAGTTTGTTCAATTTCTGTTAAGGCTATCAAAAAGGCCAATGTTTTTAAAAAAAAAACAATTTTCTTGGCAGACACACTGACATTGGGACAGGGGGTACCCCTTGTACCAGAGCCTCAGTGAAAGAGTGAAGTACTTCCCTCCCCTCTCCTCTTATGGTCTTCCACTTATCGGCCCACACTCTCACCAACACATTCTTTACTCTGGCACCCAGTGTAGGGGGGGGGAGGGGCGTAAAAGAGTGGAAAAACGATTTTGGAACCCTCTCTTAATGAGCATAGCACTTAAGCAGACCATTCCTTCTTTAATTTCGAAAGGCAGATAATGTTGCTATTCTCGACCAAATTCCCTTCAGACGGCCGACTGAGGCGGTGCAGTGTTATAGCAATGTAGTTTCTTGCTATGCATGACCAGTTGAATTCCGCGGATTGTAAAAAGGCCAGAGAACCCACAGTCATACATACAATGCTCTAATGAAAGAAAGATGGTAAGACCAGTTTATGAAGGTATTTGTGAAGAAGGGCTGTTTGTACGTGCGTTGTTGCATTTGTTGAGATCAAGGGGATATTTGCGGAATATTTGTGTGTAATCTTATAACGATCACATGCTGTTTTCTGTAATGCCAGAGCTTTTGCCACAGATTCCATTTTAACTACAATTTAAGGAAAATCAAGGCCACGCCAAAAAGATAAGAAAAACTGCATTTACATTGATCTGAATAGAAATCTCGTCCATTTGCTGCTTGATGGGCCCGATGTGCAGATAATGCAGGCTAACCTTCGATTTGCACCAAGAGTGTCTCCCTTGGCCAATTAAAAGTGCCAAAGAAAACATGAAATCAAGATTCGATAAAGATACCGATCGGCACCCGTGTATGATTCCAGCAGATTAAATGCGAGTTTAGATGTTTCTTTATTACCCACAATCCTCCTTTGGCTAGACGGATAACGAATACATATCTCGCAAACAATCTTTTGGTGGTACAAAACTTAAAAACGGCTTTGAAAAAATCATACAGTTAAAAAAGCAAAAAAAACAAAAAATTTCCTAGCGTAGAGTTATCGATCTATGTTTTAACGTTTTATACTCTGAAGAGTGTCAGACAGAAAGCTTAAGTATGACTCAAAGTGCTTGATTTTTCCATTTGCCATTTTTTTCAAAGCCACTTTTGATTACATATCTGCCTAAAACTCCCTGAAACTGTAAGTTACGTTTCATTCACATTCCGCCTAGCTTCAAAATTTGGAAATATTGTTTCCAATAGGATATGCAAGTTATTGGTAACAAGGATAAAAGGGACTGTGCTAGTTATAGTTGAAAAACAAAACCTGGCAGAGTGGTGCACAACGGATAAAACAACATTGGTGGCCTTGCTCTAACTTTGTTGTTTTGACAGCCAGGTGGGGAAACCTCAAAAGCTACAGGAACAATCAACAAGGTCACCAAAATGTAAGAAAAAACGTTAATACAGGAAAGCTTTAACAGAAAGGAGTTTTTCTTCCAAAATAATGGAGTTATTTTGATCGATAAACAGCAAATGATTTTTTAATTGGAAGCAGTTTAAAACTATTAAGTGTGCTAAGGACAATTTTGGGGTCTACAAAGATGCTGGAATATTCTGTGAATGAAACTTTGAGTCTGATCTCAAAAGCGCTACTTTTGATACAATTGTGCATCACATTTTATCTGCAGCTTGAATACAAAGCTATACATAATGGCAAAAACAGAAAACAGGTAAAATATACCTCCTTAATTAGAATGTCGTTGAGTTTCGACGCCACGTAAATCGCGCATAATTTTTCTATTCATATTTGAAATATTTCTAAAGAAGTAACAACTTGAACGAAATATGGATCATTATACCAGAGTAAAAAAATATGGGAGCCGTACGAGCAACAACTGTACGAAGGATAGCAAAAACCAAAGAAAAAATGTTCCACACCCAAACTTCTCCTTAACATATTCTTTTCTGAGGAAGGCTATCAGAGCTATAGGGTATTGTCCTGAGGAACGATAAAGAGTTACCAAAATTAAAATTGTTAGGACTTCCTCTTAATGAAAGTCTCAGCCCGAAGTATCATTATTCCGAGCTGTCTGGGAAGCTGGCTAGGACATGTCACCTTTCAAATACAGCATTGATAATTGTCTATAATTCATTATTTATGTCATGCTTTACAATATGATAATTGAGCAAATATATAAATTGCAAAAAAATGCTATCTCGCATGAACATTTTATTTTACATCTTCACGATTTAAGAACCTCAAACTTCAAGGGCTTCAGGACCTTTTCGAGTAAAATTACCAAGTTATTGAAAATGAATCAAATAACTGACCAATAAAAATGAATCCTACTTGCTTTCACAATTTCTTTTCTTTGAACACGTCGACACTATATAAGAAATAGTCTCCAAAATTGTTTGAATCCATTTACTATCAGGGGGCAAAAACGTGGATTGACCTTCCAGAAAAAATAATAAAATTCTCCATCAAAATTTTCTATTCTAAAAGAATCTGAAAAAAAATCTATCCTTATTTCTATGTAATTATTCAATTAAAAATATTTTGTCTGGAAATGTAAAATATATATGTACTCAGCCAATAGGGTGCTCTCCTTTCATTGATTTCACACTACTAGGGGGGGGGGGGGTTCCTCCTTTAGAGTGACAGAAAAGAAATTTTAAAGAAATTTTTACAGAAATTTTACAGACATTTTAAAGCAATACAGAAAAGAAATTCTTGAAGTGCAAGTAGAGAGAACTTTTTTGTATATGTTCTTTTTAACATTTGCTACTTTTTTATTAGACGTGTCATTTGCTACTATTTTATTCATAGTTAGACTTGCATTCATCATTTGTTACAATTTTATTTCTATGCTTGGATTTTTATGTATGTTAAATTTCAAATAAGCAATGAAATGAAAATAAAACTAACTTAACTACTTGCATTAAGCATAGTTCTGAACTGTTTTCATTTCAGCCTGGTATCATTTCTTATAAACATCTTTATCTACATAATTCTAGTCCCATCAACGTAGATTGTATTTTGTCTCATTAGCCTTACAACAGACTATGTTTCGTTTTCATTATATTGTTTATTTGCAACAAATCAACATTTTCAGTTAAAACTTCAGTTACTTTGCAGTTAAAATAAGGGTAGAATAGAATACACAGAAACATGCCAACCAGCACATAGGATTTAATATACCCATTTAGCAAGAAGTCACATTGCTAGGCAAATTTAAACACAAAACCTTTTCTTTGACAATTGAAAAAGTTTTCTTAGAAATTAATACTTATTTCATTTCCATAAAAACACTAATAAAATAAGTGATGGTGACTTGAGAAATTAGAGCATCAGAATTGAAGATTACAGGCAAAATGATACTTTATTCTATAAGACAATACATTGAACATTTTCATCTGTAGTGAGCAAAAACAGCTTAAATAGTTATTTTCTATACTTTATGCAATAGAGATTATGCTAAAATGCTTTCAGTTTATAGGGGTTCTCTCTCTTTGATTAGCTTTCTAGCAACTGAGCGTTTACTCCTTCACAAAAATTCCTTTAACCTGTCTTTTGTATTATCTTACATATACTTAAGTTGTTTACTTATCAAAAAGAACAGACATATCAATAAAAATGGCTCTATCCATGGTAAATGTATTAAAAACAAGAGTTCATAAGATGTAACATAAAACATGTAATTCTTGCAATGGATGAAGCAAGTTCCAATTTGCGCATTAACATTGACCTTTCAAAGTCAATTCATGTTAGTATTTACAGAATGGCTTGCTGTGATTTTAAAAAGGAAAAACATCTCTACAAAAGGCTTTATTGTTTTGTTTATTCATTTATCTTTTTATTTACTTATTTATTTATTCATTCATTCATTGTTTTATCTTGTACTGATATGTTAGTGCCAAAGGGTGTAAGAATGGCTCAGTAGTTAGGCCTCCAGAATAATTAGATGTGGTCATACCAAGAGAAAAGGACCAGGACACTGGTTGATAAGCACGCTTCTCATTGTCCTAAAAACTGCCTTCAAAGGCTACAAAGATATACTTATAAAATTTTTGCTAAAAAAATATTTTGAATTCTTAGCATGAACTAGCATGAATTTATTCACTTTTGCTGACATAACTGAGTCTGACTATCAACATTTTAATAATATTCCAATCAAGGAAGGTTTTACAGTTTGAGAAATTGGTAGCATCTATATCTCTGAGATTGAAACATTCTATCACCTTATCCATGTCTGGATACAGTGAACTTAACTCAGTATTAAAATAATTGTCAAAAAATAACATGGTCTTAAAATCTAGACAAGATTGTCCTTTTCAAGACAAATAAACACCTTTTATTTGAAAGCTGGTTGTTGCAAATGTCTATAATTTGATGCTTTAATTTCAAAGTTGGTCTGAGAATGCAAATAAGAACTAAATAGAAAAGTTCTGGTTACAAGCTCGCAAGTTTACTTTTATTGAGTACAGATATAAACAAATGTTATGCAATAATTACCAAAAAACAACATTAAGTTAAGTAAGACAAATTAAAAGCAGAATTTAATTTGATCATGGGCTTGGCAAATATAAATTGTATAGTTTTTATTCGATCAAAAATTTGTATGTCAATTAGCAATAAATTTGAATTGAATATGTTAGAAATTAGGTGAATGATTTGTTAATATAAAAAGGCTGGTGATACAATGGGAAACCAAAACCATATAATTCTGCAAACAAGACATTAACTTCAGTTTAACTATAAAATTAAGCTTCTTTGATGTTATGGAATAGGAGAGCCCACTCCCTCCTATATGCCGAGGACATATTCGAATATTTTTAATAATATCATAAATGTTTTATATCGGAAGACTTTTCTTTGAAGGATTCGATAGACAATCTCTGTTCTTCAGGAACACCATTCCAAATTGTTCAACGAAACCAAAATCAAACCATACAATAGGGAACAATTTGGATTTATGAGTTATAAATATATCACCGCGCCTGGAATGCCTTTCTAGGTGCTGTTTGATAACAGTATTCAGAGAAGCAATGTTTCCTTACCAAGCATAAATGGACAATAAAAAAAACCTATGGCAATCGTTTCAAAGAACATAGGCCTAAATTTGAGAAGCTGCAGTGCAAGGCGCCTTACCTGCCAATGTAAAAAGCCTCATTATCCTCATTATCCTACTGATCCGCCTTGTTTTCATAACGAAATTGATATGGTTACCTCTTGGAATCGAACTGAGCCCGTGAAGTTGTCAGCAACAAGCGATTTAGTGGCCAGGGAGCGTAACAGCAATTTGAGAACACCAAAAGTAATAATCATGTGCACAACAGTTTAGTTTCGTCTGGGTACCGCTGTCGTCAGCAATAAACTGCTTGCGTTTCGCGGGCAAATGCAATAAGAAGAGCCTCTTTTGCATGCAGAGATCAAATCGCTCAAATTCAGTTTTCAGCGTTCTTTTCGAGAAAAATTTTTAAATTAAGAATTTAAATTTTATCTTTTACTAGAATTGGCTATTCAAAACTTATTAAACTTGTTCACTTCTTACCTCAAACCACGTATTTTTTCATGTTTCATATATCTCTAAAACCTTCGATCACGTATTAGGCTAGCAATACCTTTTCCTTCTTACTTTTAGTTGAAAAAAACTGAGCGAGCAGATGCCAAAAATCTAAATAAACAGATCTTCGTGTGAGTCTGGATATGAAACTGTACTTTGAAGTTGATAAAATAAAAAATTAAAGTTAATTGGACTGAACTTAACTGGAAAGGGTCTCTCATGAACATATAGGGAAACAATTAACAGTATTGGCTAGAGTTAGAACCGGCTACAAAAGCTTATCATAATCCCAAAATCTATTATTGCACAAATAAATTATAGATGTACTAGGATGTGACTAGGATGTCGCTTGGAAGTTCAGGGAAAGTTCATTTTCAACTTGTCAATTATTTCTGCATCCTATATGCAAAGTTTTGATTTGCTGGAAACTTAAAGGTGGTTATTGCTTATTTAAATCCAAGAGTTGCATGCCACATAAATCAACTGATTGTGAGCTAGCTCTAAAACTAGTAGTTGGTTTACTTGAGATTTGAAAGATTTAGGATCCTGAACTCACCAAATATTGCGGAAATTTACAAAGACTAGTAGATTAACACCGATTGTGGCAATTTTTTATCAAAAAATAACAAAGTTAAAACATGACTAAGAAATCTGGATTTAAACTTTGATAAAACTGAAAAATTTGTAATTTGTAGTTGAAACTAGCCCCATCTTCTGGTATCTTGATTTTCAGGAAAAGGCATTGTATAATTTGCCTCTTATACAACTTTATGTAGTTACAATTACAATAACTGAAGAAGAAAAATAGGTGATCTACAAAATTACAAAATGCAACAAGGAGTAAATGAATCGGTATCAAGGTATCAAGGAACAGGTATAATAGTATTAAAGAGATAGAAGAAGAAACACACCCAACTCTATTTGCTAACACAATTTAGCAATTAAATATTTTTGATACATTTGATTTACAAACTATCAATTTACAATTTAAAATACAAAATTTGTAAAGTTGCATTTAAACTACTTAAGTTGCACTAAGCATTCCACTTTTATCTACTGTGACACCCTGCAAAACAGCCTAGGCCAGGGTGAATGCACACATGCAAGTTGATAAATTGAACCAAATTACATATGCTTTACATACAAAATTTCAGAATTTTTTGTAAAACCACATTTAATTTAGTACATATATATTGTGCTCCTTAATGTATCTGCAATTCTTTGAATTAAAACGGAGGGAATATATTGCATGGTTGCAATTCAGAGGAATATACGTAACTTGATGTAAGTTTATTGGTCCAGCCTACTTAACATCAAAAAGGGTTGTATCAGGCTTTTAATGAGCATCCCTAGACTAGGCAGTAACCTGTCTACAAGCTCACTTACTCCCAATTGGTAAATCATGCACAACATCAAAGGTAAACTTTAGTCTTGCATCTACATTGCCAGCAATATCTGAGCAGCCTCTGAGATCTTATAGGCTTAACAAAACTTTTGTGAAATTTTATAGCTTTTGAAAAGATGCTTTTCATAAATACATGAAAATGTATGGAAGAAGAAGAACATTGATAGGAGGTTGCCACTTGATTAAAAAATTAATGATAATTTGGTCTCTTGAAGAGTATTTGATATAATTTTTCTAAATCAGGGTTAGAAAGGGTAGCCCAGGTTATCATTTTAAAATAAGCTGCCCACTGATATGATTGAGAAAAATTTTGTCATACTTTGGTGACATTATATATTTCCTTAAGTTACCAATCACTAGTAAAAGCTTTGATTAGGATCAAGATGACAGGTTCATCCTAGAATTTGAAATGATAAAATCGTCTTTAAAGGTAATCAGTAGAAAACAGTCTGGCCAGAATGTAGGCCCTAAGCACACACATTGGTGAGAAATATAAAACCTCAAACCATGCTTAGAAACAATCAAAGATTTTTAGCCAAGCAACTAAGTCTGCAGAGTATGACTGATCTAGAACAGATCTTAGCCTGCATAGTCATTTCAGCCATACATGCCACATGAAAAAATATCATTTGCCAATTGGCAGATATAATTTTTTGATAAGATCACATTTATCAATTCAGAGTGCAATTTTAAATTTGCATGCTTTTGGCGTGATATACAGGCTTCACTTGTTGTATTAACAGTGGTCTGTTCACATGTAAAAAATCCTAAGCTGGGGAGAATCACTATGTGTATCTTGATTATCTGGATCCATTGTCTGCATGAAAATGTTGCTCAAACCCTTGAACATCAAAGAAAACAGTTCTCCAGGTAATAGTCACACTTTAAGCTAATAGCTTGGAAAAACCTTGGTCCATCTAAAATACAAAAAAATGAAGCTTTAAAAGTGAAATAATAATAAATATTTGGAGATTAGAAATAGAGCAGCAAGTACTGCAAATTGTTTTCCATAGCTTTGGACCATCAAAAGTGAACTTGAAACTTAGACTAAAACTTGAGAACTAACCATCTTCTGTTGAGACTTCTAGATATTGTCATTCAAAGTATCAAATTTCCACAAGCATTGTTTGAGCCTGTGACCTGGGGGTTTCCTCTTAAATACCCTGTTTTTAGCGCTTCTGCAATCATGTGATTATAGCATTATTCTATTAACTGCCAGACCAATAGATTATCAAACAGAATGTTCAATTTGGGGAGGCAAACAGAACTGGCACCCCTGGCATTTTCATGTTATCATTGATAAAATGCTTTGAAATCATTATACAAAAAGTAAATAGAAAAAAGCAATGAATAACATGGAAACAATAAACTTACCAATGCTAGTTGTCTCCCAAAGCTTCCAAAAGTACATGCACCGGCAAAATACAGGCAAGGGAGCCAAGACTGTGAATACAGAAAATTTGCATGTCTGGAAAACAAAAGTTATTCATTAATCACCAAAAAGAACAGCTGATAGCCAAAGAAATTATATGTGCATGTGTTGATGGTTGAATTCTTTGCTAAATATATAAGTTGGGTTGAAATTTGTGTGTTAAATATACCTCCCATAGACAAAAGAATAGAAAAATAGTACACATGAATCTTACGCTCTAAAAATGGCTGACAAAATGTGGCTTTTTTATTAGAGTTAAGTCTTCAGGATACTTTCAAGATAATTTACAAATATAATGAAATCGTGCTTTTGAATTATCAAGAAAAAATTTTGAGATGAAACATAGATACAGTTCTTAATTTCTTATATCTTACTGTGGTACATCTTTTGACATAAAATGGCTGAGTTAGAAGTCACTGAAAATTTCCTATGATTGGAGAATAGCACAAAATGTAACATACAATTATAATGGTACTTTAAATGTAGATAATATACATCTCATCAATAAAACAAGAAACATACTTGTAAATTAAATGTGCAATGACAAATGTGCAAGCAGTCCCCAAAATAGCAGCAATAACGCCAATGCCGAGTCCATTTGGTGACCTGTCAAACATCCACCAAAGCACCATTGCCAAGCACAAAAACAGGGTAAACTGGTGGCTTTTGTCAGCAAGAAAATATGACTTCTTTAACAGAATTAAGGAAACTTAGAGTAAAACAGTGTATATGAACTAATGATTAACATCATTAACTGGGAACTGAAACGGAAAAATCAATGTTGAAAGGATTATTTTTTAATTAAAAAGGGGGAAAAACCGGAACTTGCAATATCAATACCTATTCGTCAAAATTACCTAACTTAAACCATTAAATAAGGGATATATGGCATAATTATTGATCCAGAAAAAAAGCTACACAAGCTACAAAATACATAAAGATTCAAATTCAACCAGCTGTCACACAGGGTTGAGCTTTTTGAGCATTTTGGTATGCCAAACAGTTTAAGATCTTTACACTTAAAGTGGATAGATATGGGTAATCTCGCAAGCAAAACAAATCATATGACTATCAGTAAGGATACTGTACTGAAATGACCAATACCAACAAAGACGGCAATACAACGTACGACGCTAGTCCAGTCTCTTCTGAAATAGTGGGGCTCGCCGAGTTTACTATCCATACAAGGATAAATAAGTCCAGTAATACAAGCAAATACTCCAGTCACTATAGGTATCCACCATGCGTAGTAAAGTGCATTTTTCACTCTGATATTCACGCTAATGTTCGTCTGACTGCCAAGTTCTTGTAGCACTTTTAATATAGACAGGGAGCTTCCAGTAACAAAGAGTATAAATGCTCTTGAGTAAAATCCACAGCTTAGAGCTGCCATGGTCCTTGCTACAGGCTTCATCAACGAGTATGTTTCTCCAGACATTTTCAGCTATACACTATCAAACAATAACCACTTGACACATAATTTAGGCCCTTTCTACCATCATCCCATTCTTTTTTTTACATTCGATCAGCCTCGTACGATATGTAACCACTCTGATAGCCAATAGAAATCGAATAGTGAGAGAATCAACCAATCAAATCTCTCACAGAGATCTTTCAATATCGTTCCACTCACTCGAAGATTTTGCACATTAAGTTTGGGGGTTTCCTGTGAAAAATATGTCTGAAGGATGGGGGTTTGTACGATTTCTGAGATTGTAACCTCAAGACAAACCAAGTACCAGCTCATGTTTTTTTATAACAAACTATGTTCAGTCATCCCATAGTAGAGATTCTGTTTAAATGCAAGATTTTTGAGTTGAAATAGCAAAGTGTTTAAAAGGAGAGGCAGGGGAGGGGGTACACCCACAACTGAGGAGATGTCCATTATTAGTTTTACAACCCAGATACTGCACTACAAACAGGGAACACAGTTAATCTTATTTTAGTCCTTGCAATACACGCTTTTTTGTAAGAACAACCCTTGTAAGAAACTAATTCCATTAAAAAACAAAATGAGAAACCCGTTAGGCTGAATTTATCGATTTTTTTGCGAAGAGATAAGAAACGTCAGGATGAAACTGGAGACAAGCATTCTTATAAAAAAGCGTGTTGTTGTCTAACAGGGAAATTTAGACACCGAGGTGGAAATTTTTTGGTTTTTTTAATATAGGTAGATTATCTTGGATTTTGGTGCTTAGTGGGGCTTTTTCATCAGAAAAATGAAAAGTAATGAGAGTTTTGACCTTAAAAAGACATAATTCGATTACAAACTGTAGTAAAGACTGAATGCGTAATTCATCAAACTAAGTAAATATGAATGTAGTTTCAGAACTAAGACTATAATAGTGTCAAATTGTACTTTTACTTTTGAAAAATTCATTGAGCAAGGCCGTGGATTATTATTTTCAAAATATGATTCGACAGATTTTGCGCTTTGTTTTTAGGAAACGTGGTAAAGAAAGGGCATGTGACTTCGCGCAAGGTCTCAGCCAATAAAGATTTTAGGCATATGCTTCTAACAACAAGAAATGAAAGGAAATGTGAATAAAAGAACAATTCAAAGTCAATAATAATTAAAGATATAAAAAAGAAATCTCCTTCACACTTGAGGTGGCAGGGCTCTTACTTCCTTTGCGATACCCAACACAAAATTGTACCAAATAATTTTCATAAAATGAAATAAGTACTGATAACCAATGTAGTATTGGGAAAATTGTTGGGGAAATTACAAAACGAGGGGTCATACACGGCCTTGTAGGATCTGACAATTTCGAACTCACGATGTAAAATTTTATATGAAAATTTCTTTAATTGAGAAATTGTTTGGAAATTTCTGAATAAGAAGGAAGAGGTATCAAAAAGTTGAATAAATGGTAGAAAAACGCTCTTGTTTACTTTTATATATCTTTCTATATATAATAATGATACATAAAAAAGCTTATTGCATATGACAAGTTTAGGCATGATACAAGCAAAATACAAGGAAAATAAGAAAAGGGTGGGGAATGGGAATATTAATGAACAGTTTTGAGTAAATAGTTTCACCATTAGTCATTGAAGATGACAAACCGTAATAATTTTGCAAACAAAATAAGCTACAAAACAGAGGGCTGCATAAAGTATTGCAACTTTCTAAGTTTTAAACATAAGTTTAGGGCCTAAAAATAAGTTTACAAGACCAATTACCAATAACAATGTTCATATTATCTGAAATGTCCCATACTTTATAAAAACTGTTGAACAGCAGAGGCGCAATGGTACAGCTTAAAACCACAACTGAAGATTTTTTTGCGTTCCTCAAATATATATCTGACTATTCACAAAAGAGGTCGTTTTGGATTTCAAAACACTAATAATCAGGGAGGAAAACATTTGTTTTGCAAAAATGTTTTGATCTGGAAACGAAACAATATGTTGTCATAATATTAATAGTTTGCTTCATGACAAAAGATAGCTAAAACATGCCAAAACAAAACTTTTTTGTGCTCCAAAGCAGACGAATCGAAATGCTAACTTGAAGCATATACAAAGACTTGAAAGGTCTTGGGAACGGGGAACAAATAAGCGTCTGGAAGAAAGCTGCATCACTGCTTTAAAGCTACAATCACTTGTCTCAGAAGGTCTGAGATGTAGTGTTCCAAAAGCGTTCTCATTGTTGATATGCTTATATACCCAAAGTATATACAAATTTTCTTGTCAGCAACATGGACAATGACACCAAATCTAGAAAATCCCAGTTACAGAAAAGGTAAATGCTCACAGCCAAGGATTCCAAGCTGGGTCCATTCTGCAAAGGTTGTCAGGATTCATCGCTGCTGAGATCAATGTAACCACTTTTGATTCTGCGTTTTCAAATTGAGCAATATCTAAAAAACGAAAAATTTTTTATTCAAAACAGTTTTATTAAAATTGAAAAAGAATGTAAATGCAGATAGGTTTTAACATGGATCAGGAAAAATACGTACTTTGAAGTCTGGTCATAATGGCGTTTGCTGCATTTGTTACCATAGTGATTAATAACTCACTGTCCATCTCACTTGATGGGACTGAACTCTGTGCAAGATTCACTTCGTCATGTTTCTAAGAAAAATATACGACCAGGATTAAAGATTGTTGTTTACGTCACATAACTGCTACTTAGTCTAGTATAATTGGGAATCTTGCAAAAAATAATTAAACATGGCATCCCAGAAAATGCATGACATCACATTGCTGCATTAAGTCAAAGCTGTAGAGCCAGTGCAAGTTATACAGGTTTTTTGCTCAACAGCAGTGTAAGTTTATGCTTTAAAGTTGTCATGTAAATAATGCTACTGAATACGAAGGTAGGAGTCTAGGAGTAGGATAGACAATATTTAATGGGCTTATTTGATAACAAATTTGATAAAACCGGCAGCATACAACAAAATCAAGATGAAATGAATAACAAAATAATTAAGTATCAATGTAAAAAGCAAGATAATGAGTACAAGATTAATTACAGCATGTATTGTTTACCTTTTTGTGCCACGTTAGCATTTCATCTTTGAGCACAGCCTTCAAGTAGCTTACAATGCTAAACTGCGGTTGCACAAGACATCTGGCAACAGCAATCATGCAGTGAGTGAAAATGCCAGTGATACCAACCGGAGATATCAATTCACAGATGTTGGGTGTGAGTCGGAATGGCACTGGTCTGTTTGCATCAAGCTCGCCTAGAATCAAATGATCAGTGACCCGATAATGAGCAATTAGAAATCTTTATTATTGCTGGGCTTATAGTAATTTTTGCAAAGTAACTTAAACTCTCAACATATTTAGCGAATTTAGGCCTACCATGTAGGTAACTCAAGTATCGCAAATTTAGGCAATGCTACCGAAAGTCAGCTCAGTGCAACGAAAGATTAGGAAGAGGAGAAACGTTTTCCTCATTGAGGTGTATAATCACTAAAAATTTCCATTTTTCATTAACTTCTTTCATGTTATACTTGAGCAAAAATTTAAAAAAAGGCATGTACTTTTAAATATAAGACAAGTCTACCAGTACTAAATTTGGAAAAAAACCCCATTTAGAGAGTTGGGATGACTGAAGACAACAAATAAAGAAACATTCTAACAGGATCGGTTACCTTTCGAATCATCAATGTCGAACTTGAAAAAGTTGAAGGTGACATGACCACAATCACGTGCAATGTTTATCATTTCCGGATTTAGTCTTGTCAGATGAAACGTGAATTCCACGAAGCCTGCAAGCGCCACTTGTTGCGTGAACTAGAACACAAACCGGCAAAGCAACAATCAATATGCTAGTTTCTTTTGCAAGAAGACATTTTAAACACATTCAAGTAGCCACTTTTCTATAAATTTAGAAACTCTGTTAGAATAGACTTGTAGTCTGGTAGAGTTTAAGAGACCTTTTCCATTCTTTGCCCAAAACCTCTTTCTGTGATGTGGTTTTCAAATACATATCTTATTTACCATAATTTGTTTGCCTATTTAGCAAAGTTTCTCAAAAATAAATTGGAACGGGCGCACCAGGATTACGATATTCAGAAATAGGTAATGAGCAATTTTTGAATTTCAAACATAATATGTAAAAATGACTTTAATGCATACCAGCTTCCTAAACATCCAAAATTCAGTTGCATTCGCGTAGGTGTAAGACGCCCATTCTTTGAACATGCCGTCAGTAATAAGATTAAGTTGGATCTAAATAACAGACGAAACCATCGTTAGTTTTAAAATAAAGAAATGGAAGTGAAAAGGCTACATGAGAATGTCTATAAAGTACCAATAAACATAGGTGAAAAAAATATATTTAAAATAAGGTAACAGTCAGCTAGCTTATCTTGTCAATGTTTGGCTATCCAAACATATATTTGATACCTAGCTTTAATCTTCAAAATAACTTCTTATGAACTTTTACTTGTTTTCGAGCCAAAATGAATGATATAAATCTACCTAATGATATAAAAGTGGCCAGCGATAACAATTTGTAGGCAAATATGCTGCTAGGCTACCTACTTGAATAATTTTCAGAGGAACCGTTTCACATCACTTCCCATCTCAGTTGTTTTTGACATTTCAAGATGTCAGATTAATGCCAAATAAATTAATGCGATAAAAGAGGAATGCTTTGACGCTTAGTGTCATGTCATGACATGTCATTTCAGGTGATATAAAACCCAACTGGCAGTATTAGCTGCTAACCTCTTTCAAAATGTCACGCAAAACCTGGTGGTTTGTTGAGAAACCAGAACCCTGTAATGAACCCAGTCTCTCGTAGTAGTGTGCTATCGCAGCCTCAGAATCAATCTTCTTCTTCTGGCAACGCTAAAAACATATCCAAGACAGTTAGAAACACAAAAACAAGTAAATGAAAATTAATAAATGGGAAGGATGATGTTTAGGCGTGTTGGTTATTAAATGCAATAATTAAGGGATGGAAAAACCAGTCAAGCAACATACCTCTTTATATATCTCAACAAGCGAAATCACAGTTGGGTTATCCTGTAGAGAAAATTAATGTTTGAGTGAATTTAATAGAACGTGTCATTTAAACATAATTAAAAGTTGCACAACGAAAGTGAGCTTTAAAATAACAGGTGAGAAAATCTGAATTTACACATTGTTGAACCTGAGTACAGAACATCGACTGGTGTCCAGATGCCAAAAATTTAAGAAGTTTGAAACATGAAATGAGGCATCATCCCTGAGACATAAGTTTTTGCTATTCCATTTTAGTAAAAGGACCATTCACGTACCTCTATCAATCTCGTTTGAGGGGAAACTGCTACAACTCTAGGAACATTGAACTGCAACTGTCGTCTGGCTGTTTCCTAAGAAACCGAATGGTAAAATACGTTCAAAACATAGAAAATCATTAAAATGTGATTTAAAAGGAAATGAATTTTTCTTGTGAGCTTCTAGAACCGACTCTGTGTAAAGAGAGTAGATATAGTTTTTTGGAAAATAAATACCTTTCGTTTTTCCAAGAACAGATTGACCATTCTGAGAAGCTGAAGCACTCTTTCTTCTCTCCTGGATTCTGTCAACCATGCGTCGTTAACCACCAAGTATGGATACAACTAAAATAGGTAGTTGAGCATTAGAATAGAAGCTCAGAGTATGAGTCGTTAAAGAAGCGATATCGTTAAATTGAAACTCTTTTAAGAAGATTAATAATCACAAAATGAGATTGAAGTTCATTCCCACCATGGGTTATGTAATTACAACAGACAGTTGTTCCGTGGATTTGACTGAACTGTTGACTGTAACATACCTTTCCATTGTGGCCTCTGATTGTTAAGCGGCGTGCGGAGAAGTTATGCCTGTGTACTAACTCAACTCTTGGCATGAACTTGGCAATGCGCACGTAGAAGGCATTGTGCTAAAAAAAATCAGAGTCGATCATTCCTTTTTTACTTGAAGGAACTTAAGAGATGAATCGTTCGATAGGTAAAATAAAACATCCAGGCTCAAAATCTTAAACAGAAAATGATTCAGCCGTAGTTTCTGTCCCTGAAGCCAGTAACATCTATCTCTCGATCCCAGTGTATTCCAATACCACGTGACTTCCTATTTAGCGTTGCAAATACGGGCACGGTATCTTTTATGCATATCCCAATAAAATGCTATTTACACATCACAAGCTATAAAGAAAGTTACTTTGTAAATCACATGGCAATACCCTGGACAGGAAAGTACATGTCTACTCCGAGGTCATTATATAAAGAGAAATATATGACCTACCAAACTGCACCACAATTCAAACAAATAAGTTACAAAACTGAGTGGCTTATGAAAAAGGGTTTGGCAAAGAATGTTAGAATTTCATTCAAATCGACTAGTTTCCTGAATAAAAACTTTGTTAAATTTCAATAATATGTCTATTCAGTGAGATGTTGCCATACGAGAAAAGTTGTAATAAAGATTTCATTTGCTTTATAGCCATTTTCAAGCAGCTTTTCTATACATAGATTCCAGCGAGGAGGTTCTTTCTTAGTACATCATTACAAGTGTCCCTCCACGTTAATATCAACATTTGTCGGAGACATAGAATTTGTGGCTACTTTAGAAATGTGTTTAATTAACGTAAACTTATCTTCCTTACATTTTGATACATTATATTTAGGTATATTTGCTATGTCCACTTACAATCGTTGTTTTTGGCATTAGGAATTCTCCTGGGAGTTCAACTTCAGCAGTTGCTTGCGAGAAGTTGCTGAGGAAGCGGCAGCGCTCTTCCAACAAAAAGGAGCTGTGGAGACAGAAATGAGAAAACATATAGAACATTTTTAAGGCAGAAAAGGAGAAAACTAAAAAAATTCTTGTACATAAGACCTTTTTAACACAGCAGAAACAATCTATCTACGAATACACTTTGATGTGCAGAACTGTATGACTTCAAGTTGCGTCTCCAAATTACCAGCTTATTAGCAGGCAACCGTATACAGTTCTGTCTTCACTGTGAAAAACAGGTATCTTCGTTACATCACTACAGTAATACTTCAGTATAAATATGTTTCCAGGTTGTTCTTCTTTGAACAAAAAAGAGGAGGTTGGCAGTTAATAATCAAAGTACAAGAACAATAAAATGAGACTGTTATCTCATAGCAAAGATATCAGGAATACAACTGCTTGATAATCAAGGCTGTGAACTACAAGTGTATGTTTACCTTGGAAGAAGTTTCGTCTTTGCTTCAAGTATTCTGATCCATTTCCTTAATTTGCTTATCAACTTGTGCAATTTGATTGAACCAGGTTTGCTAAGAGTGAAAACGGGCATAAGACATGGATATAAAAAAGTGGGGAGTGCAAAATACCTTCAAAAATTGTTGTTTTCTTTGGCATGTTTTGTTTCAATTTATTTGCTATTTTGATATGATTGGAAAGAGTGAAATTTCAAACTCGAGCGTTACAAAAACAACAAAAAAGAATTACCCTAGACATAGAAAACCCTATGTAAAATCTATAAAATGTTTGGTTGCTAATACTGTGATTTTCAATGTACCAGAAAATTCCCCATTAGCAAAGAGACCAAAAAGGCCTGCTACTCGAGAAGAATCTGCTGACTGAATCATATCTTTTAAAAACTCTTTTCTTGTTCAAGATTTTGAGAGCAGTGTGAGAAAAAGCTTATGCGGTCTACAGAGAAAAAGTGACAGTTAACCGAAAAGGAAGTCGTATATTGAACAGATGGCTGTTCACAAAGGTCTACTGATAAAAAGCATCAACAGAAACAATGCGAGCTAACGAAACAGTCCACGTCAATAAGATAGATTGAATATCAAAACGGCTGGATGCACACCTGAAGTCAAAATCTTCAACAAATTGTTCTTTGAGCTTGAGAAAGACTGGATCCTGTGCCGTTGCCTGGGCGTGACGTGCGATAGATTCCGAAGCAGATGAAGAAAATGACGAGTACACACTTGACCCTGACTCAAAGCCAATGCCAAAGGTGCTAACCAGCTTTTTGACAAATGTCAGTGTCCTTGGAGTTATCTGGGCTCCATTCACTGAAAGAAAGTCGGGGAAAGATCAAGAATTAGGATATGCATGGCTAATTTCTATTATACATGAACTAGAAAAAGTCTTGTTTACCAATACTCATGAAAAACTCATACAAAATTCATTCTTATTGAACTCCTATTTACAGAAGCATTCAATAAGAACAATCAAGAAGGGGTATACTTGAAGCCAAGGGCTGCATTAAACAAGCTGTCTAGTGATAGAGAAGAATCAAGCTAGACATGCCTTTTCTTATGAATATTATAACTACCTGTTCTAATACTAACCTGGCGATTTTCCTAAGCAAATTTAATTCTATAACTTTGTGGAAGAAATTTGCAATGAAATATGGTGGTAGCCTTTGAAAATGCTACAAATATTATTTTAGCGTTATCTTTTAAAAATATTTCGGAATCGTACCATCTCCACGGTGATCGAAAGCCACTTGGTAGCATTTAGTCAACCCTTGGAGTAACTGGCGCAGTACCTCCTCGTGCCAGCATTCTCGGAACCAAACCATCTATAAGAACATAAATATCTATAAAAACTGAATGTCTACAATCATGTTAACATATGTAACACATGCTGTTGGCAAGTATGTATATTCTAAAAAATTAATTCAAAACTAGGCATACGTACCCAAATAACAGAGAAATTAACACTGAATAAGGGAGGATAATACACCGGGTTTACAGGATTGTTGCCAGTAGAGGTGGGCTACAAGTCTGACTTCAGATTTGACAATAAGAAATAATAAGTGCGTCAGTCACAAAAAATATCAAATCAGTAATTGAAATAAAAAACAGCCTACCTGATCAACGATACCCTCCAGAGCTGAGAGCAATGTCGGGTGCAAGTCACGCATCATGTGCATAATCTTGCTGCATCGCATCATCGGAGCAGGAGCGCGGATCATGCCAGTCTCCGAGCTGCTGGCCGACTGACTCGCATTTGCTGTTCCTGAAAGAAGGAAAATGACTTCACTGAAGCGCACTTAGGTTTAAGCCTTTACGAGAACCGTTAGAAGGCAATGTAAAAGTAGAGAAATGAAGAAGGAAATGTAGAAGTAGAGGAATAAAGAAGGCAATGAAGAAGTACAGAAATGTAAAAGGCAATCACTGATAAAAACAAATAGAAACCAGCAACATGCACTATCTACCTGTTGTGCTTCCAGCAGCGGTGCTGGCAGGGGTTGCTGACTGGGTTGTTGCTGTTGCTGTTGTTGTCGTAGAGCCTTCTGATGAGGTATTTTTTGTTGCTGTTGTTGCAGAAGCAGCTGTTGTCGTTGTTGCTGGGACGGGCGTAGTCGTGGTTGACGAATTATCCGTCGAATCTTGTGAGGAACCTTGACCAGAAAGTTGTAGGCCCTAGAAAAAAATAACACCTCAGAACTAAGTAAAAAACTAAACATTTATCGATAGAAAATGCATAGAATACATGTATTTTATTATATATGGAAAAAGAATCATGATGTGCCAGTTATTGTAGGGGTTTGGGCAGCTTTTTGAAACATATTTCAATAGAATCAAAAACACTAAAACTGTTTACAAATTGTTGCACTAAGGAGAGGCTTGATAACGTATTTAAGCAACTTTGAAAAATGTTAAATGCGATTAAAATGTCAAATGTTGATAACGAGATGCAAAATGTCAAATGCTAATGCCAAAATGAAAAACTATGAAATCAAAATCATCTCAACATGTAAAAGAAAAATCGCCATTATGTCATGCTTGTAGAAATAAGTAAAACTTTAACAGCAACCATAAAATAACTTACTGATTTCGCAGTTGTCCCTGGAGGGGTGGATGTTCCTGTAGAGAGAAATTGATAATAGATGAGACGTTAAATTGAACTCTCTAAAGAAAAGATTATTCTGGCAACTACTCGAAACAACATTTAAACTTAAACAATGTTTTCATAAATGAAAGATTCAATAGAATAAGAAACAGATGTTTTTCAGGAGCTAAGCTACTTAACCTCTGGACAAACCATAAAAATCATTCAACTACAGGTACTTCTCGCCGGTTTTAAATCGATGTTTGGGGCAGAATCATTGTCGGTTTGCAAACTTGGAACTTGACTAATGAAATTCCATAATGGCTAATACGAAAATTATACTCGTGTAATACGACTCTGTGATCATTTCCAAAGGCACCAATAATCAGCAAACATCGTCCAGAGAATTGAGTCAAAATGATCAATTTTTCAAAGAATGTGCAGTTTTGACGGCACTGGATCATATTCTAAAAGCAAAATTCACAATTTCGAGACAAAAACATAGGCAATGTGGCGTTAATTTTCATCGAGTACTCACGAGAAACACTAGTGGTAGGTACATCATTGTTTGAAGTAGAACCTTGTGAAGCATCCACTTTCTTTTCGCCATCAGAATTTTCTCCTGCCTGCTTGTTCTCTCCTGTCAAAATCTGGCGTCGCTCCATCCTGTGCTTTTCTCGCTGCTCGATTTTCAGTGTCAAATAGAGCGTCCTTATTGGAAAGTAGACGGCTTGGGGGAACACGCGAGCAACAGAAAAAATCAGAGTCAATACACGGCTTCCTTCCTTTCGCACGAAGCACGTGAGTAATTGTGGTATCCAAGGTAACCAGTGAGTGGATGGCACTCCAACGCAATACTTTTCCAAGGCTTCGGCTAAGGACCCTTTCTCGTCGTCATATGAAAGCAGCCACAAGGTTCTTGCTAAATATTTTCTGCATTTTGATTCATTTTGACTTCGACAAGCATGCATGTAGCATATGATCGCGAAAACCCCCAGGCTTACGCTTCTCTCATTCACGAATAAGTTGTCCAAGTAATCGCCCCACAGAGCCCAGGCCTTAACAAGGGTATCATGCATCTGGACTGCTTCTGAGAATGCCTTGTTGGCTTCCTCTGATCGATTTACTTGTGCAAGGAACATTCCCTTCAATGCGAAGAATTCTGCAGTCATTTCTTTGGAGAAATACCTTAAATTTGTGGACTCAATTACTTCTAGTCCTTCTTGCAGCTCCTGTTTGCCCATAACACCTGCCATTTGCAAATAGCACTTAACCTGCTCTCGAATCTTGTGAAAACAATCAACGATTGGCACACTAGGGATCGTGTGAATTCGACTAAGAGAGTCGAGACACACTCCAGTCATATCATGCTTACGAGCTACATGACCATAATGAATAATCGACCATGCAGAAGCATGAACGCCAAGCATCGCATGATTATTCGACTGCGTGTCCGGTAACGAGCTTGACAGGTTTTCATAAGCAGCGACAATAGCCTGGTAGTGATGATGCCTCCACATAAAAATATCGCTCCAGTGCACCAGATCATCACACTGCAGTGGCAGTCGATTTCTCCATGTCTTTACTATAGCTTTCATATCATGGAGGTTTGTGACCCGCCCAATGTTCTGCGGCTGTAAGCCCACGTGAACCTGTGATGCTTCGTGGAGCTCCATAATTTGTTGCGCCGTTCTCAGTAAATCTGAGTGAATGTCTGAAACAAGAGCTGGCAGCCGTCGCCACTGTCTTATGGCTTGTGAAGTTGCTGTTTCGACGAGTTTTTCGATCAAAGACGGCTGATGTTGGTGCTGCTCCTCTGGGTGGCAGATGGCAATAAAGCCACGGTACAGGGTCAGGCGATAGGCCATGGAATCAGGACTGCTCATTTCCACCTGAAATACAGTTTTTGATCAATAATAGAAAACGAGAATTTTAACCAGCGCTGGAAAGAGGCGATACACAATTTTCATTTCGTTGGGCAAAGCAACAAATCACAAATCGAATAACCATTTAAAAAGTAAATAAATGCCAAATAACTAGATGACAGTGAAAAGAGAAAAAACACTGTCGTAAAATTACCGGCGATCATTCAAACGGTTATCAACAAGTTCCTTTATCTGTGAAATAGAAACTCTCCAGGATAAGAAAAAATATCAATTAAAATGGGGTTAGATCACCATAGTGCAAGAGCCTTTAATTAAGAGCACAGAAAAGTAAACAGTTGTTACGCTAGTGATTGGCAGACAGATATTTGAAAAAACAAAGACCTGAGATAAAGCTTCTTTCATCACAGTCCAATCAGGGATCCGCCATGCGCTTTCAAGTACTATATATGGGTTTTGCTGGCCTTTGCTCTTTCCAAATTCCATTAGAATGTCCCATTGGCCAAGTTCCTTAGCGGATCTGATCCAATGCTTTTCCCATAAAGCATACTCAGAAAGCATCCTTGGGTCACTTTTTCCGTTGTTGTACTGCTCCCTAGCTTTAACCATTGCAGTTTCGTACGCCTTTTGGGCCTGTTCGAACAATCCTTGCTGTTCATAGGCAATAGCTGTGCTTGATTCAGGGAAGCGCGCCTTACGCTGTAGTAGCCCACTCCACATGTCATCTTCACACAGCATCGAGTACATCTCAGCAAGAGAATCATACGTCTCTTGAATCGGCAGCTCACAAACCTCTTCATCATATTGACCTAACAATTTATGATAAGAAAAAACATTATTCCTGAATTGTACAACATTATGTTTGAAAGTGTCTAGCACATTTTTATCATATAATGCCTTAAAAAAAGAAAAGAAAATGGATTTATAGCAGGTTCACAACACACCCTTGACGGTGCGAGCTATGAAAAGAATTATAAAACAGTAGTATGCCTGGCTCCTTCCAGCCTTTTGGAAGGTAGCACACACGAATGATGTAAATCATACGAAGCTGAGGTGCAATACGATAAACAACTACCATAATCAAGCCACGTTTGCTGCATGGGTAATTGTGGATTTACTGCAATCATGTCTTCGCAAGCTACGGCCGCCTCCTCGAGAAGCAATGCTGATCTGTGCCATAAATTGTGCGTTTTTCCCAGATACTTCAAAACGGCTGGCCTGATTGGGATAGATGGCGAACAATTGGCCATTCCTTCGACAAACGTATTTATTGAGGACCTGTAGCAATCTCCTTGCAGAAGGTGGCTGCCACTGCAAAGGAACGGAGCCACCTCTCCTGATATCACATTCTGGTGTTTACTTTCCAACAGCTCCCAAATTCTAGGGAAAAGATCCACCCAGATTTTGTGTGCAAGAAGTGTACTCCGATGGCACAGCTGTGAAACAGCTGCCAGACACGGCCCGATCGTTTGCTTTTGAAGATTTTCCAAGAATTTGCCATGGCATGCAGCAAGCTCACTGACAGGAGTATCATCTTCAGTTGCAGGCGAATCTGTCGTACTGCATTCAAATTTTGCGAGAATTTCTGACGACGTCTTTGCTTGAAAGAAACAACGCGGAGGGTTTGAATCTGAGCTCTTGGAAGCCTCGCTCTCATCTCCTTGCATCGGATCGTCAGTATCTAATGGTTCCTGCTTAATTGTCACGTGGATATTTGTTTTGTACGAATCCATTGAGCTGTCGAGGTCAGTTGCAGGAGTTTCTAGCGATACTTTCCTTGTTTCGACGAGCTTCTGAGCGTCAGCTAAGTCTGACTGTCGGAGAACAGATTTCATGGAAGGCAGTTTGCTGTAAACACTGCTGCATCTTGCAGGACTTTCGCCATCAACGACAGCTAAAAGGACCTACAAAAGAAATTGATGTTTTAAGGCGAACACTGTTGTGCATGTATGTATTTGAAAAAAGAACACGATTCAGAGCAAGCAAGGAGGCAAACGGTAATAACAGAGGTTAAACATTGGACATTTACTAATAGGTAGAGACCTGGTAGGTTGGACTACTGTATACTGCATACCTCTATTTTCCAAACAGTATATTATTTTGAATCGTTGTAGACTTTGTATATTATGGTATATCATGTTGTAGAATGCATATATAATTCAGTTTTAAATCGTCTCCTGTTTGTTTTATTGTATATTGCTTATCTTTTATATAGTTTTTTATTCTTATCATTGTTTATTCTTGTGCATTATATTGTATTTTATATATCTTATACAATATTTTATATGGCATATCTTGCATACTTTATGTATATTGAATTTCCATATTGTAATAGTGAGCATAAATTACCTCTAAACACTGCTTAATCCAAAAGTGGTTTCCCATATGTTCCCAGTTCTGTAAAGAATCACAGATATATGAATCAGAAAAAATAAATAAAAAGGCAATAAAACAAAAAGCCAATAAGAACAAACAAAAAGTTACAAATTTTGAAGTAAATCTAAATATATACATAATTACTGTTCTTTTGTCATCATTCCTAGTATAAGTTCGAAAACCCTTATTAAAATCAACTCTAGATAAAACTTATTAAATTGTGCTATGAAAATCTAGAAATATCTATGAAATGCTATCTGCAAACCTGTGTTGCTATCAGGAACATAAGGCGATCATACAATCTTCTTTTGATGCCTCTATCGAACACCTAAAACATGTGTAGATAGCAGATTGTTATTATAGGTTGTGGACAGTTTCAAGGAACGATGCTATCATGTTAAAGCTCGTTACAACACCAACTGTAAAGAAACATTATGGGTAGAGTAGATGCTACCATATTTCTTTGAGATTTAAGGAAAAAACTCAATGGACCACAAACGATGAGCTACGTACCTCCATGAATTTCATCCGAATTTGCGGCTGCACACTCCTTAAACCGGCTAAAAACGCTGGCTCCAGCCTCGCTGTTAACTCACTTCCTGCTAGCGAAGGCTCCCTTAGAAACAATATTAAACAGAAATCAGACAAACACCTAGCTAAGACACCCATCTTTGTTATATGGTACGGAGGAATGGAGAATAATCAAACTAGAATTCGAAAGTTTGAAGCCAGAACATTTGAACAGCTATTTAATAAATCTTAATGAAACTACGCAATTAAGGGATCCTGGAAGAGATTACCATGTATGAGAAAGTTGTTATACTGCCACACTAACAACGAATAAACTGCTATCAAAAGATATTGGAAAAATTCTAGTAGGATGCCTATTGCGGAGGCTACTTTTTAGGAAAAGCAAAGAGAACTTTATCTACCTCTATTTCTCTAACGAAAAAACTTCCAACATATGATTCAAAAATTTCAAAAATTATACCTGTAAATATAATTAACTATTTCCAAGAACTGGGCATGAAGCTCTAGATCATCAGAGAAGCGTTTTTCGAAGTTTAGCATCATTCGATACAGGATGACTGACTTTTCTCTAATGGACGGGCAATGGTGTTGGCTGTTCTGCATCTACAAAAATACGACATCTTCACATAGATTCATTATAGGACGCCAGGCTTAAGTCATAAGAACGTGCAATATACCTTTTGGCTATACAGACAAATGTTAAAAATACATAAACATTTGAAGTTCTGAAATAAAGCTTTGCAATTCTGAAATAAAGCTTTCAAATCACAAAATGTTAAGATTTACCAAAAGTGGTAAAATTACGCCAAATTAATCCGTTGACCTTTATTGTGTAATGTTTTATTCTCTGAGTATAGTGCTGGATGCAAGAATGCGATGGTAGACTGGCAAGACTTGATTCAAATAAATACACATGACACTCGATAAAAGCAGGTTGATAGCCTGGCCAGAAGAATGCACATGCAACAGTCATTAGAGAACCAGTTAATGTCACGCCCAACTATGAACTTTAATAGATCAAGCAAATTTCTCATAATTTGATAAGCACTGAAAATGCACTGTTTACTAAACAAGATATCAATTTAAATCTTGATCAAATCTTTTTATTATTACAGCTGAAGCAAACTTTGCAATTCATGTTTGTGAAAAAAATCATACCGGCTTTATTCTCATCCATTCATCAACTATTTTCGTCATCGCCTTGAGAAGTTTTGCTTCCTACGGGTAGTTTGAAAGAGACGAACACATGAAGGATAGACCACAAAACAATTGTAAGATAGTGCAAGACCTTCTAGCCTATCAAATATGCGTTTGTTTGCAGTAATAATGAAGAAATTATCTATAAGCAAAATAACAATTCAGTCTAAGAATGTTAGGTCCTCGATTTGCTCTCTCCAAGAGTGACATTGGAAAAGAAACGTGGATTTTGAGAATTTGATTTAGCAAAGGGAAAAACATTTTGTATTAACATATGTAAGGAAAAAAGCTCTTCAATTTAAGTTCTAAAAAACTTTTTAATCCAAGCTTACCGGCGATTTCTCGATCAAAGTTGTAAAAGTGCTCAAAAATATTCTGCGAAGGTCGCCATGCATTGCTGCCATACGATTTTTTACCAACTCCAGTGAAATTATGAGCATTTCAGTCAAACCTGTTGAAAAATTCATTTGGATTTTGTCTAAAAATCATCAAGTAGTGACAAAAAGCCAATGCTAAATGCTACGATAAGACATGGGTGAGTGAATGATATGCCTTGAAGATAATGTGTAAACGTGGCAATAAATTTGCTCATATTATTGGTTAAAGACAAGAAGAAACAAATTATATCTGTTAACATATCAGCCTCAAAATCGAGTGCACCAAAGATCTGGAATGCTTAAAGGATACCTATACAGACTAAAATAATTCCAAGTTGTCATACAGTATAAAATAATAATGAAGCTTATACGCAAATAATAAATGCCATTCATCTATAATAAAAGAATAGGCAGATCCTCTGACTTGAGCTAGGCTTATGGAAGTTTACACTAGAACAAAAGTTGGACAACCATATAAGCAAAAAGCTAACCTCCTCCCTCTCCTTGTTGGCCGGCAACGTGATCTTTCTGCATTCTGTTCAAAGCCTTCATGAACTGCACCATAAATCTAGAATTGATGTAAGCCTTATAATAAATGTACAGTTTGATGAATGTTTTTAGCTACAGAGAAATGAATTGTTGTAACACAGATCAATGGAGCCAATCCAGAGTGGTATTAATTGCAGCTCACCTGTCGATATAGGTTGGACAACTACTACAAGCAGCTTTTAAAAGCATAAGTGGACCATAGATGATGTTGGTTGATGCACTTGTTGACCTATAAAACCAAAATACATTAATATAACAAGTGTTGACGATATGAACAGCGATATACTATGAGAATCCTGTGGACTGAGAACACACTAGCTAAAATTTTGGAATGAGGTTTAATCTTATAAGCATTAACTGACTTTAAAAACCGGAAAAGGTTTTTATTTGCAGATCACTAAAATTGAAAATGGAAGATTTGTCAAAAGTAATTTGAAGAAACAGACAACAGAAAAAAATTGACAATAGATGGCATCGAAGATAAGATAAGAACCTTGGAATAAGGTAAGAGCCACTTAAAGACGATAAAGAGGTTCCTTTCCCGTTTTAAATCAAATTACACACAAAAGTATTCAGACTGAAAAGCAAAATCGTCGGTTGTTACACACGGGTGTAAAACTATTCTATTCTTATTACATTGCAAGAAAGAAAAAAAAATGGCATTGCAAGAAAAGGTACTGAAAAGGGTTATCTGGTACATAGTACAGGACGGTTCTAAGTTGCTACTCCGAGTTTCACGCTTAATGGAACAGTTGCCTGGTGATTGCATTATTTTAGAATACATCTTTAAAAATACCTTTCGTAGCTCAAAAGTCCTTCATAAATGCTACTGCCAATGTTGTTGTAAAGGTATTCAAGATCATTCTTTTGCTGTCCATTACCTGGCAAACAAAGCACATAGCATTCAAGCAAGAATCAATAGCTAGGGCAAAACTATCGACATTTCATCTGTCAGCATAAAAGGAGACCACAATAACGAAAGGGTAATGTTAATGCCATTTCTGTTCAACATGTTAGGTATCTATCCTTTATACATTGTATACATGAATGAATAGATGATATGGGTCTGGAAGAAAAAGTTGGTTTTTACCTTGATCGACTGGAAACACAGCCAAGAGGCGCAACAATAAGGTGTTCACGGATTTCAAAACCTGTTTGGAAAAAACACCGTGATAAGAGCATTAAATACATTCAAAATACGTTTCTGAGCACACATAGTGAAGTGATTCTTTAATTCTTAATACTGTAGTTAAAAAAAGATTTTATAACAAGATTTCTTTTATAAATTATTACACAATCTACATTAGAAAAAAGAAACTTTTTTAGCAATCTTCTTACCTTCTTATTTTGACAAGCCATGCAGCTAACAATTCCTCGTTGAAGAGGGTTGAATATTCCAAGCAGATCGTCTTTTTCCTAGAGTAAGATGGAAAATTTGACTGGGAAATATTCATAGAAAGGGTTATTATTTACTTGTAAAACTACTAAGTTTGCTTTGAGCGTACACTTAGATCATTGCTTTAAAAGACTGTCCCATTAAGACCTAAAGCAAATTGTTGAATTCATATTATTCCATACTTCAAAAGAAACATCCTTGATATGATCTCTCTATAAAAATTCTAATGATGCCACTTAAACGTCCTTAAAAAACTTCCTTGCTAAGATGTTATTAAATAAAACATCATATGAATTTGATAATCATATGAAAGAACTTGAAAAGATATCGGTACCCAAAAAAATTGCCAGAGCTTACCAGGACAGTGCAAAGATAAGCGAGAATCTCCAGTGCTGTACAAACATTTCCGTAATTTGCATTTGGAGTTTGATCCTACGGTGGATACAAATTTAACAGCTCATAAAAAGGCAGATTATGCATTAGGACTCTACTAGAATCTTTAAATGAAATTTGAATTAGGTATTTCGTTGACATTTCATATTGTTTTTCTATTCCTTCGTTTCAATAGAAAGCGGCACTGACTGGGCAACATTGAGTCATGCGCTTACGTTTCTGATTGGCCTATTTCGATCCAAAACTAGGTTAAGATATATCTAGCTTTGAATTATCGATCATCAATCTAACGTCTCAAGCTCTAGAGAATGTCAGACGAAAAGCTCAAGTTTATTATAAAATGTCTGCTTTTTTCAAAGCCATTTTGACTTCTGTATTGGTAAACAACTACTTGAAGGATCGAATAAAGACCACCACAATTAATACCATAAATGAACATAAAGTAAATGCTAATTAAAGAGGATGTATTTTCTATTTTAGTTAAAATTAACAATTTTTTCTATTATTCTAGTTTTCCTGCTGAGGTATCAGTTAAAGTCAAGGGAACATACCATAATATTGAACAGTTTATCAAGCCAAGAGACTTTCAAATCAGCATCTAGACAAAGAAGACAATAATTTAGTGCAGAACAGAAGAGTTGGAAGAGCAACCATGTACAGAATTTGGAAACTGAAAGGGATAGCATAACCATTTCCATAAGGTGAAAAACAACTGGATGTGTATTGAAGAAGCTACAAAAAAACTTTCAAGATTTTACCTGGCCAGCAATCTTGCTGCAAAGCACTTTTTAGAATCTTGAAGCACCTGCGAGAGAGCGCTTCCCCGGCAGAGTTTCCGGTAGAAGAAGTCTCGTTTATCTGTCAATTTGAAACACCAATTAGCAACATACCAGATATGCATCAAGTGGTAATGTGTCAAATAATCAATGTACCAATGTACCAATGTAAAATCGAATAATACTATTTAATGATATTGTCTTATACGCGACCTTTTATAAGCTTAGCCAGCTTCCACCTTTTAAAACGATTTTACCTCAATGAAAAAGCCAAGATAAAGCAACGCAACAGAAAACGTCACTGGATAAAAAAACAAAGCATATCACCATAGAAGGCCAACAAGCATTACGTATACAACAAATCGAGTGATGCTGCATCAAAGACAGCAAGGTAAACGTGTAAACGTGATACCATTTCTTCTCAAATACGAACAATAATTACTTCTTTATAATTGGCTTTACTACTAAAATGCCACTATGTTTTTACAGAGAATCAGACTGATGATCCATCTTAGTGGAAACTGCTTGACTGTCTACCTACAAAATGTATAAGGAAATCTCACCTGACTTGCTAGGCGAAAAAGGAAGTTGCAAACTGTATCAAAATGATTCTTTTCAACTCTTCCTGGAATGGATATCTTTGAAGATTTCTCAGAAGTGGACTGTCGAGTACTCTGGCAAGAAAGATCCACTCTTTAATACTCATTAACGATACTGATATTACTGAAGTGAAAAATAGCATGATATCTTATTTTGGTTGCTAACGAAGTATGATCAAAATACGAGGTATAGCAGGAGAAAATTTACCTGGCCTGAGGTGCACAGTCTTTTTGGATATGGTTCCTGAGATGAATCTGAAGATGATCTTTTTGTTCCAGGCTTAAAATAAAACAAAATCAAATTAAGCACGCACTAGGAAACACACATAGTAGTACAGTCAAAAATACTTAGTGAAATCAGCCCAATTTATTAATTATCTACATGGCAGGCTAGAAAAACTCATTAGTATTTAGAAATCCTTAGATAAAAATGAGTAAAGGATGAAAAAACAATATTCCAACATATGTATTGGTTTTCACTTGAATTATCCTACGCGTAAAAACAAACAACTTTTACGCGTCAAAACAGCGGCTAAATGACAGTAAAAGATCCATGACAGCCAACAGAAAAGAGAAGAGCTTTGAAAAGGTATTTTGAAACTTGTGTTATTTCATTGCTTTTAATGTTAACCTCTTAGATTTATAAGACCGCTACCATGGGCAAACATTCCCAAATTAGCTAAAATTTACAAACCGTTAAAAAGGTTACGTAGCACTATGCAGCCTATATAAATTACAGCAAAATTACTTGTCTCCTCCAATCGAAAGGCGGAAATATTACGATGATAATTGTCATACCTCACAAGCTTCAACTCCTTCCTCCCGGGAATTTCGTTTCTCCCACTCCACAATGACGTCAGCCAAATCGACAGCTAATTTTCGTTGCTCAATTGTAACCTAAAGTAAATTTCATGCATGAATAGGTTATCAACTGAAATTACTTGATGCCCTGAATATTTACGAATTGTTATGGTCTAGAAACGCTACAAAATTAACTCGAGCTACCAAAAAGAAGATTTAAATAACGTAAATGAAAAACGCAAAAGACCGTACATTTGAATTGAAACCAAGCCTCTGCATTGAATTGACCATGTGAGGAATGAGGTCTTTTCTTACGTTAAAGTAAACGTCATGATGGCGCACAACCAAATGTCTACAGAGGTGTAAAAATCATGATTTCAAAAAAGTATAGAACATCCATGAAAAAAGATTGACAAAAAACAGGAAAGTGTAATTACAAATAGTTCAGTTCAGTAACTAAACACCAAAGCTAAAAATAAAATAAAATGTTTTGCATCTCCTCGCGTTTTCGTGTTGAGCACAAGGAAAATTTGTGTTCGGAATTCTTTCTCACCAAGCAAGAGGGGATAAAACGATGCAGGAAAAGTAAAAACATGTTAATTTGTATGCGAATTTAAACTAAAGAGGTTAAAAAATACTTTTGTTGCATAAATAAAAGCAAGCAGTGTAGGCTTATGGTAACAAAATGTTATGGTAACCCACAGTTACTGACATCTACTTTACTGAAAGGCATTCGTGGAAATTCAAGACAGAGAGCTTGAATGCATCTAACTGGCTGGCTACTTACAGCATATGAATCAACTGCCCAATAGTGTGTCCTTCTTCGATTATCGTCTTTTTGGTCCAATGAGACAACATTTGCTATAATAAATCGATGCTCAAGTAAAAGCTTTAGAATAAAAAGTTCTTAGGACCATGAAGGATTCAAGCACGCATTTAGAAAAAATCGGGTCTAACAATTGCACTGAGAAAAATTTAAAAAATTAGAACGATACGACTGTTTAATTTCAATGTGATGTCTTTGAAAGAGAAGAAGCTTGAAACAACGAGGAGGTTAATAGCTACTGTTTATAGAACTATGGTCTAAAGTAGCCTAAGATAGTCTTTGGACGTACACTTGTCATAGAAAAATCAACTCAAGTATGTGTTTCCTATACTACAGCGATGAACTACTTACATTTCCGTCTTCCATTCTATGCGGCATAACAGGAGTGAGGATATCCAGTGCTTGACGCACGATCGTCCTGGCTTCTTGGGCATGCGCTTTCAGAAGACCGTGGAAAACCTGAAAAACAGCAAAGTAAAGCGATTGTGAAACTAACCATTTATCATTTTGTGACAGAGTGCTCAATGACATGTGCACAGAGCAGTAGATTTATCCACTATTTGGCAAAATGTGAGTCAGATTCTAGTTTGACAGAGTTTTATAAGTTTGCTACAAGATTTACCTGCAGGACAAACTTTTTGTGAATTGCAAACTTAGCAATGATCTGCGCCTGTAGGTAATGTCCATGGTACTTGGTTGCAGGGTCCTAAATTGAAGAAAAAAGAGTTTGTGAGCAATGAAAAATGGCAAGCGAATCAAAGAAGCAAGTAGATAAAGTTTTTGATATGCAAGTGAAGCAGAAGTAAAAATTGTTCTAGTTTATTGATGATCCTTCAGTAAAATATTTCTAAATTCATTTGCCAGTGTTCTTAACTTGTCTACTTACAAAAGAGAAATTACTTAAAGTGCAAGAAATTACTAAGATATAACATATATATACATAATTACTAATAAAGAGAAATGTTTTAAAAAGACAATGCAAAAAGACTATTTTTATTTTTCCGGAACGCGTTTTATCCTTTCAACGAGGAATCATCAGCCTATTTCCTCAATAAATTGTCTTTTTTCATTGTCTTACTAAAACATTTCTCTTTATAACACTACTGCTTTTTGTGAAACAAAAGTTAAGTTATTAATTACTAATAAATATATATATAGAATCATAAAATCATGTCAAAGAATTTTCAAATTTCATGAAAATCATAGTCTAGACTATTTTTCTTACAATAACAGCTTAATAGATAGACTTACAACACATTGCTTTGAAAGCAAACACGGCCAAGCATATTGGTAGAGGCGTCTTAGCTTGTTTCCTTGTTTTCTAAAACAAAACGAATTGTCATTGAAATTGAAGAAGTTATGAATGTTTAAGTAATTCGAAATGACCTATCTTTATACATTGAAACGGATTTATCAAACAACATGCGTAAAATTAGCAAGCAAAAAACGAATGGTTTTTAAATCGAGTCGATAAAAAAGAGAACACCCATTACATCTTCAAAACTTTGTTTTCTCGGAAGGTTTAACTAAAATTGGTAGCAGGAATTGATTGGCTAGAGCAAAACTGATCATAACCAATCAATTTTCTATAGTTTCTGAACGATAGTTTTCCCTTTTGAAGTAAAACGTCCATTTTCACAGCAAGCAAATAACAACGAATTATAATCTAGCGTCAAGGCGGTCTTCAACATACTTATTTGCAGCATCGTGAATATGGGGTGCAGCATACTCCACAAGCAAGGCAGAAAACTGTAGCAAAAGTATTCGTACTGAATCCTGAAGGGCAAAAAAGATAACAGATTTGCAAAAAACACATGAAAAACAAAGGTATCCTCGTTGCAAAAGAAGACTATCATGATAAACTACAGATGTTTCAATAACGTTTCCGTACGTTAAACGTTGAAAGGTCACGTTTATGAACGAAAGCTTGCAGGCAATACTCTGTTGACAAACACGGTTGGTTAAATAACAAATGAAAAGGACAAAATTTATCTTAATCTACTATAACAAGAGCTAAGAGTAAATTAATGAAAGAGATTAGCTGGAGTGACTAGGCCCACTGATGATTTTACCACATTGTTTCAAGTTATCAGCAAAAAAGTGATGAGTTGCATTTGAAGCATTGTACTGAGACTTACAGACGTTGCAAATGGGCTTTGAGGGTCTATGACTTTATTGATAAAGACGCTTATAACATTGTCACTGCTGTCTTGATCTGGATTTGGAGGCCCACCGATGAGCTAGAAGAAAAATGTCATCAATTAGTTCTCTCGATGCTATATTTACCAACTAACCATGTGCAAAAAAGCTTAATTAAAATGTTTTCATATCCTACCAGATCTATTGTAAAAATAAAGACAAACGAAATATTTTACACTTAAAAAAGCATTACTGAAGGGTTTGTGGATTCAAAAAGTAAGAACAAAAAGAATTAAAATGATGATTCAGATTCAGATTTAAAATGTTGTCAAACTGTAGTGTTGGCAATACGTACTTAAATAGGGAGAATCAAGGCATGAAATGATTACAAAAAGCAAAGTGTACAATGCATAGAAACAAGTTACAGCAAACTCATAATTGGCAAACTTACCTTATCAACATGACCCTCCTCAAAACTTGCTTTAAACATCGGCACGATTATGTATTGGAGAATCTAGTGAATGAACCAAAAAAAGGTTCTAAAAGAATTACAGAAAATGACAGAATATATGAGAATAAATCAAGCAATCTGGGTCTACTCCTTTGGATTAGTGCTATGTAAAAGTAAAACAATCGAGCACAAGGAAAACTAAAATGATAGGAATATCCGTCTGAAAAATGAAATGAAAATATTTAGATGGAGCTTACCATTGCTTTAAGTTCTTGGGCATAATTATGATCGAGGAAGCAGTCAGCAAACTTGAAAAAGATACTGCGTTTCTGTTCTATGGTGTATTCCTAGAAAAACAATGCGGGTTGTAGGACTTAAAATTGTCACAAACGAGCTATTCTGGCATAACTTAAACAAGAGTTCCTGATACGAAATCGGCTATACTTGAATCTCGTTTCATCAAAGTTCTTTAGGAAGCAGCTTCTGTTTGTTTTTGTCGCTGCCAAGGAGAAGTATCAGCATATTAACATCTTGAGATAATGCCCAATAGTTCTCTTGGTCACTTTTTTCTGGTCCAGTTAACACAAAATGCGATGCAACCGAGGAATCAAAATTATAGACAACTTAAAACGTAGCCGAGCGATGTAATTTCCATTGATGCTCAATCGATGAATGGCACAAAGAGCATAGAGAGAATGGTTCAAAATCAATTTTCGCTGATTTTAAGTAAACTAGAACTATACCAAGTACGCTTAATCTACAAAACAATATTCAGCAGTAAGAATAAGCATCCTCTCACCTTTGTTATAACTTCTAAAAATTTATGCAGAAAGTGGAGATCTGGAATCATCCTGACTGTGAGTATTCTAAGAATCTGAAACAGCAACTCGATCTCGTTCGGCCTGTTTCTGACAAGAAGAAAACTTGGTGGTTACGAACGAAAAAATGATGCAGTTTTGATGCAATTTCGGTTGCAAATAAAGTCACTTAACAATTGAAAATCAAACAAGATATTGATAGGCAGTTATCACATTAATCATTAAAACTAAAACATTTTTATCAATCAATAATTTTCTTACTTGACATAATTAAGCAAGCATTTTGCAAGCAACTTCGGTTCCCTCCATCTTCCTGAGTTGATCGAGGTATCCTAAATGAAAACCAGCGAAATGTGCAGAGTCGCAATCATATAAACCATTTTTATGCATAGACAAGCAATGAAAGAAATTGATATATTGTTCCTATCTGTTTAATTGAACTATCCTGATTTAAGTTATTAAAATTGCTTTTAGTCAACGTACATTTTTCTTGCTTTTGTCAAAATATGCTTCATTCATCCAGATTCTTTTTAGGTGACCAATCTGAAAAAGACGGGTTAAAGTTCAGTAAAATGTATTCAATATTCTTCGAGACAAGCACAGGCCTAGCTAAAATAGTAGAAAAGGAGTCCGTTTCGACAAAATGAAAGATAACTCTTTTTACCACTGGTATTAAAACTCTTGGTATTTAAAAAACTTCTAGGCTACATATAACAAATGAAATTGAGAATGTTTTGGAAATTTTTCCATTGAAAATAACACTTCGGAAAAAATAGCGATTTGCTAATTTAAAAAATTAAAACATCATCAATACATATGCGAGTTGGGACAATTCTTAGAGAGTGCTTGTGGTGGGTATCAAAAGAAACAACTTTGATGACAATTTTGGTACCAATCAAGTAGGTATCACCGATGGCAGTAATGGCAATGTTTAATAAATCAACAGCAAAAAACAAGTAAACTTTGAAAACTATTCCAACAGAACTACTTTATTAACCCAATAAAATCACTTTCTAAGCGAAAGTGGTCAACCAAATAATCAACTGTTGATGGAATTTAAGTAATTGTGACCTTAAAGGGATTAATGGCAAACCAGTTTGTCACTTACGAGGACAGGCTGTTGAGCAAGCCAGCTTTCGTTATGCTTTACAAGTGTTCTGGAAGGAAAGTGATAAGAGATAGAATTACGAGAGAGCTAGAGAAACTGACACGGACATAGACAGACCACAAAAACCCTGCATGGATACGGCAATAAATGCCTATTGGGTACTGTATTTTATACTGCAAAAACAATTTATTTGCTTCAGAAAGCTGCTTGGTTAAAAAATTTGTTCGTTTTGTCTTCAAGGCCGCCCTCCCTTATACAATGATTGAAAGTATTCGATTTCTTTACAATTTTTTAGAAGATTCAGAGCACTGACCGAATCATTGATTTGCATATCACAGATTCATGAGGTAGTATTGTCATTAAGATGTCAAGATAAGCTACCAAAGATCTGGAAAAGGCATGAGGCAATGATGGCTTCTGGAGATGTCCCCAACTTTTTGGTGCTCAAACAACTTGATAAGGAAACAATTTGACTAAATCAGTATAACTAATCCATTTAAATATAACTGAGCAAGGAAAATCTCGGTATTGACAATACTTTAAACTGAACCTTATGATAAGAATTCCCTGGAACTGAAGCTCTTGTCTCTTCTTTCCAACAGATGACTGTTCGTCAGGAGTCTGCGTAGAAACGTGGATTTTGCAGTTGAGTGTTAGTAACAGTTGATAAGAGATGGAAGAGCAATGTTTAATAAGAAAAATCATAGAGATGTAAATGCTTTGAAAGAGAAGATTTTGTAGAAAACAATAAAGATTAATTCAACAAAATTTGATAGCCTAAGATAAAATAAGCAAGGAGTCAGACCTTGACAAAACAAAATCAAGAGTAAGCCTTTATGTCGATGGTGAAATATAACTGAGAAATAAATGTAAATCAATAAAAGGGAAAATACCTGCGGTTGAGGGATATTTGCACTGAAAGTGCTGTTTACAAGTTTCAATGGATTGGCTTCTACGGCAGATCTAAGAGGCTTTGCGTCTTCTCTGTTTAGTATGTACTAAAAGGAAAGATAGCCAAATTTGTTTGGTAAAGCGAAATATCATATAAATAGGTGGTATGTCCACTATGACTAAACTGATAAACTTGATGGTCAATCTAAATATATTATCCAAATATTCAAGGAGTATTACAGTTTCTTTAGCAAGGATGCACTAGTCTTCGAATTCGGTTGACGGTATTGTTTGGTACGGAATCAAAGTATATAAAATAAAAATCAGTTCGCGGATCATAACTGGGCCTAAACTCGTACCATCTCAGATGTCAAACAGATGAGGTTCAATTCTGCATAACCACACAGTAAAAGATTCGTTCAAAAGTTTTAAACGAAATCTTAAAAAATTGATATCACAGGAATGCAACAAGGGAGATATCTGAGGAAGTTAAATCGATGTTAAAGAACTTACGATGAAAAATCTGTTCATCAGCGGGTTTGCTATGTTAATGAGGAAGAAATCCGCCGTGTGACTGGGATATCTCATTAGGAATTTTATCAATGGCTCTCTAAACGGGCTGCCAACCTGATTTCAAAAAGAACAATAAATATATTAAGTTCTACACCCGATTTCAGTTCAAATTAGCTACCTGATGGCCATTTACAATAATCCAAGCTCTTATATTTTTACAAATAAAAAGATGAAATTATAAAAAGAAAAAATTTCCTTTAAATCGTCAGGCTTTATAATTTTAGCTTCTTAACAATACTAGCAGCTTTCAATGGAAAAAATTTGAAACTATCATTTCCAGCATTTCGAGCTCAAAAATGTCTCAAAAACTAAATCAGCTTGTTGCAAATCTTTCGTAAGAAGCAAAGTCTAGCAAAATCTTGTCAGCAACATCACTTAACCTCTAAGATGAGTGCTTGCTCCGTTTTAACAGTCAGTTGCACTAATGGCTCAATCAGCTTAGATGATGCAGCAGGGACAAGCTGGAACATGTTCATTATGGCCGCACAGATCTTTACTTCCTGTAATTAAAAACTCTCTTAGTAAGCACTTGAGGGGTATGCATGATTAAGCGTAATTTCAGGAAATGCTTTTTTGGCTAAATATTTTCTAAATCGATAAAACGGTAAAGGCAATTTTACCTCACTGCTTCTTAATGCAGGTTTAATCTGTTGTTGTGACTGGGTATTCGCAGCAACTTTTGCAGCCTCGGTCCAGCGATTTAAATGTGCCTTAAAAAGATCAAAGAAATAAAATCAACATCACATTGATTACACATATACTTGAATTATTTTGATTAAAAGCTAGAGAGTGAATTCCTTGGATCCTGTTACCGAAGCTGCATTCCATGCTACCAAAGACCACTCAACGCCCTGGCGAGCATTCCTAGAAGTGCAAATCCGATAAGATCTGATAACCTTTTAAAACGTTTCACAATGCAATGTCAGGATATCAAGTGAACAACTGGCGTGACAGAATTTGAATTTATTGCTTACAGAAATCCATAAATCTTGTCTAACAAAATTAATAAAACTATTTGTTAAAAGGTCCACTTACCAATAATTGTTCACATAATTTTTCATTGAAGAGATCCGGGAACAGCTCCATAAAGCAGGTAAGTTTCTAATAATAGAGATAAGATGAGAAATTGCGTCACCGGGAAAAGACTGGAAGTGTAGCAAACAGAGAAAAGGCACGGGGAAATTACATATACATATAAACTGTTAATACCTTAAGCACATTCATATTCAGGCTTCGGAAATCTCCAAGTTGTAGTAACAGAGGCCTGATGTTAACTCGAACGTGGTCTTTAACACTGTCCAAGGCTCCACCATTTATAAACTGAAACAGAAAGAGGGAATCACTTAGTATTCCTGTAAAAATCAGCTGCTTTTCAATTTAAGTTGGTAGACAATTTCCAACACAGAAAACTCTTTCAAAGTCACAGAAATAAAAACTGCTAAATTTTGGTATCAACTTTTCAAACCAAAGATCAATGTAAAACGCTAGTGCCACTTTTCATATCGATTTTCGAAATTCAATGTCGGAATTGTTTCTAAAATTTCCAAAGATTTCATACACACATTTTCTGATAATTAGGCAAAGATGGAATGTGCTCAAATTTTTACGCTGTTAAACCAGTTAAAATACCAATATCATGTTTGCCCAGGTTTAAAACCTCTAATAATTCAACCTTTCGCACATACAAACTGGAGTTAAAGTCTCAAGCACATAAGGTCCTAAGGTTAAGTGACGTAAATTAGTAGACCAATACCTTTCTCATGTTTTCTTTTCCAGCTTCCATAACTTCTGGGACTGAAGAATTGATTGCCTTTAAAATAACCAAAGTTTTAATATTGGATTGTTTTCCTGACTGCTTTCTCTTATCGAAGATTCCTTTACACGTGCATTTTGGCATCATAAAATAACAAAACATTTAATGTATCGAAAATATTATCATGAAAGCCTGGACTTTGAAAAAATCGAAATAAGCCAAGTTAGAGAAAAGTGTAACAACATAAACGAAATACCTTTACAAGCACATTGAAGATCTTTTCTCTTGCTTGGACGATGTAATGGCAGGACGTCAAGGCGGCTAGAATGAAAACATGAATCAATAGGTAAACACGAAATTTGTTAAGGGAAGTCTATGAAGAATTTTGATATATCTTACAAGGATACGAGAAAAAGGAATATCGAACCTAGAGCACTGATCCGGAGTTGTGCAAAGCTCTGGACATTCTTGTAGCAGGGAAGTTTGGTCAGCTGACTGTCATCTGCTTCACAAAAAGTGTAAAGCTGAAAGAAATTGAAAAGGAAGAGCTATAAGAAGCAATAATAAATGCTATCAACAAATAGAGACATTACAGTAAAATCTTGGAAAGATAAGTAGTTTAGGAAACATGTCTAGAGTGTATAAACTTGTTGGAAAATATTTCTGCAAGGTGAGTGCCCAAACCATACTGCTTCTAGAGACAGCATGCATCGAAATCTTAAGCATGTCAAATAAATAGAAAGTTGATCAATGACCACAGTGAAAGCATCATGAATAATAAAGCTGCTTGTACTTACTTCCGTGAAGAAAACTTTATGCTCGATCACAGAAAGGTCCATCGTAAAGAGTCTAGGAGTCAACGACGTGCAAAAAGTGTTCCCGTCCTACCAAATAAGAAATCAAATTTCACTAAGAATTTGCTTCGAAAATTGAAAAATATATGATAGAATCAAAGGTCAAATTATGTTGCTGAGCTTCAAGATGGTTCAAGATGTACGTAATCTTCTATAACCAATAAAATGAAAAAATAAATGTCAAAAAACGAAATGATAAATGCTACAACGAAATTACAAGCTGACATTCGTGATTTCAAATATTTTGAATGCATTACATTACCATTAGAGCAATCTGAGTATTGGCCGGCTGATGTCGAAGCAGATGTTTCTAAAATGAAAATAATTTCAAATCAAGCAAGCAGAAAAATTAATTTGCAAACACCATTTGCTACAGGAAAAATCTGTGTTGATAAACAAACTGGATAAAAGACACAACAGCTCGAGGTCTTATCAAAGTTTTTACAGCCACTTAAAAACATAAAACAATTATTTCATTGTCTAAATTAGAAATTAGAAGTTGATGCTGCAGCACAGGCTATATAATATTTAATTTAATGAGCCCTGAAATTACTTCTACATAAACAAATCTGTTCATAGTTATACACTCTTCCTGCTGTACACAAATAACAAAATTATACCTTTGGTGGTATCATGTCTTCCAGGAGCTGCAAAATGAAATATTTATCATATAGTACAATGATAAATTAAAAATTCAGTGCAAAATGAGAGTTGAATGAAAAAGGAAAAAAATCTGAAGGACTGTATCTTTCCATACGGTCTCGCTGCTTAAAGATAAACAAAATGGACAACAGGAATCAGAAGTTAATAGTTAAACGCCAAGCTCTGAGGCGACTAGCCAAGAGTAAAACTAGCCGAGTAAACAATGATGATACGGTTTAATTTAATAGTAATAGTCATCACTCACGGTTTTGTGGGGTTCCATTAGGCTATAAACACTCTTTCCAGTCAACTTCGACAAAACATCCAAGGCATACCTGGCCTAAAAACAGGACGAGCAACACCACGATCAAGAATCTAATAACTATCAAATCAGTGAAACAAAAAGTAGATAATTATTTATTTGTGTTTCTCTAAGGTGACAAACAAATCTCATGCACGTAGTAAAGGAGAAAGAAAAAAGTGTTTGTCATCGTTAAATCAAGGTAGATGCGCATACATAGAAAGTGCTCCTAAACAACATTAATTTATGTTGCATAAAGTAAAGCGATAAAAAAAAGGAAAAAGAATACGATATTACTGCATTTAGGAAGCATTCATAACTCACTTGAGCCCTGACAGTGTGATTTGGAGAGACAACCTCCCTAACCATATGTTGTACCACAAGTGGAAAAACTTTCGCTTGAATTTTTGTGAGCTCTTCGTCCTTCAAATCGCAATTACACTTCTTCAACAAATCCACGAGAATTGATTTTGCAATATCGACTGTTCCTGATGAAACCTGAAATTCGTTCATTCTAACGTCAGTCATGTTTTGCTAACGCTAAAATTATCTGTTTTATCTAATGAAAGCTATTGATTTTTGATACCATAGAATGGGAATAGACAATAGGAGTCATCTAGAACTCCTTACGATACATCTATACGACTGATAATTAACTGGGAGCAAATAGTGACAGTTAGAATAGCTAAGCACCACAATACACAAACGTTACGAGCAACAGCATAAAGTAATGCTAATTTACAGGGTTTACAGATTGAGTGATTTTCAAGTAGGTACCTCGTTCGTTAAATCCATCATAACAAACATAAGAGCTGTGATGAAAGCAGGTTGGTGATCCAGTAGCCAGGGCAATGGCATGTAATTCAGCAAAAACTTTATTGACATACACCTATAGAAACAAAAACAAGGAATAAATTAAAAAGAATACAAAATGCAGGGATGTGAATACTTATCCAAGGAGAGAACTCTACGAAATTACAGTAAAAACTCACCCGCCAGCTTTAGCAAACCAGGCCCTTTCATAACAGCATCCACATAGCTTCTCTAACATGTACTCAAAAAATGGCAAGCGGGCAGCCTATTGGAAAGAAGACATCATTCATTGCTATCACATGCAAATTCTTTCCAAAGAAAAACCTTATGCAGTACAAAGCAAGTGCGTTGGTTTCCAGCTATATCATTACAACAAACGTAACTTTCTTCATATAATAATTTCAGAAAGAATGAATTTGAGAACTATTATCCAAAAAGCGTGAATTTACCTTCAGTTTGTCACGTAAAACGATAGATATTGTTTCAAACAATATTTGAATAGCAAGCTCTCCAATCTTTCCAATATCTTTGTCTTCATGAGACATGATATCTGCTATTGAATCAATAATTATGTGCACGTCCATCCCAACCGGACTAAAATAACAACATGATGAAATAGGAATTAGCTTTGGAAGACTTTCAGCAAACTAAAGCAACAGAGTATGAATTTGTGAATAAAAAGTTACAAAACAAAATGGAAATAAATAATCAGTATAAGTATTAAAAGGAAAGGATAAAAAATAAACAACGTGAAAATGCTAGCAGAAGAAAGTGATAAGAGGCTGTTAATCTTAACTGATAAAAGGTAAAAAAGGTAACCAGTTAAAAAGTTTGAAACCAGAGTTGCAAAAAGTTGTTATCCCCTAAACCTGCAATTTGTGGCTTCAACTTTCCTCATTTTAACGCTTTGTAAAAATACTTAAAAAAACAGCTGTGCGGTGTTTTATACCAGACGAAAAAAAGAAACCAGAGGTCTTCCTCTGACATTTTTTGTGTTGCAGCTCAGCATCAAGGCTTTTACCAACATTTATAAGAAAAAGTTTTCCTGACACATCAATATTTCCTCATAGATTAACATTCAATTTTTGTATTGACCTTCCAGCCTGACTCTTCTAAATTTGATTCTCTGTCTTGTGATTCTATGTAATATCAGTTATATATATCCAACAATTGGAAGAAAAGAACAATGATATAAAATTTTGTTTGTAATAAAAATCCTTCCTCAAAACCAGTCTGTAGGTCTGGCGGGTTTTTGAATCAATAGTTTGAACCAAATTTTACCTTTTCTGAGAAATCAATGCAAACGAGCCTGCAATAAACAATGAAAACTACCATTAATACTTTTGAAAAAATGAAAATAAATTAAAAGAAATCTTGAATGAAAAGACCTGATATGTGGTTTAAGATCTTTTCTAGAGAAGAACAAAGTCGTGATCATCGAATATAAAATCACATTCGCATAATTAACATACGCATCCTGAATTCCTTGTAAGCGTTATTCCTTAGTTATAAAAGATAACGACAAATATCGAAGAGCGTACCAGCTTGCTGAGTCACTGTAACAAGCGCAAATTGTCGCAGTATTCCAGACATGAAGGGGAGTGATTCACTCTGCAACTCGGAAGTAGCAGCAGCAACTGCAATTGAAAGAAGTTTCATACATATCAAAACGACCTACTTAAATCATTATAAAATCACCTCTTTAACATTTCCCTATTGTAGATCCTCTTTCCAGATCTAATAGGAAATACTACTATCAGACATCAGCAGACAACCTAAGAGAAACTTTTACCATTGGCGTAGCGGACGCAAAACGTTTAGGGAGTCATAGTATGGGTCTTGCCCAAGTATGGTTGCTTCATTGAGATAGAATCGCCCGAATGGAGCCTGAAATGCTATATACATTGCGTGATTTGAGGGGATGCAACCCTCCTAGCCCCATGTCTACTACACCTCTGATTTTCACCACAGAGTACTCAATTTATTACATTTCCTGTTGGGATTCATACCCCAAACTAGTAAAGCATTCCTGAGAGCTTAGATTTATTCTGAGTTGTCTAGCTACTCACAAAGCATTCCTGAAAGCGCCTGTTGTAGTGTTTTCAGCGACTGCTTGTCAGCACATGCTGCAACCTGAGGCTTTCCAGTTGCATGCAAGTCTTTGTCTTTGAACCTTTATAGGAATCGTAGTCAAGTTATAAAAAATAGCTGATGAAATAGAACTCTACTTAGAAAAGGGTTGCAATTCGTCGAAACGAAGTGAGAAAAATTCATAAACTATAATAGCACTAGATAAATAGGTATTTAGTGCACAACAAAGACAAAACAAAAATTTCTTCTTGACTTTTTTACATATAGATTTAAATGTATTTTTGCAACTTTAGAATCAAATTAAAATTTCATCAATTTAAAAAAGAGTAACTTTTTCATATTAATAAATAATTTATAAGAAAATGGCAGTTTTAGTTCACAATTAATGGTGTTTACCCTGGCTCCAGTAGAAGTTCGTTTAAGAATTCTGTAGAATCTTCAAGTGACATTGCAGCAATGATGAAGTACTAAAGAAAAAAAGTCATAAAATTGAATAAAAAAAGACCTTAAGGTGCAAGCGCCTTTTCAAAGCATCACTAACAGATATAGCTTTGAAATCAAGGTGAAAAGCTATTTTAAGCAAACTTCACGAATTAAGCACAACAAAAATCTAAAGAAAGCATAGAGCAAGGTCTTATTTCTGTTCCTTGAAAGGTATCGTTATTTGGTAGATTGGATGGCTCAGGATATTTAGAAATTTTCAGTTAAATGTCGTTTCGCATAGGGATTTGAACTGCCTAATTTTAGTACCGACGTAAATTTAAAAAAAAAATAAAAAAAGCATACAGGAATATCTGAATGATGCTGAAAGAATTTGTATTTTGCGGCAAACCTTGACAATAAGCCATGACTGTTGCTTGTAGAATGGTGTATTGTCAAACGTGTTGCTTTGTTGGTTTGTCGTTGTAGTGGTTGGTTTCGGTGTTTTAAGCACATTGCAAGCACGCTCTATCACCTAAAAAGGCAATGCGTCAACAACTCGAAAGGATCAGAGAGTAAACGGAGTTTGTGATTTTGTATTGTAATATAAGTGAGACTCTTCAGTAAGCTTATAAATCAAGTTATGCAAATATACTCCTTCGTTTAGGAAGCTTTTTCGGGAAAGTGTTATAATTTTTTATTACACTGTAAAAACACTTTGAAAAACGTTATGAAGAAGAGAATAAGATTTGAAAATTCGATATACATCTATACATCTATTAATTTTACAGGTCAGGTATGATTATAAAAAAGATCAATTCTAATTACTATCTGTAATCCTTTTTTGACTTCATCTCTGAAGACAACTAGTGATTATTTGAGATAACACGCGATTACTTATGGTAATTGGTTACACATAAAAATAGATGATTAGCTACTATTCGAATTGACTGAGATTAACAAATTGATAATGAAGATACATGATTGTAATTCATGATTACTTACACTGGCAATAGGCAAAGACACATCAACATCTGCATCAAAGAATGATAGTAAGATGCACGGGCCAATGTTTTCGCTTTCATTGTATGTCAGCTGCAAGCATAATTGTGTATTCAGTACTAATCAAAACGAAAATACCTGCGCAAAATGTCAAAACTGAAAACTAGAATATTAAAAAATCTGGAATGTAGAGTCGGTGACGGATCTGTCTTAACAAAATAAACAAATTTTCTAACACGATCACGATAGGAATTCAGTTCAGTAACGATGAAAAAATATATCTTAAGTTTGTACTTTGTCCTTATATAAATCTATATATACGAATATAAATAATAAATATAGTCAGTAAAGACAAATATCTCAAGGATAACAATTTTAAAGTGATAAAACATCTAACTCATTGAATAGAAAAAGTAATGTCTTTAGCACGCATGACTTCTAATCATTCTTTGGATCGAATGGCAAATTGAATTATATTGCAACGAAGACAAAACAAACAATTTCTACTACCTTCTGTGGCTCTTTTAGCATTCGTCTGCTGGCACCTCCAAATTTTCCCAGGACGCGAAACGCAACATGTGCAATTGAATCTGCAGTATTTCGCAAAGTTCTCCACAAAGCCTGAAATATAACCACACTTCGACTATAGATAAAAGCAAAACACGGCGCTCTTCTATGCTATCATTTGAAATAATAATGGGACATTTTAAAAAATTCCAGGCAGGCAATTTTTCGTAATCTGGCTGCAACTATTCAAAAATCATAAGTTAGTGAGAAACGACCAAAAGGTGTTTTAGATTTGCGAATTTTGAACATCTAGGGTCAGCTGTCAAAGATTTTTGAACGTCATTCATTCCTTGAAACAGTCTCTAAATTGGATGCTTTAACTTGCGCTCCACATCTTCTGTTTTCCATGAGACAGTTCTTCTGATGTCATTTGCAAAACAATGAAAGCCATGACAGACCAAGATTAACAACAAATTTGTTCAAGAAATATAAATATCACAATAAACCCGAATGTTTATTAAATTATGGATAAGACTACGATCAAGGCACAACATAACACACCTGCATCAAATCGGCTCTGACAGGCTGGATGTGGTCATACAAGAAATCCGGTTGAAGATTATCGACACACAACTCAAGAGTCCTTAATCCCTGAATAAAAACAAATAGTGGATAAAAAGCTCGAGTTATTGTTTCTGTTTGGAACAGAGTCGGTAAGCAACTCGCACTAAAGAGTTATAACATGACACCTAGTTTCGAGGGCTTAGGGCTACGTTTTAAATTTGACCTTACATTATCGGCACGCTCAAACTTAAAAAGACGCTTCGCAATTACCTAAGGAGATCTTTAAACTTGGTTGAGTCGAAACCTAACTGGTTTTAATAACTTCTCTTTCAACTGTGTTTACACGACAAGGTAGCTGAAATCGCTTGAACGAGATCAAGATTTCTTACAAACACCCGCAAATGAACTGGCTCAGTTAAGCCAGGTGATTTTTTCTTGAATCGCGCATGCAATCGACCAATGATAGTTTGAATATCCACCTGTGTAAACAACCCACTCTTCCTGGATAGACGGGCCAGCCCACAGCATATAAACAGGCACAAACTACCTCTTTATGGAATGGCAAAATGACGACGTCATTAAACTCATTTTTCACGATGAAAGAGCCTGTACTGTACTTACGTGGCCATATCGCAGTCAAATTTTATTACAATTTGCTTATATGAAGCATTGACTATGTTTGCGATTTCACAGCCGGTTTCACATTTGCAAAATAAATTTTACCAATCAACGTAGGAATATGATTTCTTCGTTTCGGTATAAATGCTTAAAGTTTTACGGCACAAACCTGACTAACAAGGGTCTGCGTTCCATTTAGAGCTGACACAAGAGGGTCCATAAGCATCGGCAAGTAGGGAAGAAGGGAACTAAAAAAGACAAAAAATTGGCAATAAGCATAGGTTTGGCAAACAACGTCCTGAGAGAAATTTCTTACTGATGACAGATAATCAACGAGTAGTTGTTCTCTTTTTCATTCATATAACCATATTTATTCGAATAATCATATGTCACGTCACAGCGGTTTCGACAGTATGGAATACGATAAAATTATTCGATAAAACTACTTGTTCTATCAATTTTTCTGAGCTATAGAGGAAATGCATAACATGCATCAGCAAGACTTGTAGTAACATCTGGTGGTGCTTCACACCGTTTAATCAAAACAATATATACCGTAAATTCTCTTTTTAGCCTCCCGGGGGCTTATTGTTTTTCAGCACTTTAAAAGGGGGGCTTATAAGAGAGGAGGCTAAATTGAGAGAGGGGGCTTAATAAATATTTTGTAATAAAAATCATTAGTATTGGTAAACTAATTTTTTGTTATTTGCGAAATAAAAACATCAAATCTTTTATATCAATTATATTGTCATCGTCAACGTTATCAATTATAATTCTAAAATATCTTCTTGGGCCATTTCGCCTTCTGAAATCGAGCATTTGAAAAGGTCGACTTCATCCCTCGGAGTACCAATGGCCTGCAATTTTGGTAAAAGGCTCTAACATGACCCATGATTAATGAAAGAGACATAATGTGAATTTTGATTTGATGCGATTTGATTTGGGGGGGCTAAATTGAGAGGGGGGGCTAATTAAATTTTTCCTTCTGAAAAGGGGGGCTAATAAGAGAAGGGGGCTAAGAACAAGAGTTTCATTCTCACTCTTTTCGTAACAATGTTTTCTTTAAATTTTCTTTGTCTCTTGATTCGAGCCTGTCTTATTCCTATAATTGTCATGAATATGCCTACCACATGCGATGTGAAAATAACGTCATCGATTTTAACTGCGCAGGCACATATAATACGAAACTTTTCAACCCAACGGACTTTCGCACAAATGTTGGTTCGTCTACCCAGTAACTACTGAATAAGCACACCTCTCTGCTGGCTGTCATTGTAAAGGCAAGAGTATGCGCAGAAATAATTCACTTCGATGCGCATGGTCTTCGACTATTCGAAGACGGGGTGGCTCATAAGACCAAAGACTTCTACAAGTGCTCCCAAAAAATACAATTTTTTCTGATTTTATAAAGTATTGCCTTCTAGTAGCAATCATTAAAACATGTATGGTAAAATTTGGATGAAAGAGTTTCAGATTCTGCCTGAGTATTTGGTCGATAGTTGAAAGTTCTAAAAATAAACCCCTTATGACGTCTCACTTTGGTACTCTTTAGTCTCCACGGCACTATTATCATACATCCACGGCACCAAAAAAGACCGAACTTCTCGATTTGTATCTCAAAAGAAACCCCGAGATAAAGTGCCTTAATAATAATAATAATAAAAACACTTATATTGCGCCATATATCCACAGGGCTCATAGGCACATTACAATTGAAAATATGAAGTCTAATTTAAAATGTATGTTAAAAAGGGGTAAAAGTTTACAATTTTTTTATTAAAATCTAAGTTAAAACAATTTATTCAATAAAATACTTTCTAAATAAATGTGTCTTCAAATAAGTTTTAAACGTTTCTAAAGTGTTGCATGCTGTAACTGAGTAGGGAAGTCTGTTCCAGAGGGAAGGGGCTCCTTGGTGAAAGCACGATCACCAGCCTTAAGGTGCCTTGTCGGCAGCCGATTTAGCCAACATACAGAAAACTCTCGATAACTCGAACTTTAGGTAAAAGCAGCCAATAGTTCGAGTTATCGGGAATTTTTTCATGTGAACAACAACAACATCAACAAAATAATAAAAGAATGAAACAAAAGATTGAAATATAGCCGCTCATAGATCGTGCTCCAATTAAAAAAGGCGTGGATTTCAAAAAAGGTGCGAAATGTGTACAAAATGAACTGCCGGTCTCTCTACAACTACGATAACTCTTGAAATCCATATCAAAAACACAACAGATTAAAAAATATTTGGACTCCAAAGCAAGATTAATAACTGGATGTTCGTTGTGAGCTTGAAAACCTTGTTGATAATTGTGTGGCATATGTCGTAAATGGTAAAAATATTACTGGTAATCTTATAAAAGGAGATACTGGACGTTTAGCAAAAACTATAAGTTTTTCTCCAACGATGTCATCTGGAAGCAAATGCATCGCCAAAGCCTTGGTGATTGGTAGCTCCTTGCAGTCTGCAAACTACAGGACTTGACAAATTTATTCCTGTTTTAAAACAGCAACTTGATTCGATAAATAAAAAATATTGGTATGATTAAGATATTGTCGTTATCTTGTCCTGCTCGCTAAAAACCAACTCGAGTTATCTAGAAAATATCCCAAAAGGAGTCGAAAATGGTTTGTTGTAACGAATGTCGAGTTATCAAAGGTTTTGTTTTCAAGAACAGTATTGCGCAAGAGGGATGCAGTTTCAGCTCGACCTAGCAAATGTTCGAGTTATCGGGGGTTCTAGCTATTTTTTGTTTTCATTTGTGATTTTTCTTGGATGATCAAGAGAGAAAATATTTGAACAGGGGCACTGGTGGGTGCCATAAACGATTTTTTGTCTTGAGATTTCGTGTAAAAGGCTTCGATCATCAAGCATAAATTTCGGGGTTAAATGATATTTGTTCGTTGTTTGGAGATGCAAATCAATGGCGACCTCACTTTTAAAGATTACAGGTCCTGTTATTGCTTTGAAAAGGATTCCTCCGTGAATAGAGTTACGTCATTATGCACAACCACTGCGCACGACGGTTAGAAGGATAACTTTATCTCACGAAAATCGACCTTGATGTGCCATCTTGCAGTTCCAGGTTGACGCTGTGGTCGCAGTTGGCGCGTCATTCGGCGTGAAAATCCAAGCGATAATGGTTTGGACCATATCTCACATTTTTGGCTCCAGACAGATAAGAAAGTGTCAAGGAAGCGCTGGATAGCATCTCGTATTTTCTTACAGAGTTTCTGCGGAAACTGTTGCGGGGGCAAACTGACTAGTTCTCTAAATATTATAAGCCCTGTGAATAAGCGTATGTTCCCCTAGCCTCTTTTGCAGGAAAAGCTATGAATGTTGCTAAGCGACACTTTCACCAGAATAATGTTCCATTCAAGTGGTATGCATTCCCAATAGGGCTAAAAATTAGAAGCAGTTGACTTTTAGCAACGCAGTATGATGCATTAACCAACATGTCACAAGCAGCGGCCCCGCCCAAATAAATGACTGTGCATTATAGCAGGAAATACGTTAAGTGTCTGACCTAAATTATCTGAGGTTGTAAAGATTTTTACATGGATGAGCCAATGTTATTAATGACGAATGAATGAACAGGGGATCTGTGAATTGTGCACTTTAATCGATATGTATGTGGATAGCAAAACTTTTATTAAGGAGGATATCTTGGTTAGGAGCATAGAATATGGTTTGAATTATCTGAGGCGGAGACGTGACGCAACACGGCGCAAGATCAGTTTCCAAACAGAGAGTATCACAATTGTAAAAAATTGTAAGAAATTGCGCTTCAAAGGGGGTGAAAATAAACTAAGATTCGGGAGACAGAAAACAGAAGCATTGGTACACCGTTGTTCTACAGCCAACAAAAAATTCTCTAGAATACAAAGTTTGTATTCTATCTTGAATTTCTTAGTGGTCTGAAGATAAAAGTAACAAAAAATTATACAATGGACTCAAGTCACGGTCTGTGCAACTGGCCGTCAAGAAAAGGTCAAGGAAAAAGAAAAATTGGATAATCAAGCAGTGGTGAAATCGAGAAATATCATACTAGTAAAGTTATGATAGGCTGAACGGGGTGATTACTTGAACGCATCATAACAAGGCAAATGAGAGCCTACCGTGTTGCAACTAAATTTCAGCATAAAGGAACGACGTATTATCAGACTCTATCAAAAAGTTTTTGCAGGAACCAACGTAGATCATAGAGGAACTTATCAGGAACTACTATTTCCCTTTTACCCTAATTTTGCATAAAATGCGAGCAATGTTGCTCAGTCTTCCGCATTGAGCTTGTGAAAGAGCAGCAATATAAGGAACAATGTGGACAAAGGACACAAAAAGAGAAAACCTGGCAATAGGAGAAAAATTATATGGCAATAGCTGAGATTTCCAATATGCGATATTCTTTAAAGTGTGAATCATAGCGGACCAAAAATATTTTTCCATTTAATACATTTGCTCTGTGCTTGCTAAGAAAATTCGAGCTAGAAAAGTCCATGATTAGTGTTTTGTTTATCATTTCATTTCTTGCTAAGGGAACCGGCCAGATCTATTCTCGTGAGAGCTTCCTTCCTAAGAAGCATTGTCTGTAGGACAATTTAACTTCCACTCGGAAAATTATTATATCTAAGACCTGTTCACACCCAGTTTGCAAAAACTACTCTTTCGCGAGGGTGTGCTGGAGTTTTCCTCAATCTTTTGTACACGAATGACGAGAAATGCTGATCTCCGGTAAATCAATTTAAATTATTAAATCTATTAAACTTGAAAATAATAAGATTAAACATGCTACCGACAACGCCCTCTTTCTGAGACTCGTTGAGCTGGATTTCTGGTCAATGATTGCTAATTACCTTACATTTCGTAGTACTCATCGGGTTGGCTTATCTCCAGTTCATTCATATCACAAGCGGAGTGGCAGTCAGAGAAACACCTGCATTCACCCCCGTCATAAGCCGTCAGATGCGCTGACATGAACTACAAAAACAACCGCATACGACAGATGCGTAGTGTAAAAACAAGTCAGGGTCTTTGATTCATTAGACGCACATTGATTCCAGGAGCGTACGAGTTAGGAGCTCTCGGAAAGTTTCAGAAGACGAAACACTCAATCTTTGCCATGGCTCAACTGACAATTGAAGACATATTGCGGATATTTGCCTTGTCTATACTTGCAGTAACGGCCGTCACTTCAAATCTTACGGTTTGTGTTGCTTTGTACAGAAATGTCAAGCTACGGACAACGTTCAGTTTAATGATCTTCTCTCTGGCAGTTGCAGATTTGCTCACTGGACTGATTGTCATCCCATCCTACTGTGTTTTCATTGCAGAGGAGACACTGCATAGGGACAAAGCCGGGGCATATTTCTATGCAGTATACATCTGCTTTGATATTTTCTGTGGCATCGCTTCCATATATAACATGACACTTATGAGTCTGGAACGGGCGATTACAATCGTAGCCCCAAGTTTTCATGCAAGAACTTTGGCTAATAAGAAATCAATGAAGAAACTACTGCCAATACCATGGATTGTTGCTGTGATACTGCTTTTCCCAAAGATAGCCATGTACACAAAAGTCATGGACGCAAAAATGATTGCAATCTTCTATTTCATTCTTGCATTTGCCATTCCACTTTCTGTGATTATCGTTTGTTATGGTTATATCTTCCACGTGCGTGTTAAGCTTGCTGCAAACTGTGGCAACCGCTTCTTGAAAGATCTCCGGCTTGCGTACACAGTACTGGCTATAATTGTCATATTTTTCCTGTGTTGGGCACCCTTTTTCAGTATGGTTCTCTACTTTGGCTTATGCACAAAATGTGCCCCAGTGAATAGCCTGCTCATCTTCTTCAAGTGGCTGCAGTTTTTCCATTCATGTTGCAACCCATTCATCTACGCACTATTGCAGCCAGCATTTCGACATGCATTCAAAGAGACGATGCAACGATGTCTTGCTTGGAAGAAGGAGATAAGCGCACGTGGGGACCTGGAACGCCAGCCGATGAGTGACTGCACAATTATTGATGAATGATTGCGACACGGCCCAGATGATTGCATTTACACCAAAAGATACAAGCTTTTTATCTGCACCACTAGTTCATTCAGCCCTGCTCGAGAACTGACAATGTATATCACAATGTCGCATTCTTAAGTAAGAAAACTTTTGGAACCAGTGCGCAGACTATAAACTGTAGAAAGATAGCATTTATTTTAATCTCTGTACATAGTTATATGACTATCAATTATATATTCTGAATAAAATGTATAATACGAGCATAAGTTATCTTCCTTAAAAAGGGTATGCAAATAAAATATTTTGAGTTATTTCTTGAAGATTGTGATAGCAAGCAAGAAGATACATCTTTTATCTTCGTTTAAAAGTAAGCCGGATTTCAAATTAGTGATCAGCTAGGTTAGGTAGACAGCGGGCAGTCAGAGAGCTACGTAGAAAGGCTTTTGAGGAGACATATCTTTCGCCGTGCAGAGAAAGATATAGGCATCAAGCTGTCAATGTGGGTTGCGGTTGATGGAAGATTTTTTGATACGAAAGTAAGATTATTTGATGCGAAAGTAGGCATTTTTATATGAAGTAAGAACTAAAATCACGGCATTACAAGGAAGATACTTCAGAGTCATTGATATCAATTCCAAATTTTTTTCGCTCTCGTAGAATCATAAGCATGAAATATTCTCCTCACCCAAAAGCGAAACCCTTTGGTTGAATGAAAATATTATTCTCCTCGCCAAACTTGTCGGTTATTCTAATCACAAACCCATATAATACTATCAATGCTTTGATCTTAACAAACTTGCGGTAAGGGCCAGGGATGCAACGCAGCATTATCCTCTTAAGGCAATGTGATCTGAAAAACAGTCAAACACAGTGTGCATGTTGCCTAGCTATGATCATCCCAGTGGATCTCAACCTCACTGCTAAATCAAAATGCATTCTTAGAACCCCAACCCAGGCCCGTCGGAACCGGGGGGCTGAGGGGGGGCTGGAGCCCCCCAATAATTGTCAAGCTGTTGCATGTTTCCTTTATAACAGTGTACTGAACGAGAAGGAAAACAATGGGCAGCGCCCCCCCCCCCCCCCCCCCCCAATATGAATTTCATTCCGACGGCACTGCAACCATATGTACTGGTTCCTTTACAAAACAACTGAACGATACAACAGAACCAAATGTTAGTGGTGATTATTCTTACAAAGTAGGCCAATAAAATTCGAGTAACGTGGCGATCGATCTTTGCTTAGGACAATGCCGTTAATATCTGAAGACCTTCAAATAAATAATTAAATCGAGGCGGAGTGTGGGTATTGTAACCTTAATTTCTTTAATTTTATTGGCAGTTATTGACAATGTGGCCATCATGTTTTCTGTGCTCTGATGAAATATATTTCAAAAAATTGGATACAATGGCTTATTTCAGCCCAATCCTAGTATAACCGTCGAAATTAGGAACTCTTATTCCAGAAAAACGCTTTGGAGCTTATTCTCCAAAAATCAAAAAGTTTCTTTTAATGGCTATGTACACACATGGGTATATGCCATTATAAAAGATAAATTTGTTAAGATGATCGCACTTTAATATCATATGAATTCCTATGCATGTAGAAAAAATTTTGACAACAAAAATAATCAGTATTTAACCTAATGCTAACAAAAATCTTTGAATAATTTAAATATAGTTTCATAAGTGACGGTTGAAACAATCTTTAAAAATCTCCACTGCTGCTCGTGAATTTATCTTTTTGATGAAAGTCAATAAAACTTAGAATGAGCATACAAGTGTATACGGAAAAAAACAAAAAGTAACAACCTATACACAATGTGAAAACAGGTGTTGATGCGACTGAGAATTGTGTTCCTTGCAAGGAAAATTCAAAATGACTTACATGGTTTGAAAAATACAACAATTTTCTACAAATGGGGCCTACTTTTATGAACAAATGAGCAAACTTGGGACACGAAACTAACCATTAAGGCTGCTTACAAAGAGCTTTACGAACACCCCTCTCAATAGGAGATGATCATGGGAAATATGCTTAATACTGTGTGCTGGGTATCAGTCCTAGCAATCATAAGAAATTGTTGAAAAAACTGATAAGCTTTCCTTAACCGAATTACCGTATATCACATCAATCTTGTTAACAAACTTAAGATAAAGTATATAGATGTAAACAATGTAAAGAAAAGATTTACCAAAACAACAGTATGTGACATTGTCGGAATTAGTCCCTAGCAATAAGGGGTATGATTAAAATCTTTCCGCGTCGCCACCCAATTAGCGGGTTTTGTACGACCCTACATGTAACTTGTACATTGACGAAGACCCCTTTATCTTTTTATCAACAAACACCAATCCTTTAAGTGAATCTGACGAAAGAATAATTGAAATACTAACATTCAATTTTCACATAGAACCTTATCAGAAACAAGATTTGAGAGATTCTATCACATGATTCGAAAAAACCCCTGTCAGAAACAAGATTTGAAAAGCTCAACCACAAGTTTTTAGAGACATGAACTGAGAGACTCCAGGTTGGACAAGTGGTGATTTGAAATGACGTTAAATATAAGTCTCAAAGGCAAAGTTGTCCAGGCTATTAAAACCTATTTGAAGCGTAAATCTCGACACAATCCTGTCATAATTGACCATCTGTTATGTGTTGTGAACCTTTTTCTGAATTCATGTAAAATTTGCTTCAGAATTTTATTTCATGCTTCCACATAGGAACAAATTTTCGATAAAGACACTTGATTTTGCTGCATAGATATAAACTTAATGTTAAGGGCCTTGTTTATAAAAAAACAACAAACGAATTAAAGAACGAAAAAAAGTATAACATTCCGTTCAGCAAAAGATAAATGCTGTTCATGTTCCACATTTTTGCGAGCCATCAGTTAACCTATGGTATTTCTCAGGTCAGAAATGATGGCTTTTCCAGCATAACCCTGCTCAAAGCTTCCTAATTATCCCACATAATCTTGTAAATAAGCTCTGTGGCATTGACACAGGCAAGTAGAGAAGGAATTTACTCCCGACCTGATCGGTTTCAAGGGTGATAATACTGAGTACCTGGTACGCTTCTCGACGTCAGTTGCATACGATTTCATCGCATTTACACCTAAGTACAATTTGATGACAAGAATTCACCACATTAGAGGGTTGAACTCACTTCCAAGAGTTTATAAATAAAAATCTTCACTGACGAATGACTGAAAGATCTCACGGATTATTATGCCTTCTAAATTTACTTCACTGTTTTATGCTATTCATGAAATATGAAGAAGAATGTAAAGGCTACTCAGACCATTTATCTTCCATCTTTTGATTGTCACTTTTTATCGTAGAAACAGGACTTGCCTTTGGTCGATTTGAAGTGAAATAAATTATAACTTTTTCCGTGCCCTGTATTTCTAAACAGAGTCAGAGAAAGGGCTAAGACAAGATAATGTTCCTGTTCTAACTGCCTGAGTCACTGTACATATGATGGTACAAATAAACTGACTAGAAAATAAAATATCCTATGAAACTACGCGCTTAAGAAAACATTTTGAACAAAACCATCTTTTATGACACGTTTGATCACACTTTTATGCGCCTGCTTTATGGTAATGCTGGAAAGTCTCCTGGTATCAGAAGGGCTTTGTAATGAAATAGTTATGTAGTCTTATAGTTTTTGTATTCCCTTATTTGAACTATGGGTATTTAAGTTTTCAACATTGGGTAGGTTTCTTTTAGCTTGGGAAGCCTCGTACTCGCTACACGTTGTTCGTTCTTCACCAACCCTCCCGCTCTCATTCTGCTTCTCTTTATATGATGTTTCCGTTTCCTGGTATAATGCTTAAAGTTGCAGTTTCCCTTTTTCAGCACCATCAAAGCCTCTTCCGCCTTTGGGCATTACTTTAAACATTTTAGGCTTTGATGATTTTTGGTATGACTGATGCATCGGTCAATTGTGGGAAAAGAGGGCATTTCCTGTTCATTCCCTGCCCAAAATTAATTACAGTCGGGGTTCTCCTTAGCTTCCGCTAGTACTTTTTATCTGTAAGTGGTGCATGGTATGTTGAGTGATTTGCGCTGATGCACCAATGGCTCAACATGCTCTCAATGACGGGGGAACGTAGTTTCAGAACGGATTTACTGATGTCTAAAGGCCCCTGAAGCTTATATTTTTTGAGAGATCAAACTTTGCACTACATCTTGCTGTGCAACATCTTACTCGAGATTGAAAACTAATAAGAAATAAAAATGAGAAGCAATACGTGATAAAACAATTATCAAGAAATACCTGGCTTTCACCTCCTTAATGCAAGAGATAACAACATATTCGAAAACAATGGCTAAGGCCAACACTAACCTGAGTCTAACAGGAACAGTCAGGCATAGCTCAACAAAAAGATCCTTCATGTACTGCTTATGAATGCCACTCTGGAGATTATTTAAACCTACCAACAAAATATAGAAAATCATTAGCGAATTCTATTTTAGGCAACTAAAGCAAACATGTCAACATTTGAAATAAATGCTAAATGAAATAAAAATATAGGTTGTAATTTCCATGACGACGGGAGCAAATGCTTTTGCCTTCCTTCCGCAAAACAACCTTTTTTACTTAGGCTCTTATAACCATATGTTATAAAACCTGTGACTTTCTCCGTGAGGTTCAATCTAAACGGCTTTACATAAATAGAGTTTATGAGCAACGAGTAAACAGGGGTTTTAACTAAGGGAGTGATTCCTGGAAAGTTCTCTCACACAAAGATCCATCTGATCTCTCCGGTAATCCTGTATATGATTCGCCATGACCTTCTTTGGAAGACAGAAAAATGACATATTTGAGCTACAGTAGCGTAAGGGTTTTAGCAAGATCTGTATCAGGTTTAAAAATCTTTAGGCAACTTCTAGCATTGGATCTTGGGATAAGCTGCAAATAAAATATGGTTAGTCTTGTACTTACAAAAAATGAAATGGTGTTGAGATAGGGGTACATATATTCTTTTAAGCTTATGTGGAGAAACATGGAACGCTCTAAGACCTACTCCACTTGGCTTTGATAATGATCCCAGCTTAAGATTGTTCAATGAAGTCCTAAAGCTTATCGCATAACTTAGATATTTGATTACAGTTTCCATGATGACCTAGCTGGACTAGAAGTTGGACAGGTCAATAAATTTGAGTATCACCTCTTGGTAAAACTTAAAGCAAGTCACAGATTGCTGTTATTTCAAGTTTAGTCATGAATTTCAATGCAATGATATCCATTCAAACATTTGTTCACCACTTAACCACTGAAGAGCTGGTATAGTTTCTTAAGTTTCCAAATTTACCTCGAGCTTTTTTTCGCATTTAGGCTGACAAGATTAATCCGCTGGTTCATAAAAAACCAAAGGTCAAAAAGGGGCTTCGAAATTTGATTTCAAACAAGCATTTAATATATCATTTTTCATTAAGGTTGAGGTCTACCTAAGATGTAAAATTAAGCTCTGTCTAAGATGGTATTTACAAAGCACCTAGGTCGATTTTCTCTTTTCTGTGAACGTTGCGATGTTGCTAGCAAAGTATCCATAAAGTGTTTTGAGAAATGATTCCCGTTAAAAGACTGTTTTCTATGAGATCTCGCTTTATGAGACGATTTAAGATTTGCTTTGCTCCAATTGACCTCGTCTTAGAAAATGGAAATGGTCTGTTTTCTATCGCCTCATTTTCAATTTATCTAAGTATTGCTCTTGCTCTTGATCACTGTAGAACAGATTTAGCTGGTCTTATCGTCATACAAGTCTTGGTGGATTGACTCTAGCATTAACCAAACATAAGAGATAGCGTAACCCAGTGCATTGCTCCTTTGTTGGTTCAGCAAAAATCTTCCTTAAAATTCATTTGATAATTACACTTGATGAGCTAGAATTAACTTGCCAACCTTCTATTTGTACTCCACCGTATCGTTTGAGTATAACAAAAAATTTGTTGTTGAATGTCTAGCAGAATTTCTAAAATGTATGGTCCGGACAAAGTTTGACCCCCGGAAAACAGCAGAACAAAATCCAAACTATCTCTACAAAATACTTTCGGTTTCACACGAGACGGGTCACACCATAAAAAATCTTTTAAAATTTGGATCATCTTATTACAAATCTCATTCATTTGGAAATGAAGCATGTCATGTAAGACAACGGATATAACACAAATCAAAATCGAATCACCTTGCAAAAGATTTGGCAGCAAAGGCAAAAATTCTTGGTACAGCAGATCATGGTTCCCTGAAACAAAATTTTTAAACTTGAATGAAAGTGTTTGTGTATTTTTAAGTCTAGGAAGGGAAAACCCTAAGACTGCAAATACAGGCCTAAAAAGGACTATTGTAAGCAGCTTATCAGAGGCTTCACTAGGGAATGTTCCTTCAAACTAATCGTCTGAGAACTGGCAGTTGGTTGAGAGTTAGCTTATTTAAGTACTTTGAATTTTCAACGATAATCAAGTAACAAAAAAGTGAGGCATAATTAAAACTGTTTTTTAATATTAGAAGGTAACAAGACAACATTTAAGAAATAATTCTTCAAGTTGCTAAATGTTAATGCGAGAACAAGAAGTATTTTAAGGTTATTGGCGATGATAAATAATTGCATGCAAAGATTGAAAAATGGCGAAACTCTGAAAGAAAAATATGTTCAAATAAAAAACATCCTTAGTTAATGCCAAAAAACAAAACATTGAAAAGGGAGGGTGACCTATGTTCTATCTCTGCCGTAAAAATGGTTATAACAGCAAGAACTTTAAGTTTCCAGTGCATCAAAAAAACAACGCATGAAATTCCAACGACGCGGGCCGAAGATAAATCAAAATACAACGAAAAAACCACGACAAATACTATTAACACTTCACTTAAATGAGATTTGCTATTAAATTTCCTTATCATGTTTAGGCGCTTAGCGTTTGATAAATGACCTCCCAGCTTGAATTTTTTATTTTTGTTGGATTGAGGATAAAAATAGCATTTCTAATTTCGCGGTGGTAATTATATAAAATATCCTTGGCGATACTGTCTCTTATCGAAATATTCCCAGATTGTGGTTAAATAGAGATGAACAAGATTTCCATTTGTTTTCTTCAAACCTTTTACACGAAGGCATTCAGAAAATTTCATTTCCCAGGTACAAACAAGGAAATCTCTTTGGGTAATATCCAGGGCAGGATCATCACATTAAAATTGGAACTACCACAAAACTCTCTGGCACAATGTAAATTCTACTTTGCAAGCATTGAATACAAAGGGAAACCAGACTTTTGGCAATCTTTGCTGAGGTAAATTTAGTCTGAGATTCGTCGAATCTCAAATGAAATCGGTATGCTTGTCTTTGTTAGACAAATCCACATCTTGTCAAATGTTTTGACAAAAGAAGGCCACACATCGAGAAAAATAGGATTTGTTCATAGTTTAATTGTAAGGAAATCCAACAAAATTAATTTCTTAATGTGTGTGCGAAGAAACTTTTATGTGACCTGAGAAACATGATCAAAAAATAATTTAGGTTCTTTTCTTGACGGTTCGGTAAAATTTAGAGTGCAAACTTATTGCTCCAAAATAAAAAAGGAAATGATTAAAAAGGAAGACAAATTTATTAACTAAATAAAGTTACTATGGTGACATATTCGTCATTACAAAAGTTTGGTTTCTATCAAGACAAGTCTAACAGGCAGGTACAAGGTTTCAGTCTAAATAATCAGTTTAAAAAATAGGCGTTATTTTTAAGACTTTACCAAAAACAAAGGATTTGTTGAGGGTCTGTAGACATATAGAAAACAAGATTGTCCTCAAACATCTTGCTACCAAGCAACTTTTTCAAAGGGAGGATAGAAACTTTCGAATGCCTTTAACGGAGATAATTTAACAGCAAAATGTTTAAGAATTAAAGCTGCAAATTACAGGTTTCATGTCTAAAGGGCAACATTTTCAAGCAGACAATTTGTCCCTTTTTTGAAGAGGAATGAGCCTACACGAAAGACAGATGGAAATGGCTACAAACTCTATAAAATTCTCCTGAAGCACAGTCAATATCATCTATGTTTGTATATGATTTCCATTTTGGGTTTTCAGGCAAGTAATGACCATCTCACATTCTGAAATCTCCACATAAATACAGCAAATCCGATAAATATTCCAATCATACCAAGACCTTGGGCTAGCTCATTGGTGTTTAAAGGACAATAAAGATTTGGCACGCGGGAAAAAACAACAGCTGGGACTAACCTCCTCCTATGGACCTGAACAACGCTCGCAGCAACAGGAAATAATTGTAGGGCTCCTTCGCAGACATTGCAAGCTCCATGGATCGATTTACAATTTCGTGCAAATGAGGCTGTAACAAATTAAACGGTGCTATGAAAGCCACAATTCATAATGACAACTTTTCATTTGGATAACAACGTGTGTTAACTTGTAAGGAAGTGCAAAATGTTTGAGAAACTGGATATGAATTGATTTATTAATTGACAAATACATGATTATGCATGAAAATGTGTAAAATATTTCAAGAGACTTAACGAAAGCACTTGATACGAAGACATTCCTTGCTACTAAATCACTTGTCAAAAACTCAGAAAGGTCTGGTAACACATCAGTAGATCGAGAGGCCAATTCCTGGTTGACTGGTGATGTAAAAAATGTGGCAAAGGATTTACAAACAGTTGGAATATGAGCATTAATTCTGAAAATGACCCACACGAACAAGACAGACTGCTGAGAAACGGGTCATAGTCTTTTGACTAAGCTAAAACAATGCCATGGGAGGGGTATTAAGGATTTACACACTTCATTCCCTACTTTTCAATCGACCATCCATATTGAGGAGGAACACGGGGAATAAAGGGCCTCTGTCTGTTCAAATATCCCTAATTTAGCATGACTAATAATCTAAGGGATTTGATCAATATCGGAGGACGTGAAAGGAAATGTGAAAGCAAAGATACAGACTGTTCAGGTACAATTACACACAATATTTCAGGTAGCTTTGAGAATTAAGTTAGGAAAAGCATGAATTCACCTTGAGCATTTGTTCGTTATCTTGAGCAAACAGTGAAACTGAGCCAAAAACAAGCTTGAATAACTTCAAATAAAGATTTGATTTTTCCGATTTCGCTACAATGAAAGCATGATATCAAGATACTATACTATTGCCGTCTAAACAGCTTTTTATATAACTAACAGAGTAGTTTCCATCCAGTCAATAAATCAGAAATAACTTTAAAACTCTTTAATCGCAGTGATGGATTTAACTGCGAACAGAAAATGACAAAGTGTAAGTAATAGTGTCTCAATCCCTTTCCAAACTTCGATTATTTTCGCCAATCAAACTCAAGCTTGAAACAGAATAAAGAAATTGGGGGAGAATTCTAAAATATTTTGTTTAAAACAGTGAACAAATCTAATAAAAACACCACATACTTCCCATATCTTCGAGTTTTTTCAGAAGAAATTTTACGAGAATCGTCGCAAATGTTGCTGAAGTGTGAGGATTAGCCAAGAAGAAGTTTGGTATGATCTGGAATTAAAAATAAAACGCCATTGTTTACTTCATAATGCCTGCTAAACTTACCGTTAATGTTAAATGTTTGTTGGGTTGAGGAAAGGATTGGAGAGAACTTACTACTGGTAAAAAGTACTGGGGGTATTCTTCAGTTTCCCATAACAATTTAAAATTGGAAAACTCTGTGTGGCCGTCCCCTTAACACAAGCAGCCCATTCAACTTAAATTCAACTTAAAGCGAGCCTAATGAGATGTTAAATTAATCTCGACAGAGGAAAGCAACGTCTCTTTTTTCCACTAACGATGAGAAAAGACCGTACGAAGGCCAATCTTTAAAGCATGCAGAGATAAAACAGCTAGATAATGATATTATATTCACAGTATTGCCCCGTGAGTGACTTGTAAACTAGCTGAAAACGACAGCGAATAAGCGTAGATGAATGTTCACAATCTTTCCCTTACGTAGGTGGTTCTAAACTTGCAACCTGTGTTACAAGGTGTGGCCATAATAGTCAATTTACACGAGACCAAATTGCCTGGTCACCAACAGTTGGATCATAGAGTTAAATCTTGATTTTAATGTAAATTAGTTTCGTCGTGGCACCTAGGAAACGTTCTTTTCACGCATGTTGTGGAAACAGGGTTCTAATGACTGGCAAACTACACACCTCATTGAGAATTTTACTTGAAGAACAGTCATAGTCAAAGAAAAGCCATTAAATACCTGTAAAGCATAGTTGCTATGAATTCTGTCAACCAGATACTGGAAGAAAAGGCACAAAGGTCAAAACAATCATGATTTAAGTAATCTTGAAACAGAGGACATTTTACGTACTATTTACTGCTGAACGATTAAATGTTTAAAGTATTGATAACGGGTTTGATGCAAATTCGAATAAAGTAAGTTACCTCAATTGTAGCCGTGAAAACCTCTTTGAACGTAGCAGTATTTAGCATTGTAAACTGCGGAGAAAATATTGTTCCATGGTAAAGCGTGTCATATAATCTGATAAACCATTTACAGATTTGTGTCCCGTTTACACCGTCTGCAAATATGCGTAGAACCGAGATATGACAATGTGCCGTTTACATGGTCATATATTGGAAGTTTATAGACCATTACTTTGAGACAAGAGGCCCATTGCAAACTTTAAAGCAAATAAAATTTATCAAACAAGTAAATTACCTACACATCAACTATGCAGGAACCTACATGGGATATTTCTTTTTCTATTCATCTTTGATAGTGTTAAATTTGATTGGATTACAGAAATATAAAAATCCAACTTACAACTCCAGCAAAATGTTCCAAGATTTCCTTTTCCTCTTTCATTCTAATTTGTTGTGGTGAACTAAAATAAAAATTTTCAAAATGAAAACCGATTAAAACTTTATTTACATAGCATTTACAGCAACGTATTCAACGTTTGATAGAACGATTTACTTTTTCTCACAACTAGGCAGGGTAGGAAAGTTGCTTGAAAGATGATAGTCAATGCCCATCTGCTTACTAAACAGCCATACTCAATTGAACTACAGATAAGAATTCAATGAAAAGATGCAACCCAAACATAAAATTAGATAAGACATAGATCAACTAGGTAAGCAAGGAGGAATGTATTTATTCAATGACATGAGGTCTAAGGATTCATATTTGACTCAAAAAATTCCCAAAAAACAACAAACGCACTTAGCCATTTTTATAAACCCATTGCCAGTTGGACTTGCAGATATCTGGTAGACGTCTAAGGCCTCGAGCGCTGAAAAGAGTTAGCTTTTTCGTTACTGTGAACCGGATACACAAGACTAAACTCAATTTGAAAAATATTTGTTGATGCAAAAAATAGAATTGAGTACATCCAATCTGAATATTTTGTAATACCGGCAAGAAAGAGGCTAGCTATTTAAGAATCAACACTCACTAAGCATAAAAAGGTTGACAGCATACACAAGAGACTCTTTAATTTATATCTCTCGTCCAGTCAATTTTTCATAAGCTAGATATTAAAAACCTACCAAAAACATACAAATTGGATTGTAAAACTAGTTTAAAAGCGTTTCTAAGGTGCATGAATTCCAAAACTATGTACCATATTTGAGAAGTCTGATGAACATTTTCGTCTCACTCGGCAGGAAAACTTTGTTCCCTTGTGGATAAACTGGGATTTGCACATCTACAATTAAAAATACGACAAATAAGGTTTTTCTACATTCTCTAGAAAAAAGGGGTTTTACAGAAGGACTAGCTAACACAGATAAAAAACTATGTTGAGTTTGCTGGGAATGCAACTTTAATGTACAAAACAGAAGTGGCTAACTTGCGTGATTAACCCCTTTTTGCTTCTGAGTTTGAATGGGACTTTCAAAAGTAAAATTGACAAAAAGTTTAAAATGCACCGAAAATGTTGAAGTAATAGCAAATCAGGTTTGGGAGAGCAATTAGAACTAATCACATTGACTCTAGACCAGGTTTGGCTGAGCAATAAAAATTCGTGCCACAATAGCTGTTGAGAGACAAATATATCAACAAGCTATTTACTTAGAGTGCCTTCGATTTGACAGTGAAGATCGAGGGAAGTGTGGCGCCAGACTCTCACTTCAATCCAGAGCCTTTACATCGGCAGACAGATTAGTTGTATATATTTTATTAAAAGACAGCATGCACTTAGGGCTAAAGCGGTGTTGTATGATTGAAGAGGTAAAATAAGAGCTGTGGTACTTCATGCTATGTCATTACCTCCAGTTGACACTTTACAAGAGCCAGCGCCCCATGTTATTGTCTTTACTCCGCAAACTAGCGTTTTAACCATCTCTCTGTAGTCAGCCACAGCAACATTGTCTTTATTTCCTGACCCTGGTATGACAAAATTTTACAAAACATTACAAACAAAATAAACGAAAAACGACACCAATCATTGCAAAATCCACGATTAGTAAAACTGTTGAGAAAACTCCTTCAAAATATATTCCCCTGCATGCAACATTATGGATAGTTTTCTTCTGTTTGTCTGTTAATATAAATACGCTTAGGTACTTTTTATTCAAAGTAACGAGTTTCGAAATAAGAACTGACTTTGACAACACATATTACTGACTGGAGAAATCTAAACATTTTAAAACATAAGAGAGAAACAGTTAGATTTTAACAAGCTTTTTATTGAACACCATTAACATTACTGACCATGTAAGCAAATCTTATTTTAAATAGTCTTTATGTATATTGGAAAAATCAAATAATCATGTATTGAATTTATATCACATTGCACTGAACGGAGGTTCAGTCTATAAATCAAGACGCAGAGAAACAGATGGCCATGAATCAAGACTCGCAACTTACCACGCCAAGTACTTCCCTACAAAAGAAATTAAAAATAAATTGAACAAATTAATTATGAAAACTACTGAAGAGAAAACAATGCAGTTAAAATTATATACAAACTAAATAGTTACATAATATGAAATAAGGGTCGGATTTCAGAAAAAAATCCTTTGCAACATTTCGTAAATGTATTCAAAGCTGCAAGGCCATCGATCATAAAACACTCTCTTTATCAAGGTTTTCAAACCTGTTCATAAAACCAATTTGACTTGTTACGAAAAACAAAGAAAAACCTTTTCTTTTGGGCTTTCCAGCAAAATGCTTGGAGATTTCTTATCAGCTTTAGGAGAGGCTATTCCTTCCGATGGTTGACTGAAAACAAGAAACGTTATTACTAACAAAGAGTTTTTCGAAAAGAAAGGTTGATACTTAACGTTTATTCAACTACAAGCAATATGATTGTTGAAAAATTTATACCAGTGATGTATATTAACACAACTGGCGAGATGCATAAATTGATTCATATTCAAACTCGTATGCGAATGGTTGACGGGAAAAAAGACTGGGCATCACCCTAATGTTTCAGCAATGATCAATATTACTAGTGGAGCTGACAGCACAGATGTGAACAATGAGCATGCTACAATGTAACTGAAGCTTCTGCAAAAACACAGATTGGTGGAATAGTCTTATGCCAGAATAAGAAAAACTTGCCAATAGAAAAGCATATCTAAAATCACAAAATGTAACAGGAAACAAATGAATTTTGAGCAAAGGGGTTTGCAGTAATCATTACAAAGTATTTAAATATGCTAAGAATATTTACCACTTTTCAAGGATGGCTGGGATGTGATGTTTGGCAGTGGTCTTGAATTTTCGTACAAAAACTTCCAGCATTTTCATTAAAATCTCTCTTCCCTGAAAATAAATATAAGTTTCTCATCAATAAAATGCAAACAAAATTTTATCTACGAAATGGGGTACCACTTCAAACAATGGTTTAAAAAGGCAGGTACCGCTATACTTAGGTCCTTGAAATTTTCTAGAAAAATGGTGATAAACTAACATTAAAATCAGGTTAAAAAATATTTGCAAATTTGAAGAAGAAAGGTGGCTATGGTGGTCAGAAGCCCTCTCCTACTGTGTAGTATAGATATTGTTATTAAACTGCTTATCAAACTACTTAGCCTGGCATCTCTATATTCAAGTACGGACCAGAGGAAATCATATGAAGCAAGCCAACATACCACTCCTTGCTCGTCGCCTTTCTGTCTTATGCAGTCGACCAGGTTTAGCAAAAGCTAGGAAAAAGAAAGCAGATAAATGAAAGCATCGCCTGGCGTGAAACAAATGCTTATTTCAAACAAATGTCGTGAGACAAGAAGAATTGGTACAATTGAATATTCCCGAAGCTCAAACTATGATTAGTGAAAATAGATTCTTGATCACTTACTTTGCAAGACATCCTCTGAATGCTTATGATCAACGACTCATCGTGCACGTTTTTTGAAAACAGATGGACAACCAGTGCAAGATTTGGCAAGGATAGCTGCGACCTGACATGGTGAACAAAATCTGCCAATGTGCTATATGCTAGGGGGCGAAGACCTTCGTTCATGGTCCATCCATCCCCAATAAGGACGTCTTCGTGGAAAAGCTGTTCAATGTATGGGAAAAATTCTAGAAAGAAACAGAGATGGGCTATTAAAGAGACATTGGTTAAGAACATAAAAAAGGACTAGAATAAAAAACTCTGAGATTACCGAATGATTAGCTAGGAGAAAGACGTTTAAACTTAGGGCGAACAAACTCAGACTTTTATACATCACCGGCAGATCTTTTATACACTACAATGATCCAAAAATCACTAAGTTATTGATTAAGCAATAGAGAAAATCAGCATAGCACTGCATCTTAAAGACAGCATCATCAAGTAATTTTTTTCGTTAAAGACCAAAAAAATTGACCAAAAATCTTTGAAAGAATAATAAACAATGGCGTAGACATTTTGTCTTCCATCTGAGGGTTGATGGTCTGTTGAAAAAATCCAGATTAAAAAATACGACATAGTTGGGACTTCGAAAATAAATAAAAGGACAACTTAGAATTTTGAAATGCGTGAATTTATTTTTAAATGAATGAAGAAACAATTGAACCAGAAACTTACTGTTTCTATGTTCAGTTCCTAAAATGTGCCTGGCAGCTATCAAGAGTTCTTTTCGCAAGTGAGCAACCTCCTACAAGAGAAAAAGCTACCATGAAACAGCACTTTATATCTGAAGAGATTCTTTAAGATATAAACAAGATTGAAAAATAAATTAATGCACAAACAGTCAGATCACTGAAGCAGTATATGGTGCCCGGCGTTTGTAGTTTACTTGATAAAGCCGGAAACATTCCAGTTTCCGGGTAGCAGAGCTGATCATAAACCTTATGAGCATTCCATGCTTTTACGAAAAATCACAATTATAAAACTAACTAAAAAGCAGGCACTCCTTAAAGGTCTGTGACCAGAAGCAGCAGAATTAATGGCAAAGCTAAAATGACATAAGAAATTGTTTTCTCTAAAGCAGTGAAATCCATAATTCGCTTTGATCTTAAACTTAAATACCTTTGGGCAATAACGGAAGAGACCAAGCATGCTGCCAACAAGGTTTGTAGAAGCTTGAGCAACAAGATCCTAAAAATGGAAGACGTGATCTTTAAGAGCAAAAAAAGGCTTCTAAAAGTGCTGGAGAACACAAACCTATTTTGAAAACTTAACAGGTGACCTTAGTTAAGAGAAAATAGCTGGCTGAAATCTCTTCATTGTGGAAAATAGCACCGTGCATTAGTTGTAATGTGTGAACAGCTTTCAATGAAAAAGTACTTGTACCAAACTTGTAACATTTGCCAAAAACACTTAATATTCCCACCTGAAAAATCCTTATGAAATAAGCTAAAATTGACAGCGTCTTTATTTGTGCGGCGGTAAAGTCGACATATATCTCTTTGTTAAAATTTGGTGATTTTCTACAAAAGAAACAGTTTACCATTAGACAGTTCACAATGGACGAGACAATTTAAGGTCAAGTACAAAACATGCAACGCGTAAGAAGTGCAACGAGTCAGAGGCGGCGGACAGTGCTATTTATGCTATTTCATTAATAGCAATTTTTTTCCAAAGAAATGTTCTGCTTTTGTATTAGACAAATTAATGTAACATAAATTATACGAGTAAAATCTTTTCTGGATCTTGATTTCCTTATCCAGTTCCTTCATTCCATGATTTATTTGACCCCTCTGTGCTTTTTGATATTGCGATTGCCCGACTTAATCTATTCAAAGAATGCCGCGTGTATACCTTTCTGATCCACGCTGTGGCCGTCGATGGCCATGCTATTACTTGGCCCTTCTGAATAGCAAACGGAGGAAACTAATAGGAGTTGCGCCATAGTGTGGCTATGGTGTGACGCAACGGGCTATTGTGAAATACGCATATCTGACAGCCTTGCTATTAAATTCTTGGAATGAATAGCAAGAGCTCACACGCGATCACGCATACAAATCGTCAGTTCGATAAACGTTGGGAAGAGAGTAGAGACCTTTTCAGATACAAAATGAATCAAGTAGCGTCAGGTGGTGTACGATGGGGTGTTTCAACTGTCTTTTCCCTCATATCTATGCAAGGAGGTAAATTAACTCATGAACAGCGCCTTCGTCTTAAAAAAGACGGACGCCCATGCCCCGATGTTAAAGTTAAAAGTCGTTCGTGTGAAGCTGTGTATAGAGGTTTTTCTTGGATATGTGGTGATTCAGAGAAGAATACATATTTCTGCTGGCCATGTTTAGTCATGGGAGATCATTTGAAGGTAAGAAGATTACTATTTTCTATTTACTATTTTCTCTCGTCGGAAAGTCTCGTTTATAGCGGCTTTGCTATTACAAATTGAAGATGAATAGCAGGGCTTTTAACGAGCGGCGGAGAGCCGCGGTAGTCTAAACAGCCCTGCATATGTAGCCACCTTTTACAAACGCAAGGAATTGTGGCATTTTCATGAACACACTTATTCACAAGACACCGATTGATCAGATGTCCCTGTCATAGTCCCTACAAGAAGCCATTTTAGTATTACTTATGCTCAAGTTTACGAAACTGACCATCTATAACTTAATGTTTAGGTTTAGGCATAGTTAACTATCGTTTAGGCGTTTAGGTAAAGACTACATTTGCTGTAATTGTTTCCATTACTACCAAGATACCAAGGGGTGTATCACTCTTCCCAAAAGGCGTCCGAGATTTTTTAAAACATTAGTATTTTTGCCAAAGGTGTACGAAGGTGATACGCTCCTCGATTTCTACAAACAACTATTTGAAATTAAGAGCAGTTTGATGCTAAAATCGAGCTAAATATAAAAAACAAGGTTGCAACTCCACTGTAACTTGTTATAGAAATGTGGGTGATAATAGAAGAATTTTTATCAATTTATTCACATAATTTATTTCAGATGAAGGCTTGCTTCGTGCAACCAACTGGATTTGCATCTGATGGCAGGAATTTGTCGAATGTTGCTAACAGGCACCAAGAATCAAAAAGTCACATGACATGTCACGCTTCGTACAAGCTTTTAGGGAATGTGGATGTGGCCAGTGCACTTGATGAAGCAAGACAGAGAGAAATTCTGAGACATAATGAAAATGCATCAAGATATTCAAAGATGATGAAGCACCATATTGATGTTGCAGTCTACTTGTCTGCCCAAGGACTCGCTTTCCGGGGGCATTCTGAAGACAAATTCTCTCCAAACAGGGGAAATTTCATTGAATTGATGGACTTGTTAGGGAACTACAGTCAAGAGTTGCGAGTTTTCCTAGACAAGGAACGGATAAGTTCAAGAAAATAACTGCAATTTTTTTCATAGATGTGCTTGAAAAAATGATCAATTTGCGATACACGTTTGTTGTAAAAATAAAATAAAAACAACAATAATGTTTGAGCTTAGACGAAATGTTTTCTTTTTTTCAAAATATTTCGTATCTTAATAGAAATTTTTGTGGATTTTTCAGAAACGAGCGTAGTTTTGGAAAATAGACCATCATTTAGGAGCAGTGATAACTTTATATCTGTATCCCTCTTGTAAAGGATGGGCGTTTCCGCCCTTTTAAAGGGCGTGGCCCCCGGACCCACGTTGTTCACTCGCTTCGCTCGCGATTAATAGCAATTTATTATTGCTCCCCGCCGCCCCTGCAACGAGTAAGTATTTTCGAGACATTTGCTACATTTGCAAAAGAACCTTTTATAACCGCTTCAATGTAAAATTGCTTAACAGAAGCAGAATGTCGTGACATAACACATAAGAAATTAGATATTGTGCGATAAAGCTGTCTATCTGTATTGAAAGAGAAAATGAGTTGATACCTGGCAGCCAAAGTTGGTTGAAGAGTGATGGTGGTCATGACAAGTGCAATGAAATCTTTTATAGCACCATGAACGTTTTGCTTGTAAAGCTACAAAAAGTGTTATCAAAGATTACAAGGCTGCATTGCTACCCAGGCAAGTTAAGGTTGCTCTTGTGACATTTAACTGTCAATTATTTAAAGAATTAAAGAGTGTTTGAACACATATAGAACACATATCAAGCGTGTATACGCGAGGGACAATCCCAAAGAATGGCTTTAAGATAAGATAAAGGGGACATGAATAGGGGAATTTAACAAACTCAGTAGGAAACAGGGTTTTATGAATCGTGTTGCCAGATGTTCATCAGATAATTCGAAAAACTGTGCTATAAAAAATGTAAAATTAGTGTTTAAACCTTAGAAAAATATAATAGCAAAGAAAATGTTAGAGAGATGGTACAAAACAGTATATTAATATGCCAGAAGCAAAGTATTGAGTTTTAAAATACCTGATGCATTAGAACAATGAAAATCGGTAGCTCTGAAAGAATTTTCAAAGATGATGTTGCTTTAGGGATACAGTTTGACTAAAAGAAAAAGATTAAGTCATTAGTTATATGATTGATGGGGGTTGGCTGTGGGTTGAAGTTACCAAGTGGCACATAAGTTAAGACAGCCTTCTGTTTATTCAGCATTACGTATTATGCAAAATCCTGAAGTTTTTCAATTAAAAAGGTCTAATCAAAAAAGCCTTTGGTACCTTTGTACATTATCCGACGTTTATAATCTGACCAGTGTCGGACGAAAAGTACGTTAGTATGACATGTTTCCGCTTTTCCGTGATATTTCAAAGATCTAATCTATAAGTATATACACAAGATATGGGGGCTCAAAATGAGGATTTATATCTGGGACGTAAGCATGTGGGAGATGTCAAAATTCTATAAATTTTCGTACTTAGTATATATTTTTTGGGAAGACACAATACCTGCGATTTTGTGCCAACATCAGATGCAGCTGAAGACGATTCAGATGCCTTTCCGTTGTTTGCAACACCTCCGATGGCATTTTTGACAGAATCCATGCTCTCTGGCGGAAGCAGGCCATCAGGCCCAACTGACACAACATTGAAATGTACTTTCTAAAGAATAAACACACACATACCGATCAACACGACTCACAGTCACTAGCCGATGATTGGATTTTTCACTAGCCGAGAGGATTTTTCAAGAAGAGCAATAATTTTGACTCATCATAATTTTAAGATTGATTGATATTAACTAGAAGGAAGCTGGAGCTATTAGCGTACTGATGCACAAAAAGCATCTGCTCTAATCCATATTTTGCTATAAAGGTCGACCAAATGCTAGCAATACTTAGCTAAAATAATATGATTAGTGTTAGATACTCTGTTTTAAAGCAGGTAGTCATAATGAAGCTATGATGAAAATCAAAAATAAGAAGTCTAAAAAAAATATATCATCAAAAATTATTCTTACAGCCATGTTAGAAAGAATTATGTCAAAAAATTGAATTAAATATACTCTGCAGTTAAATGTCATTCTTGAACACCTAGTGCATAAGAGCACATTTGGCTACAGATTTCTTGTAATAGATAAAGGTACCCCTTCAGCATGACTTGCTTAGTTCCAGACACAAGTGACCTAAACAATCTGTGTTACATTTCTATGGTTTGTTGATTTAAAGCCTGTCTGTTTGCATTAGCAGTGTTTCCAAACTGGTTATTCTTATTAAATACCCCAAAAACCAAAAGACCAAGCACAAAGTCTACTTTATAGAATAAATCATGGAAGAGCTTGAACATGGCTTTAAGTATGGCTTGTTTGGTCATGAACCTTGTGGTTTCCTCTTCAAAATATACCGATATTTCCTAGATAGCTAGAAACCTTCATTTTCTGCCATGGTTTATTGACCAACTTCAGCTCTAAGTTAAACTCTATAACTCGGATCTGAATTTTGATTGATGACATGGAGAGTAATGGTTTTCATAAAACTCTTACCTTTAATTACTTCAGGAATGCTCTAATAAATTAAAAAACCTAACTATACAATGAATCGCTAACAAGAATACATACAGCATTATTTGGTAATTCCTTGTACATCCTTTTGACAAAGGCCAAAAAATTTTGAATCTGAATGATGAAAATAGCATGTTATTGTCAATTCCACCCAATTCAATACTTTACCCAGAATATTAAAAATCACATAACGCCTTGAAGGCATTAGATACTTTTGGATAAACAATCATCAATATTCAGGAAAAAAATAACAAGCATAATATTGATACAATGTTGATTTTGGTCATCATAATTAATATAGGAAAAGTTATGAAAGCAAAAACTGTTACACGCAAATTCTTACTACAAGTGGGACAAAATGTGTGAATCAACAATTCAACAGACCTCTGGCTGCATCTGTGGACGATACTGTCTATGCAACTCAATGATAATTCTGAGAGCAACAAGCACATTCTCTTCATTATCAATCTATCAGAAAAAAAATCATAAAATTGGTTAATAACTTCAAAATGACTAGTAAAGCATTATCTGAAACATTGATATACTTCTACATATACATTTCAGTAAATAAAGTGAAACTATTTCAATAAAAATGTCTGATAGCTGATTGCAGCTTTTGAAATAACTAACTACAGCATTTCAAATTAGAAATAGTTAAATGAACAGATTAACATTAAGCAAGTCTTTTTACATCAACAAATTGCAAATTTCATAACTTCAAAAAGTAATAACTCATAGAAATTTTAAAATATGTTAAGAAAAAATAGTATATCTACCTCAAGCAGTTCAAACATCAATGTAAGTATTGGCTGAAAAACAAATATTTGGTTGGTAATCATTCTGCCTGAATTAGCACTTCCAAGTTGACAAAATGAATTAAACTAATAAAGTTTCCCTTTCAAATTTATTCTAGATAGGTGAAACTTCTTTCTTTATTATTCTAAGATGTAAATTGAACAGAAACAATCATTGTTTAAATCTATTTCAAATCTATGAAAATATATTGTAACAAAACTTACCAAATAACAAAAATCAAAACCGATAAAAAGTTAATTGTACTGAAACTGGAAAAATGGGGGCTACCAAGAAAGTTTTTATGCATCCTTCATGCAATTAAATATGACTTTGTAATTTTGTATCATATAAATTTGCATATATGAAAAAATCACACATAAAAAGCATTTTTAAGCATGAAAATAAAATCTATTGGTTTGACCTGCAGCACGTGATTAACTATTACTGAAAGAATATTAAGCAATTTTTTTCAAGGGGGCTGGAATGGCGGCTCTTGTTGAGAAAATGTAAATAGTAGGACTTAACACAAAGTTAGATGCAAGTGCTAGTTAAAAGGAAGTCAGTTTGTAGCTTTATGTTTCTGGATATGTATAGTCTCATTCATTACAAACACCTTGCTAAAATGTCTTCTTCAAAATACTAATAACTTCAAGTTTTAAAAATAAGTTTTAAAGTGTTTGAATAAACTATTTTTGAAAAGGACTCAACAGAATCACACCCTGCCTTTTTATGAATAAAAATCTCCAAATAGTCAGGAATATACTATTTACTTAGTTTAACAATACTGCCTTAAATATAATGTTATTTATATCACACCTTGAGATGTTGTTTGAGATGTTCATCTGCAGGAATCCTATGTATTATCTCTAAAAGCTGTTTTCTGAACTCCTAACAAAATCAAAAAGTTTTTTAGAAGAACAAGTTTGACTTAAAAAATAATGTGAAAAATGAGATAATGGATGTCAGTGTTTCACCTAATACTTCCCTTCCTGGATTGGCAAAGTATAAGAAATCATCTCAGAAATCAATTTGTCCATCATATGGCAGCTTATTCAAGATAAATATAAATAATACATACTAATAATCAAGATAATATACATTTTTAAAAAAAGTTGGATTTGATTTAATTGTTTACAGTACCTGCTCTGTAGTTTCTGCAACAAACTGAGGCTCCCCTAAAAGAAAATAATTTTTCTCAATTTGAATGAGAAAAGACAAATTTATAAAGAGAAAAACATAATAATTAAAAAATATTTTAGACATGCATAGTATTTCAGTCACAATTGATCAAATATCATTAGACTCACCATCTCTTAAAGTCTGCACAAATTTTGGAATAGCATACTCCAAGAAGGCTGAGTAATGTGGTGATGCAACAATGTTCTAAAACAGGAGGATAATACATCAATAATGTACAGCATCATTAGGTGGATGAAGAGAAACAAAATTTTGATACATCTGGGTGAAGTGCCAATTCAGCAAGAAGTGATTTACAAGAATGGTAAATAGAACACACAGACACTTGCTTTGGATATATAGGCAAAATACAAGTTTTGGATAAAACTTTCCAAGCACAAGCAAACTAAGCATCGACTTACCTCAAATCCAGCACTTATGCTTTCAGCAGCAAGAAGACGGTTTTTTATCGCTTTAAGAGAAAAAATGCCAAATGTGATAAATACTGTTAGACATTGATAAAATGTCCCCTATCAAAAAGAGACATAGGGTGGAAGATAAAACAAAGACTAGGATAATGTGAAGAGCAAACTGGTTGTGATTAGTTGCTAAAATTGTGCCAATGGTTTTGCATTAAATATTTTTAACTTCGATGAAATAATCTGGTCTTACATTGGCTGTTGATACCTTGGAAGATAAACTTATATCTTGTTTTAAAGACTAGGAACGAAATGCACAGAAGGTGGATCATGTTCAGAGACTCATGCTCTTCTTACAAAACGATAAATTTGTAAAGCAAAGGTAAATAAAAAGACATGTGTGCTCCCCAAACTAAAAAGGATAGCACTTTACTCATTGATAAAAACATGCTCTCAAAAATAGTATCACATGCCAGCTTTCAGTAAGAAAATACTTAAGAACCTAGACATACATTGCCTTGGAATAGCTTTGGTAGTATTTTAGAAATGGGTATGTTTTTTCACATCTAACAATGAATGACTGACTCAGGGGAAAATTGTGATCTGCTGGAAATAGTAAACATTGAAACTGGCACAGATGTCTTATTTCCCCAGATGGCTGTCATTCTAAAATCCTTTTTCAGTGTCAACTATTTAAAAAAATGAGAGGTGCTTCCTATTGCTGCTAGTCTTGTTGATTAAAAGCTTTGTTACCCACCATCATGAGCCACAACAAAAAACTGTAGCACGAAAAACATTACAACTTTTCTAATTGGCACATCAAGACTGAATAGGAAATTTAGTTAAAATCAATTGTTTATATCTTTTATACTTACGTTGTGTCTGATCAGCAATTATATTTGCATATTGGTGGAATGTGTTAAAAATAGTTATGCTTTCTTGTGACGACATTGCTCTTTTGAAATGACACTAAGAAACAAAGTTTGTCCACAGTTTCATGAAAATTCAGCTTGATATAAAATTAGAAAGAAAAAAGAAAAACCTGTGAAGCAACGTTCCAGAAAGGGCATATGCATTTAAATGACAACTCATATTCTAATCTGAGTTTTCTTTATTTACCATAAGATGCCATGAACTACATTTAGGTAGGTTATGCAACTGAGCTGGCCAAATATGCTTTAAATTAATGCCTTTTGGAAGACAATAAAGTGAGTAACAAGAACATTCAAAGATTTCTAAAAAATTATATTCTTGTTTTACTTTCAATTAATAACAACATATTACATTATCATGCTATTAAATATTTGTTATGACAAAATAAAGGAATAGTGATCTGGCCTAAAAATTGGAGGTCAGTGTAAAAAGACATAAATTTGATAAGATCGATTGTAGTTTTCCAGCAAGAAATAGTTTTTTGCATAAGCTTACCTAAATTTTTGTTAATGTAGCAGGCATTTGCAGTTGATGATTCGTCTTCAGTTTAATTTTGGCATCCTTTAAGCGAGATCAAGCCCCTCTCCATCTTTTGTACTCCTCATGCGTGAGTTGAAGCCTCAACAAGGAAACGCACAATTAACGCGGGTTGCCCGCGGATAATTTTGATCCTTGTTATTGAGGGTCAAACTTCAAGCGGGATACAGGGGTACAAGTACGAAACAAATCTAACTCTGACTTAGGTTTTCTACGCTTTCGTATCGTAAGGGAGAAATGGCGAAATATATGAAAGTTATGTTGATCAGTTAAAATATTGTAAGATAAAAACATAATTAGAATAAATTCTCCAATTTCCTTTAAATAAAAATTCGATAATTACAAAAATGAAATCAGTTACTTACCTTGGTAAACAGTGGCGTAGCTTGACCTTCCAGACTAGGGGGTGGAGGGTCATTAATGGTAAAATTTACCAACGAAGACAGATAAAGCAAAATAAATTTAAGTTCTAATTCATCTACTGATAGACGACAAACCAGGGATTTTTTGCACTAACTGAAGATTTAACGATAAACACATGAAAAGTTGGGAGTGTCACATCCCAATCCCCCCCCCCCCCAACACCCCACGCTAGCTACGCCCCATCAAAATTATTGACATCATGGCGTTAAGGTGAGCGCTGAGCTACTAAAAATTTATTCTGTCTTGCTGTGAAGATGTGGGGCCTAATACATCCAAATAAATTTCAATGACTGATGGTCCAGCTAGGATGTGGCTAGTATCGGCAGTTTGACTTCCCGCAAGAAAATGGAAGCATTTTCTTCATACAGCTACCAGTATTCTAAAGATTTCAAGGCTGATTAAGTGGAACTGGATTGAAATTTCTTAGAAAAAACTGTTTATCTCTACTTGAAAAAATTTCTGCTGATATGTGGCATGTACTGAATGCTAAGTTCGGTTCCATACTATGGTCCATATCTCTGATTCTAAATTTTATTTCAAAGAAAATTTCCTATTGGCTTTTCGGTCAAACATTCAAAATGGCAATGTTCTACATTATCGATAGCTTGCTCTAGAAATTTATTATTGCAGGTATCAGTTTCTTAAATGTTTATCCTACCTTATACCAAATTATCGAAATATATGCAAAGTTCAGGTATCTTTAAACTGCCAAGCAGTTCTTACTTCTTTTGATGATTGCATGCAGCAACCAGTAAAGTTTCAGATAAAAGTTCTCCAATCATTGAAGGCCAAAAACGTTTCTTTGAACTACCGTTGGTCAGGCAGGTTAAATCATCTGATATCCTTCCTATACCCGATGATATCATAATAGACAACTTGGAATCGATTGCAGTGGTGATTGAGTTAGTATCTTTAATCTAAAGAAAATATCATCATTTTCACAAACTGAACTTGAAGCTAAAAGGAATCAAGAAAGTCCTTTCCTAAGATTATATAAAAGATTTTCTGCATTAAATATAATGCTTTTAAAACTCTTTCCAATTTGCCGCCCCCTCCCTCTCATAAGGATTTGCGATATTTCATTTCACAACTTTGGTGCTATGAGAAATGGACCTGACCCCCACCCCTTTACCTTTCTCACATTATTTAGAAAAACATTTTGGCGATTTTCATTACCTTAGGAGAGTGGCAATCCTTCAAAAATGTCTTGGCTATCGAAGGCATGATTGTCAATAGCCACACAGGCAGCAAATTTCCAGTGCCTTAACTGTGCAATGCCCCTCTTGGTCCTGAAAAGTAAGACTCTTGGTTCTGTGTTCTGTCCTATTGCATGCAGAAAATTTCAATATTTATCTTTATATTTCTGGTTCCTTAATTATTTGCTTAGATAAGAAAAACTTCCCAAGCAGTGGCAGGGACGAGTATATTGATTAACTGAATCTCTGTTTCTAAACAACGCCAACATTTTGGATTGCAAAACTTCCATGCTTTTGTGTGTTCGAAATGTTTTGAATCTTCCAGTGTCACATAAATTTTTCTTCATTTTTCTTTATTTATTTTTAACATATTGTCTTACATACCTTTTGCGTATAATGAATTTATATGATTCTTTTCACAAGAACAGATTTGCATTAGTTTACTCATTCAAATGCATATGACATTGGTAAATGAAGAAAAGTTTTGCAAATGAAGGAATAATCTTTGTTACAGATATAACAAAGAAACTAACCTGAACGTTTTTCAAAGGTGTCAGTAAAGTAGATGGTAAGAAAAATCAGCCCCTTATTTTGGATTTTCCTGACAGCCTCTAGTAATTTCCTGACAGCCTCTAGCAAGTCAGATGGCTTGGAAGTCAACCAACAAATGTACCTTAAATCGTTCGAACAGATACCTTTATTTGAAAACAGCTTTTACTTTACAAACTCTGTATGTCGTCCTAAATGTGCTAAAAATGTCACAACTAAGGATACCTAACTATATTTACTCGGCCTGATATGAAAACATTTAATTATCAAAATACATAATGAATATACGAGTCAATGAACATCGACGTTACAAATTCTGCAAAAGGTTTATACCGCACGTCGAGACGCAAAGTACGGAAGCACTTAATTACGATGCACTTTAGAATCTTCATTCGTTGCTCTGAAGACAACAGTTAACGTTTTATCGACATATATTTTACACTGAAAATTCTAATTACACTGGCTTCCATTAATGAGTAGAATTGTAATGCTTTTCCTGTGAAGCTGGATGATTTCTTCAAAGATTCCCGGTATAATGTCTGTATAAGCTAATAGACTGACTACAAAAATTATCACTTTCGCAGCCCCCAGTAAGACAGTGTTTATGATGAAATGTCTGAAAACCTGGTGTGTATTCACCAACTGTTCCTGTACGTGACGTCATAACGCATAACGAGTACACAGTATAATGCGACATGGTTACATAAACAAGCATTTTCGTATTACTTATTTTGTGTCTCTAATCATCGTAAGGATGTCTGAAGCCATAGGGCAAATGATGATCATAGTGATAGTAATAAGGTCTTAAGATAATGTTGCGTTTGTAGTATTGTCCTTGCTCTTGATTGCTATCCATCGCCTCTCGTTCTAGGCCTTGATTCAGATAAGAAGGAATTTCTTGGCGATCATAGCTGTTTTGCTCCGATGGCATCATCGGTTCGCTGTTTCCACCGTAGTTTCCTTCGTGACCTTCATCGTATTGGCTGAACGACTGCTCCTCCCGTTGTGCCTCGGAATCTAAATTCTCCATCGAGTTGAATTCTGGCCATTGGGATGATTGCTGACGACTATAACTTTGTTGAGGGTAGGTTGTCTGCGAGGGGGCGTCAAGATTACTGACCATGGTTGCTGGTTCTGCCGAATCGATGTTGGCGCCAAGAGAAGCCCCGTATCCACCCCCAGCTAGCCTCTCACTGAGCTCCTTGCTGAGCTCATTTTTCATACTTCCATGACTGTATTCAGCAGATTTTAGCTTTTCAATTGCTTTGAGCCCAGTTGTTTCCCATCCTTTAGCTGTTTCAAGAGCATCATGGTCAAAATCAGTGAGCTGGTCCATTACTGATTTTGACTCAGAGGGCGGTAAAGGATTTTCAGGGGCTACACCACCTTAAATAAAACGATTTAATATTATCAGGCTTTTCATGACATAACAGGTAATGAGCCAATTTGACTAGGCAATGAATAATGTCAAGATAACAAACTTTAACAGAGATTTTTCTGGATCTTTTTTCAACTCGTGGGTGTTCAGATCTGTTTAAACATTTATATTAAATAAAGATATTTAAAAAAGAGCTCTGTGCATAAATTGGAGGCTTTAATGCATAACTGCTAAGTTTTAATTGTATCTAAAACTTGCAAAAAATTTGAGATTTCTAAACTCAATGTGGCAACCGACATTGTTCCTTCATACCTTTATTCAGTTTGTCTGTTAACTGGTCGAGTATTCCGCCAACATCCTGAGGCCCAGGCCTGTTGGAGGAGCCAGCAGCAACGGGTTTTGGAGCCATGGCTCCAGGTTCTTCTTTGTTGAAGGAAACTTGTTCCGGACCACCATTCGTGGGATCAACTTTCATTACAGGAAGACCAGCTTTGTCGCTGCCTGTTTTAAGATCAGGCATCTTTGGTGAGTCTGGACCAACGGCTATCTCTGCATATGGGTCAGCTGCCGCTGTTGCAGCAGGTTTGGTCGCCGGTGCAGCTGCTGCAGGACTCCCACTTGACTCCTTTGCTGTTGATCCTGTAGAAGGGGCTGATCGAGTTGATGCATCCACGGATGTTTTATTTGACGGTGTCAATGCCGCTGCCGGGTCCGCAGTTGCTTTTTCATCGGTTACTTCAGTATTTGACGCAGGCTCGGTATTTTTTGATGCTGTTGCCTGCCCCAAAAGTTTTGATGCCGAATCAAGAGATTTTATTGCCGAGCTAAGAGGTTCCAAAAGATTGGATGTTGATTTTGCAGTACCCTTTTCCTGGTTCTCTGTCTCTTTGGATAAAGAGCCTTTCTGCATAGAGGGACCGTCATCTATCGAAGTATCTATCGCCTTGTGAGTGGCTGCCATTGCTTTGGATTTTTTCATTGCATTCTTTGTTTTTGCTAATCTAGGCTTTGGCTTATGTGATCTCTTATTCGCGTTGACATCAATAACTCCATGTGTTTTAGCAATAAACGTTTTTGCAGCCGTTCCCGGTACTGGAACTGTACTGTTGTCGTTAGCATTTACATTGACTGCAGTAGTGTTGGTGGCAACTTCCTTATTCACACTCGACAAAGCTGCTGTTGCATTCCCAGGTGATGCTGCAGTAGCATTCGCTGGTGCTATTTGGCTGTTAGTTTCATTTTTAACTATTGATGATCTGATGGCTGCTTTGCCAGTCTCGACAATTGGCATTTTATCCACATCATCTTCATTCACTATTTTTTCGTCTTTTATTTTGCTTAAAGTCTGTTTTTTTGTTCCTTCGACATTTTCAGCTGGGCTCTCATTGCACCCTTTGTCGATCCCGGATCTTTTGACCCCTTTAGAAAGAGCGTCCAAGTCTGCTAGCAAATGAGCATTGTTATCTGTGCTTTCGACTGACGATCGAACGGCTCCTTTAGCCTTATTGCAACCTTAAAGGAAAACATCATGAAAGGAAAACGTCATAATGCAAATTTACAAGTCATCTACTACTGGTTTGGAAGATGGCTAGGATCTTAAAAGCTTTCATGAACATGGATTTATGAATTCAGCCTCCTAGAGAAAATACAATTCATACACTTCATTTAAAGTTTGTTTTGGTATTATATTCAGCTTAATGTTTCTTTTAATGAAGCTTGAAAAAATTGATAACTGATTCCTGTATAATTTCAAACTATTGAGGAGCTGATCCCTGCTGTTACATGTCATTAAACCCGACGACTGTTACCTAAAAGCAACTCATAAAAAATCCTTACCTACGGCTATTTTTTCTTGGACTGGAGCTGTAAGATAAAGAAATGTTATCAAAAACTGAAAAAACGTTAATTGCATTAGCCAAACAAAAGGTCTTAAATTGTCGAAAGTGTCAAACTGTATAAAAAAATCCAAAAGTTTTATGTTTCCATCTCTATTTTTGTTTTAATTGTATTTTTTTTACTATTGTTTTCTTTTAGATACTTTTCCATATAGAAGCTTGATTGCATTAAATACGTAGCTATTAGAGATTGATTATCTATTGTAATATATTTTTCTCCAGGAAGTAGGTTCTTTTACATTTTCAACAATTCTCCTGATTTCTTCTCCAATTTGACTTCAAACACTACTGAAGCATTTCTTATTTAAAAAAAGATAAGTCACTATCTTTAAAGACATAACCGTTAGCTAGATCTAATGATTATATTAATCTTTTGAGCTAAAATGTTCTTCTTGTTTCGTTTTTTGAAATGGCCTGTTTGATCTTCCTTCATTCCAACTGTAAAGATTTTGTTATAAAGAAATTATGTTTATTCGGTATGAAGCCATCTGCAAATAAACAGGCACATTGAGGGCTTATTAAAAACATTATGACGTAGAGACATACCTGAATACGAGAATGAAACAACTGCAGTAACAACCAAAAATAGCAGAGTTAAAGATGGCGGCTCCATTTTCTGTGTTTCCTGTGCAACATATAAGATAAAAACCAACTTAGGTTTAAACACAAGCTTAAGTTTTCATTTACTAAAACTTGCTATAAGCAAACGCCTATTTTCCTTTACATATGTTATTACAAATGCGAGCTGCTCTTTATTGACGGAAGTATTTTATAGAAAAGAAGGGAATTCTTGTGGAATGAGAGCTGATAAAACGTTTGGATTGAAAACATCAATCGGAAAGCATCATAAACACCAAATACTCAATGACGCATAAAGAAGTTTTGTCAAATCTTGAATAACTGACTCGACGTGCTATAGAGCCCTCATCAAAATCGATAGCTTAGAATGCTGAACGAATACTTCTATATTGATGACATGGTGGAAGTAAAAAATGATGATGCTTTAGATGGAGTTTATAACATGTTGAGCATTGTACTGAAAATTCAACATTGATAAATGGGGAACTCAAGAACTTATAAAAAGGAGAGTAAAAATGAATATTTTTACAAATACCCCGGGGTTGTTTAATGAAATTGGGGAATAGTTTGACATTTAAGAGCTTCTCGCGTCAAGGGCTCTCATGATTAAGTTAGGAATAGTTTTTAAGTTAACTGTTTATATCCTGTCATCTGATGGCAACGCAATCTGGCTTAAACATTGGCATATAGAATTTGAAAAATAATATTAAAGAAATATTCATTCAGTAAGATTTTGCATAAAAAAGTTGATTGGCTTCAATTAATAAAATTTAGTTGCCGCAGACAAATGCTTTGAGAATTTTCCTCTACTATAGAAGATTGATGTTTGTGTATTGTTGCAAAGAGAAGTACATTTGGATGGGTTTTACCTTCACAATGGCAGCTAAGATACTCTGCTTCCAGACGTAGTTTACGACTGCATCAACAACTTTGCTCAGAAACAACCTTTCCGGTTCACCTCCTTACTTTGGCTCTCATAACCAGCCAAAATCAATGTTACTTGCAAACAGAAAAACTCGAAATTCCTCTGTAACGATATTCTCAAGCCACAATATCAATACCACGAAAAAATCAAGCACAAATTATAATATATTGTAAATTTTACCTTATTCTACATTAAAGTTTTGAAGCTAATAGCAAGTTTGTGCTTGAGCGTGACGTAATATTGTCGAACAAAGCAGATCAGCGAAGCGAGTGAGCACAATTGCAAGTCTTCTCAAGCTAACGATACTGCGGCCAACAGGTCATGCGTTCAGTAGTTTGCCTGCACAAATTACAAACTGTGCGTTGAAAAACCGTTAAGGTTTCAACAACGAGTCTTATCATTGTGATCAGATAAAACAGTAGAAACAATGTACGGTGCTTGCGCGTTGAAAAGGGAAAGGTTTCCTATTTTCGTGGAGACAGTGCCATTTTTACAATTTCTTTCAAAGATTTTAGAGTGTGGATCGACACTTTGTCTGCAATAGAAGAAGGTTTTGTGTAAAAATTGCAAAGTTGCTTACTCAAATAAATATTCTCACCACCTTCTTCTGCGGTGTTTTATTATTAGTGTATCTATGGTTGACAATTTCGTTTAGAAACCAAACTCAGTATGGGCACCGACAGCATCCCAAACAGGACCCTTTCCGTTCCGAAGAAAGATCTAAACGTTTAAGCCTCTCATTGTCACGAACACGTTAGGGATACAGTGAAAGAGAGAAAAGTAAGATCATCCTTCACATTGGATTGCCTGATATTTTAAAAATATCTAATCTTTTAAAATAAAAAGATAGTTATGAATAAAATGCGACAGCTCGATTGCAAGTTTGAAGTAGTAACACTTAACCTTTCGGAATCATTTATTTACAAACCAATGAAATAACATGTCCTTCATGACATGGTTTACGGAGACCAATTAAATCTATGAATTTCCTCTGCCCTTAGATAAATGCAACCTTGTCTTGCTAGCATGCTTGCTTCCAAATTGCCTTACAACGGTTGGCTGATCTTAGCTATGTGTTTGTAAATTTAATGTTCACTAACAAACTAAGAAGATCGCAATAAATTCATCCTTCAGTTTTCATTCTACACGAAATGAATATTTAAGTATGGAAAAATGAACGTAACTTTTCGTAACAAAAAGTACAATGCAATATATAAACGAAATCGCCAAGCTGAATTAGCAAAATTGGTGCTCTGATCTAATTGTAAAAAGCAAAACACTCATGCATAATTAATGAGGTCTGCCGAGAATTTGCATCCCTAGGCCTTTGTTGAACGCTCACAGAATCACGCTGAATCTTGATTTTTCAAAATAAATGGAGAAGATATTGCTTTCGTTCAAAATTTATTGCAACAGATAAAGAGACAAAACTTCAGGAAAAAAGTGTAAAATTTGGTGAAGAGTGGACAAACAATTCAAACTGTTGTCATATGATCCCTTCGCAGGATTTTTTACAAGCGTGTCAACGAATTTTTAGGACTTCAAATGGATCCAAGGCTATGAATGCTGATGTTTGTTTATGAACTAAGAAAATGGAAAGAAGATACAATTACTTATGGATAGTGATTATTTCAGGTAATGCTTCACGTCTTAATCATCAGCAATAGATATATTGAGGATCTTTCACATTAGCAAGAGTTTACTGAATTGCAGGGGCTTGTACACCTTTATATGTGGTTTTAACATCCGTTGATTTGATATACTGTGTTAAAACTAAACAGCACGAGTAATTGATAAAGCAATGTCTTTTAAGCAGCAGAGTTTGCTTTTCCATATAACAGTGAATAAATGTGCGTAGCAGTAGGTACATCGAAAGAGAAGACAATATCATTGCTGAAATCGTCCTAAGACTTAAAGGTCCTAGATATTTACTTTTCTAACTAAAAATCTTTATAAAATTTGAAAAGAACATAGAAAGTATTATTACACAGACAGTACTAGCACTACTTCTTTCAACCCGTATATGGAAGTAACGGAGAATAATCCGGGCAACTGACAGTAAACTGCCCATTAAGACCGTGCTCGGATACATTTACTTTGTAAATGTTACATTTAGTATGTAAATGTTGCCAAGTAATTCTGTTAACGTGGGTATGTAGTTTTTAGAGGAGTGAAAGTAAAACACAAGACTAAATTAATTAATGAAAGAAACAAGACCAGTGTGTATTACAATGCAGATGTTGAACAAGATGAAGTCTATAGCAACAGCCTTTGGATTTACAATATTGTACAGACGTCATCAGCACTATTGAGCTTTATCACTGAACACACAGCTTGCCTTTGAAAATGCACTCCCACACCCGCCAGTCATTACCATGTTATCCAGATCCGACTGGTCTTAGGTTCTTCACATATGAAATGTCATTTTAATTTTAAATTTGATAAGGCCACCCTTTCATTTCCACGTTTAATGATTTGTAAACCAGTATTTTGAAATTTGGGCATGCAAAAAACGAATACAGAGCAATTAATAACTACAGAAGTTTGTCTAATCTAAATAAAGATACACTTACGCAAACTTGTCTAGGTTTCTTATATGATGAAGAGACTAAACTCGAGTCAAATTTTGAAAGCAAAATCTAAAATCTTGCGAAAAATTCAACTTGGAAAAGAAATCGATTTGAAAAAATAAAAACAACACAAGACAGCTCATCTCAAGGATTGTACCCTGATCCCTGATACATTATGCCTCGCTCATCAGGAACAGTATGGCTGAAAAATTTATAGTAGTATATGCACTTAACCCACTGCGATGGGGTGGGCCTAGAGTGTGTTGTAAATAAATCACTGTGTTCACTATTCTCTCTTAACTGTTTTTTATTGCACTTTAGCCCTTGCAGCCATCGTGTTATGCAAAGACAAAACGTCGAACACCACTATAGAGGCAACAGAAGGAAATTCTGTGTCATCACTTGACCAAGCGAAAATCATCACAAAGAAAGACTTGAAGGCTGACTTATCGAAGAAAAAGAGTTACCTTCGGCGCTTCGCACAGTCGTGGAAATACTACGCTAAAGCTAATGATATTGCAAAACGTGAAAAGTTACGAAAAGCACTACTCGACGCTCTTAAGTCGATGAACACAAAGAGAAAAAGTACTGTGACGTCACTTACTCACGATACAGTTGAGAGGATTCAGCATGCAGCCAGTATGTTGAAGGAGTTCAAAAGAATGTACAGTCTCTCTAATGATGTAATGAGTACGTGGAAAGATTACGAAAGTGCCCGCAAGAACCTACTGGATATCGGTAAAACACAAGCGGGCAGTGATATTTTGAAGAAATACGTGATTCTACGTGATGAGGTGTCAAACAAGATTGCAAAACGAAACCAGATTGCAAAGCCAACCATTGTAGATGACCAAGATATACAAGAAAGCATTGAAAAAGACAAAATAGCTAGGCATGGAGTAGCCTTGAAATCTGGTAACCTTATTTTTCAGAGGGCAATGACGCCAGGCACATTGCAGATACTGCGACCAAATACAAATAGGGACACAGAAGCAGAAAAGAGAATGGAATTACTATCAGATGCAAAAGAAGCAGCCAGACAGGCGTATTCGAAAGCAAAAGAAGCAATAGCAGCATTGAAAGAGAAATTAAAAGGTGCGTCAGCATCAACAAAATCAGCTGAAACAAATGACAAAGGAACAAACAAGAAATCCATTCTAGCGGAAGGAGAAAACAAGGTGCGGGGGGAGTCACTTGGACATGTGAACTCTGCAATGGCAATATCAAGCATGATTAAGAAAGCTGAGAAAGAAGATCTTGCGAACATTGGTGGCTTAACAAATTTGTTTCAGTCTAAAACAAACCAACAAACAGGGGCAACACTAGGTAAAAGCAACGAGAAGCAAGTAGTCACCAATAGTAACGAAAAGCAAGCTGTTACTAATAGCAACGAGAAGCAAGTAGTCACCAATAGTAACGAAAAGCAAGCTGTTACTAATAGCAACGAGAAGCAAGTAGTCACCAACAGTAACGAAAAGCAAGCTGTTACTAATAGCAACGAGAAGCAAGTAGTCACCAATAGCAACCAATATATTCAGAACAAAACGTCAGAACAAAGTAGTCACAAAAAAGAAATGGCTCAAAATGCACCCAAGGCAACGCCAACAACATCGATATCCTCTTTGATGGACTCGTTGGCAGAAGCAGATGAAAGCCAGCAAACAAAGGCACAATCAAAACATGAAAATAACACAGCTGAAAGTCCAACTAAGATTAACCCATTGTTTTTGGGAGCAACCAAAGAAGCTTCAAATGATACAAAGACACAAAATCAAGCTCAAGACAATGAAAAGGCAGCACCTAAGGTTGTCACTAGCCAAATTAAAGCCAACGAAACGAAGAATGATACTTCTATAACACCAGTAAATACATCAGGTGACCAAACGGCAGCAATAATGCTAATGAAAAGTATAGCAACCGAGCACAGAGAGATGAGAATCAACGGTGTTCAACAACCAGAGCAGCAAAATATCTCACGAGTTGATGCGAGCAAAAACAACGCCAGTACTTCCACAAACAACTCGTCTGCAGCACCCAGCACTGTCCAAGGGACAAAGAGATTCCATCTCAGTGAAGTTACAATACGCGAAGAAGTTGCAAAAACAATAGATCGTCAATTGGAAACATTAAAGAGACTTCAAGATGCCAAAAAGGCAAGAAGAAGGTACGAGACTGCGAAAAAGGAGCTTCAGTCCAAAATCAAGAAGCTATACGACATGGCAGTATCCTTTGAAAAGCCAATAAAAGACGCCCAAGAAATGAGGACAAACATCGATCAGACGCCGGATAAAGACCAGCATCCTGGAGCAGCATTAGCAGGTATTAGTGACAAGAGGGTGATGAAAGTCAGTACACCAAGTGATGATAGCGAGCATCATGGCTTCACATTAGGCGTTATGGACAGCAAAAGCAAAGCACATATCGTCGATATAGAAAGCAAGTCTCCAGAAACACTGGTGGAAAAAGTATATCAAGTAGGGTTACAAGGTAGTGATACTACGGAGGCAGCTAGGAAAAGTGGAGTCAAGGATGAGGCGTTGAAGTCTTTAACAGATGCTATCAAAAATGACCTGAAAAAAATCGAAGAGAACCAAAAACGGCAGCGACAAGAGGAGCGCCAGAGCACGGATTTGAAAAACGTGATTGGGCCGTTAATCTCAAAGTTTGTGGATGTCAAAGATAGTCATAAGGAAAAACCAACGGAGAAAGCAGTGACAAAGCCAGAAATAGCTATGCAAGCTTTGGGTGAGAAAAAGGATGATGCGCCTCCGAAGGAAAAGGAAGATATATCAACAAAAGCAGAAGATGCATTCAAGGAAGTTGAAGATTACTTATCCAAAGCACTGAAACACGTAGCAAAGGAAGCTATTACTGAAGAAGGTGATTCAGGACAACCCCCTGAATTCAAGGAAGCGAGCGCTGTTGTTAACGAAGAAGATAGTGCGAAGATCAAGTCACAAACTACCAAGGCAAACGACGGGGGAGTAAATGAAGATAAAAAGAAAGAGGAACCAAAAAAAGAAGCTGACAAAAAAGAAGAGAAAGATGTACAGAAAAACGAGAAAGATGAAGATAGTAAAAAGGAAGAGAAAACTGAAAAGCCAGAGGTTAGTGCCGCCGAGAAACCAAAAGAGGAGGGTAAAGATAAAACTAAAGAAATGGATAGAAATGAGCGACTTAGAAAGATTGTTGAAGATGCAATGAAAGCACACGCCAAGGATCCTTCCAATCCACATCCAGTTGATGCTGAGTTGTTTAAACCAACAGCAAAGCTAAAGAAAGATGAGACAACTGCCAAAGTGACAGAAAAAAGCAAAAGTCAAGAGAAAAAAGTAGTTGACCAGAAGAGTGTCTCAGCACAACCATCAGCGCCAACGACATCAACATCATCTTCATCGTCGCCAAGCAGTGGCGTGATAAACAGAAGCAATGATGATGCCATTGCTAAAGCAGAACATCTTGAAGAACAGGCAGCAAGCTTGCAAGACACGTTATACAGCCAAGGTAAAGCGAACGATGCATACAAATCTATTGATAACGTAGAACAGAAACCACTGTTTTCACAGGAGCAGCAAGAGCAGCAAATGCAGCGAATGCAGCAGTATGCCAGTCCCGGTGAGCAGCCAATGTACCAAGGACCAGAGCAACACCATTCACACAGAAGACACCAGAAGAATTACGAAGAAGAAGAAGATGACAGGGGGCGCGACGACGATGATTATGATGATGACGATGATTATGATGATGACGAGGAAGATCCACGGGAAAGAGAGTATGACGATGAAGAGGAGGAAGAAGATCGCAGAAAGAAAAAATCGTTTCTTCAGAATATGCCATGGCCATCCCCGTATAGGAATTACCAGCGAGATCAGATTATGAGCAGAAATGCGGCGAAAAAAGAACCGGAAGCACCAATGATGAACACGGGAATGATGAATGATGCAGAGAGAGACGAATTGGAAGATACTAAGAAATCTGAGGTACCAAAAGCAAAAGGCAGCTTCATCAGTATGGCATCAACAGGGAGAAGCAAAATGTACATTCTTTAGACACAGTGAAGCCTCAACCCATTACACACAATCAAACACACATTTGCATGGTACAAATACGCCATACATGGTTAAAGTCACAGGGTCCAAAATGATACGCGTCATCGAGACATAAGACACAACTGCAGTTAAAAGTAAATAAAAAGTGTCTATTTCAGAACTCAACATGTTTGAACTGAGAGCAGGCTGAATAGCCAAATGCGAGCACAAGGCAAAGAACAATTGCCACATAATTAGATATGCCAGAGGCGTTTGGATCGTAAATGAACTAAGTTCTCCTCAAGTGTCAAGATAAGCCCTTCCTCAAACTAATTTGCTTTTTGCATATCGTACATGTTATATAGTATTTGCAATATTCCGCATAATTGAAGTAAACCATATTTACAATATATATATACGCTCTGTCATTTATTTTCGTATGAATAATGCCGTTTTGTAAATATTCATTTTAAAACTTCTGTCACTGTTGAAAGCTTATGAAATGATGTAAAACTAAAATGAAAAAATAGAGACTGACCAAAATATGTCCATACATATTCTGTAATAAAAATGTATAGCTATATTTTAATATATCTTTAATCCTGGAAAGAAATTTTCCAGGCTTTATACTTTGCTTTGATTAAAACCAACAGAGAATGGGAAGCAGAATATGTTATTCTACAATTTTGTAAGTAAAAAGTATATATCTTGTGTACATATATATTTTCAAAATGAGTTTTATTATTATATTTGATATATTTGTTATTTTTCAACTTTTACTATCTGCTCTAGGTCGTGTTTAATATCATAAAACAGTTGTCAGCTCTGCTTTGCTGAAAAAAATGACAACATTTGGGCTAAATGTGAGACAAAAAATTACAATTATTGTGAGCATGCTTACCAGGTTTACTTCTAGATTCAATCTTTTTCTACGAGATCTCGAATGAAACCAATTTTCAAATATTTATTAATCAATCTTCAATGAAAGCTATCAATCTTGAATCTGCAAGTCGTCTCCAAATTTCCATTGCCATCTCATTTATGGCACAATTCAAGCATTTAAAAGCACGGATTAGAAATTTTAAAACACAAGCAAGAATTACGGATTGCAAGAGAAGCTTTACCTCACTGAGAGATATAAAAAATCCTCCGTATCTTGTGGCAGAATATGGAGGCCAGTTGATTGAACTGGGGGTTATCTTGACAAATTTAGCCTGTTTACTATTTGAAAGGTATTGGACGGTTTGTAATTGGACGACCATTTGAGTTTTCAAAACATGATTCAGAAGTTGGGCAGCCAACATTTTCTCCAAAGCATAAATAAGCTCGCAACGGTAGTTCCTCTCTGTTAAAAATACAGTGGCTTGGTTACTTATGTCTGTGGATTCCAGTACTTTATGATCGCCAGATTACAAATTGTATTGTTTAGACTTTAGAACTGTCTTATGTGCATTTTGTAACATACCTGATAACATCTAGTTACCAGCCTTGAATTATCGAAGCTTACCTGTAGTTTGTATACAAACAAGGTCCATTATGTACGCCCTTTTCAGAATATACGTCAAAAACTGGTCGAAAACAATTTCGTGGTCAAAGTAGAAGCTGGACCTGGCTCAGTTCAGTTAGGTTGATATTGGTTTTATGTTAGATGTAGCTTTGACCTGTGATTATCTAAGTGTTCATTTCCCCAAATCAGGTTTTCTAGACGACCTTTCACATTGAGAAAATGGCACTAGGCACGATTGTCTTTGGTTTTATCATATTCCAAATTTCCCAACCTTTCCTGTACTAGTATATTTCTATTTATATTGACACCTCCTCGAGATTCCTACGCCTGGAATTACAGAGAGATGGCGACTCTCCTCACTCTGGGTGAAAATTTGACCATGCCAGGGACTCGAACCACGGACCCTTGGGTCTGTAGTCCGCGCCTCTAACAACTGAGCCATTCTCGTAACAAGTGCATTTCTCAATTGATGCTCTGTTTTTGATGACAAACAAGCTCAAATCTTAATATTAATTGAATTGAAAATTGAATTATGTGCCTTTAAAATGCCGGAAGAAAATAGCTACATGACTACAAGCTCTTTCCCCATCAAATCACTTTCACTTTTTTTATGTTTCTTAAACTCTACATCCCAGCTAAAACAACTGTAATCTATTGGCAAACTCGATGTTTTCCTCTTGACATACCTTAGCCAGTATGTAAAAGATGTAACAACATTTGCATATTTTAAGGTTTCTGAGTATTATGATAACGTGGTCCAAATTTATCTATATATTCACGACCTATCCAATTTGCAACTATACTGAAGAAACATAGGTCAGTTTTAATGCGTCATGCGTCAAACAGTAGATTAGTATGTAATTCATGCCAAGCGCATAAAACTTTGAGGGAAGAGCTGCTATATATTAAGTCGTTGTGAAAATTATAGCAAGCTGTGAAAAGATACCGAACGAACAGAGTCATCTCGAGCAATCAAAGGTCAAAAATTTTTCCCATATGTGGTTCCTTTTGCGGCACGGGCGCTGGATTATAGACGACACACCCATTTAATTTGTGTCTAAATTCTGCTATGTGTAAAGCTAACAAACCGTTGTCATAAACAGACAAGAAAACATCTTTATCTTTTTTTGTTAAGATCATCCTGTGGAGGAAAGAAAAGGGACCAGGGTTTCTGCACCGGAATTAAATCACTAGTCCAAGGTTTCAATACATTTGATAAATAATGAAACCACAAAAATTGAAGCATAACTAAGTGCTTACTAATTTTTTTCGAATGAAATATGTCCAAAATGCATTGCGTTGTCATAAAAAATATCGTACAATAACAAAGTATCTTTTGATATAACATTCTGTATCTTTTTGCTGATTACTTTAGGTAACCCAAACAATGTGACGGGAAAAGCAATTTTCATGAACAAATGACACTCATCCGTTGATTGCAATCTCTCTCTTTGCTGGTGGCAAGAGCCTGTGGTATTGTTGTATGACTTACTCCCAAACGCTTCATATTCGCCGTTGACTAACTTAGAACGAGATAAACAGCCCAGATAGCATCTTTCATCAGGTACTTTCGTTTTAACCCCGTTATTCGGCAAGATCCGTGGCTGCATTCACAGCAGAGGCCAAGTCTTCATCGCCCTCTGAAAGTCGTTCTTCTGTATGGACGAAAAGAAGACATGGAAATACAACAGACCATATAATATACAATTTCAGAGCACTTCCAAAAGATACTTAATTATATAGGAACTTAATTTCATGCGTATTCGTAGAACACATTTTGCTACCATGCAAATATATAATTTGGCAAATATTCAAGTGTAAATACTCACTTATGAGCTCCACAATGGCTCGCTGTGTTCTTCTTTGTAATTTTTCTAATTTTTTTGCAACATCTCTCTTTAGATCCCTTCAGAAGCAAAATAATCAGTCATTTCTTTAAAGCAAGAAAAAGCAATTTTCTTCTTTTCAAAAATAACTTTGAAAAATTACGGAAATAGTTAACAAAATCTAAAAAGCTCTTCTTACCAATCAGGTTTGCGTGGAGCAAGATTAGCAATGTCCTGCAAGGTGATATTAATAACATTTTGTCAATAACAGGTTCGCTGGAGAATAATCTGAGTCTACGAGCAGGGAAAATGGGATCAAACGAAAGTCATGCAGCAATTTTGATTTAAAAGAATGTCAAAATTATAATGAAAAACTGCAACTAAGGCTGTTAGAAGCAGGACAGTGTATTGAATGAAAGCGATAGAATAGGCAGCCCAGCCACAATGTAAATTTTGTTTTGGCATCATTGTCAATAAGCATCGATTTTGCACTCTGTCTCTTTGAACAAACCTCTTTGCTTGCACTTTAACTCTCATTCTGTATTTCTATTTTTTGGATCTACATTCAGGAACAAAATATGAAAATTTGCAAATTTTTATATGCTACCTGTCTTGACTAGGTATCAATTTTTGCCATCTTTGGCAGTAGTTGAAAGCAGAATGTGCCATTCAGGTATAAACCTTTACAAGTCTAAGCCTCAGCAGGTGAAATAAATTTATGTTTCCCTTAGAATCTTGAAGTACCAAGATTCAACTGTATCTTCTTCAAAAACCCAAGTGACAATGCTATTTCCAAATGCATAATGGAACGTGAAGCCCAAATACAAGATACAAGAGATCTGTTTTACAACTAGATCAGTCCATATTTTTCTTGAGTCATGTATATTACAGTATTAATAGAGTATTTCCTATTCTACAGGTTACAAATAATATTGAATTGAACAGAGAAGATGTATTTTGCTGACACAAATACAATTCAAAGCAGTAATACTTACAACTTCATCTATAATTGCCTCTGGTTTTGATTTTTCAAGATGCTCTTTGACAGATTCTTTAACTAAAAATTATTAGGATACCTCAAATTAGATAAAAAGTTTTTCTACAGATTTATTATACATATGTTAGAACAGGTCTAACTGGGAATCACTTTGTCAGACTACAACAACACAATCTGTAGCAAGAACTAGCTTCAAACAAAATATGATGATCATAAGATTAAAGCAACTTAAAATGTTAGCATAAAAAGGAGTAAAAACAAAACTAACAGCAGGAAAAATTTTACAATTGAGAAGGATGACAAATTCATAACAGGATACAAAAGTTTTCTTAACTCATATTGAATCAATTATCTTTTTCAATCAAGAGAAAAACCAAGATTCCTACCCGACAAAGGCTTTGCATCCTCTACTTTCTTCTCTTTTAGAGTTTCATCTTTTGGAACATAACTTCTAAACTTCAATGGCTTCTTCTTTGGTGCTGGTCTTAAATTGTGAATGAAGGTAGAAAGAAATTACAATATGTACTAGAAAAAAGTGGTTTTCTTGCATTAGATTATACTTTTAAATACACTTTTAGGTGTTATTGAAGGCCCTAATAGATCACAGCATAAAAAATACAGGTAGTTTTGAGCAGAAGCTTCATGTCTACACCATCACAAGCATATTAAGCAATTTATTAAGTAGGCAAATGAAGCTATGCTTACTGATCGTCTTGTTCTGTCTCTCCGGTTTCATCAGTTGATGTCTGGTTGCTCTACAACATTTTATTTATAAGATTATTTGATGATAGCATGGAAAAGCAGAAACATGGCAGAAACATGGAAAAGCTACAGTTTTTTATCCTTTAAAAACATTTATCATATAAGATGGCTTGCTTGTGTAAGTATTAGAGTTCCAAAACAGGACTATACTGCCTTTTGCATCCAAATGTGAATTCTTTTGGATTAGCTGATTTAAAAAATTACAATTCATTTATCCATAGCTCCCTAATCTTTCCATAAAATTCCATAGCTCCCTAATTCTCTGAGGTGGAATCCATGTAAGTTATGCTGGAAATATGCCATTGTACTACCCATTGTTCTACTCCAGACTGGAAACTTTGTTTCTTGCGCAAGCAAGTTCACATGTCTGGCACTTTTAAGAAATTTGTATTGTTAATAATGTGAAATAAATTCAAAAGAGACTCTGTGCAGTCAATATGCAAAAGTGCAGGGACGGAAAATATGTCCCAGGCGTGCGACAAAGTTTCTAGTCTGTGTTCTACTGTTTATTCATTTCTCAGGTGAGCCTTTCATGGATCCAACCCTGGCCAATCTTACCAGATGTACCATATCTAAATAGCATGGTAATATTCCTCACTGTTAAAAGTCTATCCCAACATATTTCTTCCTGTGTACAGAATTTTCTTTATAAACAACTAGGGCTAGAGTCATTTAGGCATAAAGATCAGCAAACAGTGACCTCTAAACAGCTTGCTGATGTCCAGCACATCCCCACAACAAGATAGAACTGAAAAAATGCCCCAGAAAAAATTAAACAGCCCTTCGTTTTTATTCCCAGTACATACTATCTTGCTTTCTTGAATAAAAATACTTTTTTCTCAATATGAGAGTGGCCTATCTGAATAAAAGCTTTTCTAGTTCGACTTGGAATTCTGACATTCTAAGAATTTTAAGTCTGAGCAAATTGAATAATAGCTTATGCTCAAAACTTGATTACGTCTTTTGCTTTTTTCCGTAGCTGCAATATCTTCTCTTTGCTTTTTCTCGCCGCTTCTTCTTTAGCACTAGCAATCATATCCGCCATTTTTGTAGTTCTTCAAGCCACAACAACAGCAACACCATATCATGCTCCACTTTATAAAATGGCGGCGTACCTAGCAAGGAGATGGATGCCTAAAGAATGGTTCACTGGCAGCATTAGGAAAATACTACAGTCTAATTATATATTGAGAAATGAAGTAAAAACAGTCTTTTTAACCAAGTCTTGGTCAAATATTCTACTTAAAATGGTTCCTGTTGCTGCGATTGAATTTTTCCGGGAGACGGGAATTCTATTAGCCGTACCAAAAAAACGAGTGAGTCACAGACGGAAAAGAATTCGAAATCATAGCAAGTTTCCCAAAAATCGCACAGATATTGAAACTTGCGTTGTTTGTGGGAGTGAAAAGCTACAAGGCTACTTATGCGGTCACTGTCTTGAAAACATCAGGGAAGAAACAGCGAAAGTACAGGCTGGATGGCCGAAACTAGACTCGCCTCAACCCCTAATCAGAGGATAACTAACAATAACTGGTTTGCCGTGGAGAAGTGAGATTGCATGACATTTAAGTTGGATTAAAGATGAACATTTTTGGACGTCCAACCTTATGAACAAATGTTCTTGATTTTTGTTGTGTGATATGTTCAGTTAAACGAATTAAACGAAAGTGTAGAAATTCCAGGGTGGGATCCATGTTGGTCAGTAAATTGTGAAGCTGCACCTAAGGTTTAACAGGCTAATGATTTTTCCAAAAAGTTTTATGAGACAATACACAATAGAACTATTAATCATCCTTTTTGCCAACAATGATTGTTTATATTGTCACACACTGGCCCAGGCACAAGCAATCATTTAAAATGTTTCACTTTTTTAGGCATGTTTTTTGTTCGGGAGATGAATCATGCCTGTCTCTAGACATGCACTAGCCCCCGTTTCAGGGTCATAGCACATGTGCATTATCACTTGAAGCCTGGAAGTTGTGTGGTCCTGGACCTGTGAATACTGAATGCTGTTAATAACAGCTCTGTGAATACTGTTATTAATGTGCATGTGCTATGACTCTGCAACACTGACTGGTTTAAGACGGTATTGTTTTGAAACAAGGGTCTGAAGGTTTCATCTCCCGAACAATTTTGTCACCTTTCATTTACTGCAGTCTTAAAATTGAATTTTTTACTTTATGAGGCCCCCTAGTACCCAGTGACCTAAAGCAATTTAGGCTCGCGATAACAAAAATGTGCCTATAGGGCCTGTTACATGAAAGGATGTTCAATAAAAATAAAACTATTTTATGCACAAAAATTTATTCTTTGAATATTCTTACTTGTATTTCGATGAAGAATTTTTTGAAGAATAATCCATTTGCATCATCATCCTATTGTTTGAATATTCTTGTCAAGGTGAATTAATTCAAACTAGCTTGATAATCCTTGCTTGAAGAACATTCAGACAATGGGAATGTGAACTCTTCTGTGCTTTGATTTGCAAGTTGAGCAACAGACAGGAATGAATATGGACACCAGCAAATGTTCTCAAGATCTTGTTAAAGTATTCTTGCAGAAAATAATTGCAAAAAGTGTAGCCCCAACTTGCTGGGATAGCTTTTTTTATCACAATAAAAACAAATACAAAAAGCATTGATCATTGTTGAGATTAAGGCAAAAAACATAACGTTATTGAGTTGCCTCCACACCCAACATTACAAATATTCCAAAACTTAATGCTATGAATACACTATACAGTCCTTTTCGTTTAGCGCGTGCGATCGCACCCGCACACGCCTGCACACGCGCGAGTTAAATTGCGCGTGCTTTTGACCACACGCGCAAACAGGTGTTTTTGCAGTTTTCTGTTAAAGGGCCTCTCCAGCCAAATTTTGCACTTGCATTTTATTGGCAATTTTTATAAAGAAGTTGAGCCTGCTGATCACGAATTCGTTATTTGTTTTTCGATATTTTTTTACAGTTTGTGAGATATAAGCTCTTGCATTTCGATAATTTAATTTAATTAACCGACAAAAATTTTTGGTTTGGTGACACTGTGACGCAATTTTGACGTCACAGTGTATTTCGGATAGTCTCGCCTCAAACCGAATCGAACGACGGCGATTCGCAAATTGAACACTGCAAGTGATGGTACTTTCAGTTCTGTTCCGCCAGCTTTTAGTTTGAGCATTTCAGACACCAATTCTGAAGCCTTTAGTTGTTCATCGTTTCTGGAGAACAACTGAAGTGACAATTTCGATTAATTATACGCGAGGGAAGAGCTGGAACAGGAACTGGAACTGGATGGAGTTATCAACGCGTGACCATGAGTCCTTCACGCATATACGAAATTCATGGCGAACGAGAGCCGCACATTGTGACGTCAGAATGTTACCAAACTGATTCGGCTTTTGTCGTTTTTTTTCTCGGAAAGGTGCAACTTTAAAGCCTTACAACTTCTAAACTAATTGGAATTTTTCAAAAACAATGACTTTGTCATAATACACGCACCAGATGCTAACTTTTAAGTCATTAAAACAATTTTTTTTGCTGGAGAGGCCCTTTACCATCAATTTCCCATGGTCTCATGATTGTTTATCCTTTCCCTTGTTACTTGATTCGCACTTTTGACCACAATATGATTTTTCCAATTTTCGGAAGTGATGTTTGGCTTTTGACTGAGTGCTCCATTCAACTTAGCGTCTCGTCTTTCAGCTAAGTCGCCATTAGCATGTTAAGTGTAATAACTGATTTCCTGTCAAAACGTAATTAGGCCCTGAAAGCAAGTAGCTGTTGGAAACAATTTTTACTTGCTCTTGTAACTTTGGAGAGTTACGACGACTTTTAAAAGATGGCTGCTAAGGGCAACAAAATCTGTTATGTATTGATTAATTGAGTTTTGCTCTTGAACGTATTCGAGTGGCTTTTTCCTTATTGCTTCTTTTATCAATTTTATCAGGTTTGTACTTCAAATTTTCTTACAAGTGCGATCGCACGCGCAAATTCGTTTACATGTGCGATTTGCCACACACGCGTAATTTTGCTCACGAAAAGGACTGACTATAAATACACAATACAGAACAACACAGCACTATACAATAGAATACAGTGCAGTACAAATACAGAACAAATACAGTACAATACAGTACAATACTGTACAAAATGCAACTTTGTATAGGTCATTATGTTAGTTCAGGACCACAGGATTCAATCTATCAGATATGGCAGACAAGGAAAATTCATTGAAATCATTTAGTTTGCTTGATATATTCAACTGTCCATTTCAGTATTAATTCATTTCCTTTCTCGTTGTAAGCCTTGCTCCCAAAAAGAAGTAGATCACATAAATGGTTGTCGGGCAGTTGAGTAATATCATTGCCAACTATATCAGATATTTTATCAAGCAGGTTCATTCTATCAAGTGAATATTGGCAGCAAAGCAGGAAAAAGTGGATCACAGATTCGACTCCTAAGTCACATTTACACATAGGGCTTGCACAAGCAAAGTTATGATTAAATCGATGTTCGTGTAAGTCAGAATATGAACTTGAAGATGGGTTACGATAGACAAATCAAGGCGGTTGGTAATACCATGCAACAATTTTTGAGTGGGGGGAATCTTAGAGATTTGAAGTTTTTTTAATGCGGATGTTGAAGGAGCACCTCAGATTTTGGAGCCAAGGTCATTCCATGCTTGGATACAGTATGGGAAAAAACTTAAAGAAAATCTTTGTGTATTAGGTGTTTTTGCTTTAAGCAAGGTAGGACGACAAAGGTTATATTGTAGGGGATTTTCATCCAGGATATAATTGCGCAAATACTGGGGGGTCTGATGTGGAATAGCTTTATTACATTAAAGACATTGTTGTGTGTTCCTTTACACATAGTCAGGAAAACTTGGTGGTCCTATGGTCAATGACCATGAGAAAGGCCAAAAGAAAATGAATTAAATTGCCATTCTTACACCCTGCCTTATTTTTTCTTGGGAAGGTTTCCAAAGCTTATGAAAATTGTCCAGAGGTATACCTAACCAACCACCCAGACTGGAATTGACAGGGCATCCACCATATAAGTAGCTCAGAGAGAGGTTATTTTTCTTGACAAGAATATTCTAACAATGGAAAAATGAGGTGATAAGATTATTCTTTGAAAAATTCTTCATCAGAATACAGACAAGATTGATAAAATAATATAATTATTCTTGTTGAATATTCTTTCATGTAGCTGGGCCTTAGGTCAAAATGATATAAAGCTTCTTCAAACTTTCATTACAAGATCAATTTGTTTCAACCCAGCTGTTATAATTGCAAGTTTTGCATGGTTTGAATTACTGGACGCCTAGAAAAGGGTTGAAGAAGCAGAGGTGCAGATTTTGTCAAGAATTATTTTGGAAAATGGCATATTTCAGTGAAAATGACTCTGGTACTGATTTGGGCACCACTCAGCTCAAAACACTTGTTGAGGCCTTAACACATAACACATTTTCCTCTAGAGGAGAAATCTGTTATCTTTGTTTGAATCTGTTAACATTTCAAATGTAACATTGTTGAACTACCATGTGCCAAAACAAGCTTTCAGTCTATCATTCAAACATTTGGCATTTTATGATTTGAAATATTTATAGGAAAAAGAAAGTTACAGATTCCCATACAAGATTGAATTAGGCTTTCAATTTGATCACATGACCAAAACATAAACTCCTGGCTGCAGGCCAGTTATTACATTTAGTAGCTCTAGTATTAAATAGTACCTATCTTGTGGATAGACTGCTCTCATTTAGACTAACATGTCTTTTCATCTTTTTACTAACTTCTTCTTCTACATATCAGTTGAGAGAAAAACACATAAAAAGTAATTGTTAATATCAAGCTAGTACAGTTTACCACAAAACCCTATTCATTGGACATAAAAATTTACAGCCAAAACAAAGTTCAAAAGTATTTCAAAATTACCTTTGCTACACAACTATCAAACAATGGAATAGGATTTATGCTACACACTAAAAGTGGTCTATGATTAAACAATAAAAATTAAATACTCACAATGCTAAATGAGCATTGTTTCCAAGAGTATGTAAAACCTGAATTTATTTATTTAAATAACAAGCCTCTACCGAATTCACATTTTAAAGGTTCAAGTTATGCATGGCAAAAAGGTGGGAAAAGAAATTTGCATAATAGCAGCTTTGCTCCAGAGGGCTAAGATTCTATGTGACTTAGTCCAGAAATCAACATGCAGTGCAAATTGGTGACTTCTTCCCAGTAAAAGTGGCAATTACCCCTACATAGGAGATCTAGGGAATCATAAAGAAAACAAACCTGTACAACAAAATGCAAAGTTGGTTTGTGATAATAACAGTCTTCATTTTAAGGCTTTTCATGAAAGGTGGGAAATGATGTTTCAATGTGCTTATTCAGCTTATTATTGAAGGTCTCTTCTAGCAAAAAACATAGGGCCTGGATTCCATTTTACTATTTGCCGGGTCATTGTTGTTTCAAAGCAATGGCTTATGTGATGCAAAAATTGAAACATATTTTCTTCCAGGCTACAAAAAAGATTCTTGAGCCATTCCAAACTCTCTGCTTAATCCATTACACATTATGTCATTTTAATACCCATATGAGAAACATTGTCATTTGGGTTTATTCAGTTATTAAAATTTTGAATAAAAATGAAATCATAAGTTATGGTGATTTCAAATGTGTGGTTAAAATATGGATAATATTGTTACAATGAATTACAGTCTTCCGTCAAAATTCATTTGCCACTCCAATGCATTTAGAGAAATAAAATAAAACACCAAACATAATATCACTACTGACAATGCCTGCAATGTCAGACACTCGAAATTGAACAAGAAATATCTGCAAGACAACTTAGTTACCTGTTTGCTCATACGACCATGAAACCAAGCCCATTATACATATCATTAACAATGAAACTACAAGTTCATATTTCACAAGAACCCCTATAATAATAATTTCAAGGAAATGAACTTAGTAAATTCGGCCAGTTTAATTGCTAACATTAAATAACAAAAATCAGCAGCAAAAGTACATAATTCGGCAATACTTCCAGAGAAATTGTTTTATACTATAACTCAAAGTGATAGAAAAATTACTGACCTAATTCACAGATATCTTATAGTTTGAGAAGGTATAGTTTTGTCAAGCCCTAAGCTGCCAATCAGTTTTATCAAGGCACTATCAAATAGGGACTAATTTCTCAAAATATAAATGGGTGTTGGAAATTAATGAACTGTAAAACAAAAATGGGCACTTTGGAAGCAGAAACTTTTATGTGTTGAATATTCTTTCCTAGAATATTTTTGATAGGTAAATTTAGAAACAAATCCACGAATTTTATCACAAAATTGATCAAAAAACATAGGACCATGCTTTAAATCTTTCCTGAAAATTTCCTTGGAAATAATATCCGATTGTTGTATCAATCCTGGGACAATGAAGAAGTTTCAATGGAGTTTGAAAATGCCACATAATCAAACAATTTTGATTACGCTAATTGTTTTTGTATGAAATTATTCTTGATTTAAAGTTATAGCCTTATGTTCGGAGAGTCAATTACCTTTTCATTGAAATAGAGTGAGATAAAGTTTTCATATAACCCAAAACATTCAGCTGACCAGAAAAGATATGGTCGCTATTAACATTCAAGCAATTATACAAATTGTAGTAGTTTTATCTGAGCCTATTAATTGAAATAAAAACAGGGTCGACTACCTTCATGTATAAAAATGACTTTGGAAATTGACTTGAAATGACACTTTTCATAAGACTACTAAGAACAAAATTTCTAGAAAAATTCAGCTACGAAATCTTACTATACATCAATGGTTTGTCTGTGACAAATGACATTTTCTAGAGCTTAATATCTTCCTCGAATATTGCAAGGCAAATCATGATACCGAACCCCAAGTATAATCCAGCGTTTTGAACAATCACGGTTTTCAAAGGTGCATGTCGCAGTTCTCCACTGTGAATCAGCTCTGGCAACTGCAATGAGACAAACGAAGTTGAATGTTATTCTAGCCATGTAGTTACACGTTGTGTGTTATTGTTAAATCATTTGTTAGAAGGCCTGCTGTCTTGTTTGCTCAAAAAACGTAAAGATAAGAAGTTGTCAGCGAAACTGGAGCCTGGCTATTATTTTTAATTCATTCTTAAATTTCAAAAATTTTGAGCCCCGATACTATTATATTCTAATAAAAAAGTATATATGGAGCATCCATAAAGTTCGCTCCATAATCGCTTAGAAGCTCTAGGGAGGGGCCACAGGTTCTACGAGAGCTTGGAAGCTAAGGGGGGGGGGGTGTAAGGTCTAGGATTTGATAATTAGCTTAAAAAGTCATCCAAAAGATCGCGCAGCCTTTTTTGCTCAAGTCCTGTTTACATTCCTAAGCCATGAAGCTTCAGGGCAAATTAAATTGAGCCAATGTCATTTTTACCATAAGAAGACGCCTTTACGCAAGGAAATTCCTCTTCACCATTACGGAAAGTTCAACTTACAATCGAACGCACATTATGAGTGCTTCCATGACGAAAACAAACTAGAAAATTGTCTAACAAGATCTATACCTAGCAAAACGAGAAAAAAGAACTATGTGAATAACGCTAATCCTCGATGTTTGGAAAATAGTTCGTATTTCATAACACTGTAAAACACTTTTCATTGTCGTGTTGCGGGGTTTGAGTCCTAAACTGAGCACACTTTAACTTCTTTCCAGTCCTAAACTTATTTCTTCTCAACTCAAAATGTTTGCATTTTTCTGTAACACAAGCTTAGCAAACAGCGGGTCCTTAAAAAGCAGTTAAAATCCTTTTCAAAGGTTTATGGGACAAGAGACAACCACAGATATTCTCTTTAAACAAACTGAAATATATGCCTTAATCGTATCACCTAAGAATTTCTGCCTTAATCTCATTATTCAAAGCTAAGCAATAAAGAAAAAAACAATTTCAAAGGGCGGATATGCAAAGTATTTTTTTGATCATATCTAATAATGGTACGTAGCATAACTAACTTGTGCCGAGGCAAACAGTAAGAAAAGCAAGCCTCGTAGAAACAGTTGCCATGAAAACAACTTCATTTGTTTGAGTTTAGCACACCGGAGAATGAAGCAAACAAAGATGAAATTATTTTATCTTGAGCAAACTGATACGCCCTTTGCTAAATGAAATATTGGGGCGTATTGGATTATGTTTGGGCTTGTGTGAGCCACCTCATTGGTGTGAGGTTATAATTGTGATATCTTGGGCTTTTGTATCGGATTGTATCAAATTCCTGTTAAATAAACTTCATAGGCAATTTTATGTAGATTTATCACTCAAATATCAGTTGGTAAATTTTCCATTTAAAGGGCATATGTCTCATTAACAGTTGGCTAACAAAACAAAGCGTTTGGAGTGGAGTTCCATTGTTTCGTGACTATTCTTTTCATCTTCTTGAATCTTTAGTGCCGTAAAAATTCACCCTCGATTCTATGCTTTGAACGAAACAAAAAAGACCATTGCATTGCATTAGCCAATCATGTTCACGACACATGCCCTTTAAAAAGTGATTTCAACGAATTGAACGATATATCAAACACATAGCGGTTTCTGATTGTCATAACGCAAAAAATCCGCCTCCATCTCGCCGGCTTGCGTGAAAGTTTCGTTACAATAATGCAACAGAAAGTCGAAATAATAGAGTATAAAATCAACATCAACAAGAATGATACTCGTATACCGTAATCGTTCGAATAAGCGTCCCTCTCAAAAAATCGCCCCTCTTTTAAGAAAATCATTTCTATAAGTGCCCCTCTCGAATAGGCGCCCCCTTGTTCTAGGAATATTCGAAATTCACGAACAAAATCGATTGGAAAATTCTATATCTCGCATGGAGGGAAGGGAAGACCTTGGAAAAGAAAGAATAACATTTTCTTGACAATTGTTACTCTTTTTTGTTTTTCTTACCAGGAAACTTCTTGATTTCACCTTGCACTATATTAATATTAAGTATCTTCTTCTTCTCTTCTAACTTCTCTCGCAAAATGTTAGCAAATCGTTTGTTTTTGGTTGTTGCTTTGTATTTGGCTGGTACGACCAAGCCGATACTGAGATTTGAATTTTCAATCCTCATTTTTAAAGGAAAATTTTATAAGCACCCCTTTCGAATAAGCGCCCATCTCGAATAAGCCCTCCCCCCTTAAAAGAAGGAAAATTAAATAAGCCCTTCCCCCCCCCCCCTTATTCGAACGATTACGGTATTTTTTTTGTGAAAATCACGTACTTCCGGAATGAAAATGAATGGATGCTCTTCAAATAGGACTTTGAAATAAGACATCACTTACCATATCTGCCAACGCAATGTAAACAAAAAGCCCAGCTGTTAAGGCAAATATCCAAGAGGTTGCGTCCATGGCTTGTCCCAGAGAAACCCCTATCAGGGCGCCAAAAACTGATGTTAATGACGACAAGAAATTTAGCAAGAGTGCCATCTTGATAGGCAAACCGGACTGGATCAAAATTGCAAAATCCCCTGGAAGAAAATTGGAGAGATGACTCAATTTCGTAATTTCGATTAAGACTAGATCATTTTAACTTCGATTGTTTTCAATATGCAAAAAGTTCAATTTTGAAGTCAAATTCTTGAACGTGTTTCTCGTATCCTAGCGTGATTATCCATATTAATTAGAAAATCACAGATAATTGTCAAGGATATCTTGCTTGAAGCTTGCAACGATTCCATTCATACATTACCCAGCAATTGTAAGCAGCAAAGACTGACAAAATTATAAAGTGCTTATATCAACTAATGAACACACTGCAAATTAAATATCTACTTAAAACTAATAGCATTTTTCTCTGCTCTGCATTAAATTCTATCAAAGCCATTACCGAAATAACAAGTTCAGCACACCTAGCCAACTTATCATGCAAATAAAAACGAGCTAATAAGTAAATCAACACACCAAGTTCATGTGGCAGCTCATGACATAGAATAGCAATTGAAGTACTGACGCCACCGTAAAAGCCTGTTGGAAACTTATCAGTGAAAGCAACGCCAATGGCAACGCCATCTAAGAAATTATGAATGGCATCTCCCATAAGGACCATCCATGCAACACTTCTCCATCTTGGACCTTCTTTAGTGACAACATGCGCGTGACCATTTTCATTTTTTTCATGCACGCCATTCTTTTTTGATGAGTCTTTTAGATTATCACGTGAGTTGCCGTTCGAGCATTTTTGGTTTACATACACCTCCTAGAGAACGTAACAAAATTTACAAAGCATAAGCAATATAACGTAAGATATGACATGGAAAAAATTAAATTTTCCGGTCAGTCGTGACTATGTCTTATAGACAGTGTCCTACACTATGTTACAAATGATCGTATTAAGCACGAAACTTGGAGATTAAGCTGAGAAACACCCTGCATTAAACACTTAATAACGTTGTACATAACATAACATAACATAACATAACATAACATAACATAACATAACATAACATAACATAACATAACATAACATAACATAACATAACATAACATAACATATAGCAAGTGAATAAGATATGCAATTACATACTATATGATTACATTATATGGAACTAATTAAGTTAAAAAGAAAAGTTACGCACAAAGATAAATGCTCAAGTCCTATCATATATACTTGATAAGGACATTTTGTATCCGGTAACAGTTGAGTCGAGAGAGAACTCAGACGAGAGAGATGGGAAATATCGGGCGTTCACTGTGTCAAACAATCTGAATTCGAAGACTCACTGAGGTGTCCTTTACTTTCGCTTCAATAGCGTCCAGCTCAATGCATGTTTTTTCATCGCATTTGTGCATGCCAGATGCAGTTGGTATCAAAGCATTTCTGTTCTGAAAAGTGAGAGATATGGAAATTATTAGCCAATGTCGTTGCTTAAAAGAGTAGTTCTGTTTTAAACACATTACGAACAAATCTAGATATAATCAAGACTGGCCATTTCTGTCCGAGAGGGAAATTTCATTCTTTTTTACAATCAAAATTTCAAAGATCTTTATTCAATCTGATATTCAAGATATGCCAATCTCAATCACCGAAAATTTTTTCAAAAGGCAAAAACCAATAATACTTCGAACATGAATCCAAATTTTGACAGCCAGACAACCGTGAGGATCTTCCATAAATTTGAATAGCAACGAGTAAAGTGATTAAAAAATAATAAGATTATCCTGCAAGAAAATAAACTTTGTCACTAGCGAGATATGGTTCCAGAGCGTTGAGTCTGACACCTTTGATGTACACATTTGGAATAAATCTCAAAAATAGTTTCATTCGCACCAGAGAGTTGTCCCCATCTTTCTGACGGTCGTGAATTATTTCAACAGGGCCAGATACCATACTGTGAGATCGGCCTTTGCCAACATGCTGGTGTGTTTCTTCCTAGAAGCAGAGTAAGAAAACTGATTATTTGTCTACTATCAATATTTCAATCAAAGCTAGGACTAGGCTTTTGTTCAGTACAAAAAATTTTGAGTAATCTTCTGCGTTTTAGAAAAAAATCAGAAACTTGCAATTTCTAGATAGGTTTGAGGAGAATTAGAAAACAATTTCTTTGTTAAAAATAGCATTTTAAGTGAAGGAGAAGAAAAGTTGAAACTCACTAGTCCGTGGCTATGCTTATGCTTGGAAGCAGAATGCATGTACAATTCAAACAAGTAGAATACATAAACACCAAGAAGAAAGACCAAACTTTTCCAAATAAAACTGTTTTTTCCCGTTATTGATTCCTCAGCATGGCTGGAACCTTCTTCATGCTTATGAAGATTTAAAGACTGCAAGAAAGAAAACCCATATAAGTATACGAAAAAGTACAGGATAGTAATTGTAAGCTTATTGAGAAGGACCAACAATATATGACTAGTACAAGCGATATTCAACCTATGTTTCAGTTCAATATGTCGAAGAAAAATTGAGTAAAGACCTATATTTAAAAGTGATTTAGAAAGCCATTTCGATTGGAGATTTTTATGTTTAGTGTGTCAGTATTGAAAAATACTGCTTGTACGGACACACTTCTTTAAACAGACTAAACAACCGAGCTGCATTAAACTTGCTTATAATACGCAGTTTGCATAAAGGTATTGAGCTATTTTAAAATAAAACAAAGAAATCATCTCTTAATAAAGTTATCAATAGCCTTAAAAATTATATTTTCTTGGGAGACAAACGATCAAAACGCTATCTACCAAAAATCAAAGTTATATCATTTCACTGAGTTTTGTAGAAACCAAAGACCTACGTGAGGGAACAGATGCAAAATAGCATCACCAAGTAATGTCGACACAGCCAGGGCAATCAGGAATGTTAAAATAAAAGTGAAGCTTTTCTCTTCACTGAAAGGTGCCAGGAGGATACCGACCAGGGATCCAAGGCTGATTATCAAAACTGCAACGATGGCACTGACCCATGCTGAAACGAATTTTCAAAAAATTTAAACACGAAAATGAGCGTGACTTTCTAACCTAAAACGCTAAGTATTTTTCAGTTCTTGCTGAAAGAAAGTTAAACATTTCTATACCGCATGTCTGTTCATTTGTATAACTATAAATTAGGTGTGAGGCTAAAATCACAGGTGAAATGTAATTTACTCACGAAATGGATTTGACCATCTCGATTATTTCTACTCAATTTCAAGGTTGTTCTTTTTATGCCTTTCCTTTGTCAGCTCTTAGTTTATATGATACGTATAAATGCGTTTTGAAAACTATGCAATATCTATTAAGTTAAAGTACTATTTTTGTAAGTATTAACTACTACTGCCAAGTCTCGGAACAAAACAGTTAACAAATTTCCTTTCTCAAAGCAGCCATTCAACAAGCAGTTTCAGTGAGCCTCAAAAACAATTTCGTCACTAAAGTAAGAGAGATATGGACTGCAACGCTTGACTGCTTAAGGTGTCATGAACGTTCATTTTTGGTCCTCAATCCAACTCATTCCAGGCAATTAGAATTTAAATCTGGTGAAAGTGCATTCCCACAGTCAATGGCATTTGTAAAATTAAATTCAATGTCCATCTATTTATCACAGATAAACTGCACGAAATATGATGATTGATTCATTAATCTACACGATAGGATATTTGACCCCTACTTAAGACTTTTATAACTTGGTTTAAGTGGTTAGTATAGTAACTTAGTAGCGGAAACAAAACCCCATTATCATAACTTTTTTAGGCATAATCTTGGCCTGCCCACCATTAAATCTCAAGAAATCATAAAAAATACTAACGCTTCCAGCCTGTTTCTTTGGAAGATGTCTTTTTAACGGTACTGGTCTTTGGTTTGCATGAGCCACTTTCGATCTGCTGGACCAAGGAGGGGCAAACGTCCTTGAACTGGGCTTCATTTAGGCCAACCTTCTGGTTGATAGAATGAATGCTCAGAAGATTCTCTGGAGTAAAGCACTAAAATGAAACAGAATGAACCTCAAGAAGTTATCATTGACACTTTCTAGTTAGCTGGATGATATGACCTAGTTTATCCAAAAAATTTAACTATTTTGCGACCAAAAAATCTTGCTCCAAAAACTTTTGAATAGAAAAGTTACCCTGAACCAAACAATAGAAATTAAAGTTACATCATAGAGTTTCTGTTTGTTGAGCAAAGAGTGGCAAGCAACTGTACTTTGGAACTGTTAAGTCAATCATTAATTGGTATTTTAATGCTGTCAAAAGAGAACTGTAGTGCATTACAGCGTCATATGACCTAGAATTTGAAAAAGATTTCGAAAATTTATTTTGCTAAGAAGTGCGTGGGAGACCTTAGGTCGTATGGCTTAAGGTCTGAAGTTCAGCCCTAAACCATTGTCAGTCCTGATGCTATCAGTCAACAAATTCTTGAAACCGTGTCAATTAAACAGATCCACAGCCAAAGCATAGTCTTCACATAACTATGTTAAACTGGTATTGAAAAATACTGTTCAGTGAAAACCGTGACCAGAATTGTAGTTGTATTTTAACAATTTCTAAGAAATACATTTTGCAACTTTGGGTAAGAGGAATTGAAACCTATCAAAGGGAAGAAAAATTGCAAAGGTGGATTCGGAAACTCTAATTTTGTATTTCCTACAGAAATTATGTATTTCATTTAAAATCGTCATGTCAAGCGCGAAAAATATTAATATTTTTCTTTGGTGATACGCAAAATAAAATTCCACACACAAACACATTCCATGTCAAAAACAAAGAGAAAAAACCTTGTTGACATGACTGTCTCCAGGAACACTTCGCTTCTTTCTAGAATGCTCGTCAGTGCCAATGGACCTCCGCTTACGATGATCATGTCCTGAATGACCCGTTCCTGTTGATGAAGTACCAGATGTTGTCTCATTTCCTATCCCAAGTTTCTTAAGTAGCGATTCAAATTTTTCCAGACTAATTGTACCATTTTTTCCAAACTCTTTGAAAATTGAATCCATAAACTCTTTTGCCTTTGGGAGTGAACTCTTTTTATCTCCATGTTTGGCAATGCAATGTCCCTCTAACAATTGCAGAATCAAATAAACACTGAAGTTTTCTAGATCTTGCTCGTTTTTCACAGACTCTGACAAGCCAGATCCTTTAAAAGCATCATCTACATCAAAGCACTAAAACGATAAAAATTCACAATTTGTGAAAAAGCCCTCCATCCACGTGTCATTAGACATAAACTTCTATAAAATTTAAAGGAAAAAACCTAAACAGACAAGCGGAAACACATATAATCCATGATACTTTGTACAGTGCAATTAAGGGGCAACAAAAGCAAGGCTTGGGAGGCTGTAACCCCATAGCAAATAGCATCTGGGACATTGAAATGAAAGTATTATCTGCATCTAAGAGCAACAGGCAAGCAAAAATAAGCCATCCATAATTGTTTGTCATACTTGTCTGCAACAAGTCTACATTGGCTTCTCTAATCATGTAAGCACTTCAAAGATTTCAAATAAACACTGGCTATTAACTTACTAAAACACATGGGTAAAACTTTCAGCAACAGACAGCCTAGTTAGATTAGATATTTTTAATTGGGCTTATATATGCCCAAAGCAATCCTAGATGCACACGTTCTCATGTTTTAATTCTTCTGCTCACTACCTTCAGGTAAAGCCCCCAAGTTGACCTCTTTGTATCTTGACATTCACCAGTTCTTGCTATGCTTATTGGTAGTAAGAAAGATGTTCATAGATCATAGTATCAAATATTTTCTTAAAAAATTGCATAAATTCCAGGTTGGGTTCTAAGTGCAAAAAGAGCTGCTCTGTCAAACTAGAAAACTATATCTTTGTCTACTCTTGAAAACTTTCAATTTCACCCTTGCTTGTGCTTGTACATCCTTACCAGTCAATATCATTTTGAAAAGCCCTTTACATATTTCACTATGTTTTGGCCATTAGGTAGTCAGGGTCTTCTGATCTCCTTGGTAATGTCCTTGTTATGTTAGTAAAGTGTAGTTTGTAGTTATTTTTATAGTGAATTAGAAAAAGACAAAGCTCAATTAAAGCTTTGTTCCCATGGCAGTCTCAAATTTACTTCATGAGATAAATCTTAAATATAAGGTTTATCTCAGTCAAAAATCTTCTTCATGAGATAAATCTTAAATATAAGTTTACAAACAATTTCTTTAGTGATAGTTGATTTTTTTAAATTTCATGAGCATCCAAATTATTGAGAAATGAAAACACTAAACTGAAAAGCAAACTTAATTACATCCATGTCCCAAAATCTGTATCATGTTATCTTAAAGTCAGAACAGAAATTCAATTAGGATATGGTGTTGTCATTCTTATTCTGTACTTTTTTGCAGTCAGTAAATTCTGCTTGCTTGTTCCCTCTTCAGTCAAATACTTCAAAATTCTAAAGCATTACCCCCTGTACACTTGGCAATATTAAATTGAAAAACAGAACCTCAATTCTAGCATTGCTTACAATAGATTCTGGCCTTGCACCTGTGGTCTGTAAATCATTGCAGATTTTGCACCCCCATGTGATATTTTGCACCCCCACATGATATTTTGCACTCATAAGAAGGCAATTGACCAACCACAATGTTGCCTGACCAATGTAAAAGCACTACCTTTGGGAGATTTGTTGTAATAGTTGATATCTTTGGGGGAATTTTCACTTAGGGGGATTTGTAGAGGTTGAAATTTTGATGAACTTTGAAAAATTTTGATCAAATTTCAAAGTGGCATAGCCAAAGCTTCAGCTAGACAAATTAAACATTACTTTTGGAAGCAGTACTTTTGGAAGCAGAACTTTTGGCGAAAGTCAAAATGAAGAGTTAAAAAACAGCAAAAGGCCTTTCAAGAGAGATCTATGTTTAAAAATCGAAGTTTGAGCATCCTCATCATTCATGACCAGAACCTCTTGTATTATAGGCCTAAACGAAAGCTCAGTGAGCTTATCAGTTTTAAGGGTGGGGTCTATAGGTAGCTGTATCAAGGGCGTGGTACACAAAATTGGGGGAGCCAGAGCATTGCTCTGTTTTGCACCCCTCAGAAAAATTCCTGGATCTGCCACTGTCTATTATAAAGGGAAAATATCACATGTGGCAATTCTTGGGGCAGCTCCTGCCTGCAGCCCTTTGCTTGTGACAAACCTGATTGTAGTACCTTGGTGAATCATAAGGAACTTAATGTCTGCAAATTGTGTCAAAATCCCTATAAACATATCTAAATTGGCAGTTTCAAAAACATCAAGAGGCCCTTTATAAAATCACATGTTTTCTTTGCAAATGGCTGCATTTTTTATCCTAAACTAACACAACTGGTCTATGACATGCTTAAACATAGTAAGCAACTTTGCAAACAGCCTGCAGTAATTAAACATAAATGAAGAAACTGGCAGATGTACAAATATAGCACAAGGTCAATTCATCCTAGCTTCACATTATTTGGTATGTTTATTTACAAATGGTTATGAACCACCAGAAACTAGTTGGGGAGAAAAAGAGGACTTACAGCAAAAATATAAATATATTATTCATGTTTGACAGATCTCATTTCACAATAACTAGCATGACTAATGTAATCCTTTTTGTCACACAAGATTTCAGTTCATAAAATTATACAAAACATAGTTCATAACAGTGGAATTGGGTTAATTGTCCAAACTTTCTTATCTGTTTGTTTGAAACATTTTTGTTTTGGATTGCATGCCAAGTCTACATCTTAACATTTGAATCTTAAAATTTGACTGTATCTAATATTTGGTTATGTAATCAATGAAGTTATGCGTGTTGTATGTCGAAAATGAACAAAATTTGATAAAATAAAGTAACGGCTTTGTACAAGAAATGAATATTTGGCAATGTTTAGTTATGTAACCCTTTCTTTTAGCTGGCTGTTCATTGTATTTTGGTTGTGACGTAATAGCGCATATTTGAATGTTGGAAGGCCAATGGCAAATACAGGGCAAGTTTTCCAGCAGCTTTGATATTGAAAAAATGCTAAGACCTGCTGTTGTATGAATAGATATAGAAGTGGATGCTGTTTGGTTGCTGTTCAGTTCACTGTCCACATGCTCGAACAGCACGTTACATTCACATAAGCGTTCTTGTTTGAAGATTGACAAAAAAACATCAATGGACTCATTAAAATTCACGCTGGGCAGGTACAATTATTGTTGAGACGGCAACTCATGTAATCACGAATCTTTGCACGAATTCTCCAAATCATTTCACTGACTAACACTGACAGTTACTGGTCCACAAGAGTACCGAAATAGGACATGTTTTTTTAATCGATTGGTCGTTTTAATAATTTACAGCAGATCGCCTCTCACAAACGTTTATTTCTTGTACACTCTAATTTCAATAGATTTAAAGCCCGTCTTTCAAAATCGTCATTTTGGTATGCTTGGAACCCAATCGATTTTCCCTATGGAAGGATCAGTCTTTTGGACAATCCTTTGTTTTATCTTATTTTTTAAAGTTTTCCCAAAGGGTACATGTAAACCTGTGAGGTTTTGTCGCGCTCTCAATTAATGAATGGAGTTCCTTCCAGGGTTCTTTGAGCACACAAAAAACCTTGAAACGAAAGTTGTGGTTGCAGGATTCTTCTAAGAATCGACATAGAATTATACTGGCAATTGCTCCTTAAATTTCAAAATGTAACGATACGAGTAAAAAAGAAAATCAGAAAGCCAAACCCACCATATCCGGCGGCTACCCGTCGCCATTTTCTCTACTGATGAACAAGCATGTTCGGCTGCTATTAAAAAACTTCACTTACCGGCTTTTTTGTCAGTCTCCAGTTAAGTGTGGAGTTGATATCGTCCAGAAGTTTATCGACATGACTTTCAGTAAGTGAAGAAACTCCCCCATATTGCCGTAGTAGAGACTTGAAAGCGCTTTGCGTGAAGTTTTTCGCTTGTTGCGTTGCTGACTTGTTGCACACGGCACCAACAGTTCCTGGTTGGATGGGGGTCAGGAGAAACAGAATACTGGGAAAAAGTCCTTTGAACTGAGATCTGTTGAGAGGCACATTGTTGGCGTATTTACTCCATGTTAATAGGCTGCTAGCTCCCAAACACTACAAAAAAGACAGATAAAGCTTCGATAAAATATGAAGCTCGAAGAACGCTGGCCTAGCCAAATTTTAACGAGCGTGCTTGTTGAACTGTTGAGCTAAAATTACTTTGACATCGATAATAAATTAGCTTGAAGACTCACCAACTGACAATCTGTCTGTCTTCTTTCTAAACTACAATTTTTGAAACCAATTCGATCGAGAAGACTCTTTATTTTTCCAACTTCAAAGCTTGTTGTGTTTGATGATCCGGAAATTTCCTTTACTATTTCAGAAAAACTTCGTTCCGTGCCTAATGACGAACAAGATGCAATTGTAAGTAGCGAAGCTAGAAAAAGTAATTTCATCTTGTCCTCTTCTTTCAATACGCCATGAAAATTATTAATGAACCTCTGGCATTTCTAAGAGCAATTAATAATTTTGTCTTGGCTGCTACTTTCCGATTGTTGTATTATGAATTGGCAAGCCAATCGGTGGCAAGATCAACAAGCACAGGGTGCCTCGCAACCAATCAGGTCGTGGCTTATTTATATCGTATAAGAGCGCCCACAACATAACATTATTTGAAGCGCCGACCATATTCTCTTCCATTTCTATGGTGCCGACGCACCCATTTTATACTCAGGTCCTTGTTCTAGGACAAATCTTTCAAACAGACACTTTCCTCGAGCTTTGAAAACCTTCCCCAGAGAACAAAGAAAATAAGGCGGGTTTGGGCGTGGCAGTTTACACTTTTTTTATAAGAACACGAGCCTCTAACTGGTCAAAAGTGAAGAACAAATTAAGAACAAGCTGAGGCTGAGCTTCTGAAAAATGCAATTTTGAACAACGTTTTTTCTCGAAATCGAAGATTTTTAGCGATGCGTTGGTGCTTTTTCGGTGAATATTCAAAATTTGTCAACAAACTAAGGCTGTCTCACTCAGTTTGTTGGCAAATGAGGCCTGAACACCTCCTTAGAGTGAAAAAGCTAATAATAGCACTGCTTACACCCTCTTAATTTAAAAACAAATTAAGAACAATCCAGCCTCAGATTTTCGAAAAAATTAAGAACAGTCAGCCTGAACCTAAATTTACTGGTTCTTATAAAAAAGTGTAGTTTATTTTCATTGGCCTTTCTCTCTCTTTCTGACGGCGCTTATCGTCATGTTTTTTCAGCTCTGTGTTAGAACAAATATCGCGAGTTATGCGAAATTTAATACCAAATGGAAAACATTGCGGGGTTTCAGCTTAAATACTATCGTGCTGATTCCAGGTATTCTTTGTAGGGCTAAGAAATGCAAAAGCCTGTAATAAGTCTTTCCTTTGTGTTAGGCCGCACGAGCTCGCAGTGGCAGCTACAAGCACTTCCTTAAAAAATCCAAAAAGTAATTTCCATGAAGCCTACACATATAAAAAACCAGCGCATCTATCATACATTCAGGATTTCTCTAAAGAAGGCCTAAACCTGTTGTCTGGTCGTGTAGAGTTAGTATTTTTTCTCAACAACCGCACAAAAATAATATTTTCTAGCATAATTCGTACGTTTACTTTATCAGTCCCAAATCTGTCCTTCCTTGGCATCCCTTGTTATATAATTTATATATATAGGGATCGTGCTTTGGGAAAGGATGCTAATTTTGCAGGAATTCCTTAAATTTCTTTTTGAACGTGGAAATCGTGGAGCCCATTCTTATCTGTAATGGAATCTCGTTCCACGTCTGTGCACCACAATAGAAAAAACTCCTTTTGGAGAATTCTAGGTTTTGCCTTGGGATGTCTAGGTGCAGGCAATTTCTTGTTGAATAGTTAGATATTTGGGATCTTGTGACAAGTCGTCCTTTTAAATTGTCAGGGCAGAGACCATTTATTATTTTGTAGATCATTACGTCACCCTAACGTCACCAATTGAAAAAAGCAAGTGTTTCAGAATTTGTTGCTACAAGCAAGAGGGGTGCACTTTTCTGATAGGTAATGAAATGGCATGTGATGACACTGTGTACGCCAATTTCTAATGGAAATAAGCTGTTCTTTATATATTGAAATTACTTTTTGTCCGAAGGGTAAATACTCCGATTATATGACAAGTGTTGATTGCCTTTATTATAATTATCATCATCTTTGCATCGTCAGTAAGAAATCGATTCGAAGAATCGTGGAAGCAACAAGTCGTTTATTGCCTACAAAACTCGGCAGAACCAACAAAGGCGCTTCGTTCCCAATGTAAGCAAAACTCTTCAAGAGACCTGAAGAAAACAGCCCTATTTACGCTCGTTTTCAGTGTGGAAATAATATAACAGGCCCCACTGCGGGGCTAAGTGTTTGTTCGATAGAATAGCCCACGAAGATCCTGCCATGCCACAGATATATCTTGCTGTATAGAAGAACATCCTTCACTGTACTCAAGAAAAGCCTTATTATTAACTGCTAAGATAAAAGAATCTCCCATTTTGTTTGCCATGATTCTTCGAATATCGATGCAGGCATCGAGACACGACCACAGGGTGTCTTGTATTCTGTGACACAAGTGCATTTCCTGTAAGAGGTCACGCAAACGCAAATTTATTGTTGAATAGAATAACTCATTCTATAAATCACTTCTCTCTTTTCAATTGAAGTAAATATTCTTTAAGGCTGGAATACACTAGGCATTTAATTGCCAGTCAGCTAAATGCCTGTTTAATCCAATTAAGATGCCTTTCATCGATGATTCATTTTGCGTCATTGTCTCTTATTCGTAGCGTTTTGGCTGTGATATATGTTGCCTTTCTTTTATCCCTTCTCGGGCAAAAGTTTTCGAAAAACGCTTCTCTGTATACACGTTTGACTAACATGAAGGCTGCTCGAAGGCTGCAATGTGCAGAAGCAGTAATCGCTTTTCTAATTGTAAAGGAAGGGGAAAATGCATAAGAATAGGCATCTATAGAAGTGGGTTAATCGTAGAAACAAAGTTGGCGTTGATAAATTCGCCCTAAATCACGACGATTTGTACGCCATGTTTTCGTGCCGTCCACAAATTGACAAGGAGCTATTGGAAACTGTCCTTCAAATACTCTTGTCAATACACTGAACAATAGCAATCAACGAGGATTAGAAAATACAAAAAGATTTTCCGGGCATTTTATTGCCCAAAATGTGAACATATTCAACTTTTAAAACGGAAACTCCGGAATGTTGGTAATTTGAAAATGTATGACAACAATTAGGTAACCTCTGCGAATACACTAGGCATTTTATTGCGAGTCAACTAAGGCCCTGTTCACACGATACCGGATTCATTTCATATCGGATTCACTGACCCAATCCAATACGAATTTTAAGCTCTGTTCACACGATATCGGATTCATTTCGTATCGGACTCAATTCTGTTCACACGATGACGCTACGCTTCAACACGGCTCCAAAAAATCCAGTGTCTTGAAGCAGTTGCATAGCAACGTGGAATGTTGTCCGTTGTTTTGCTCTTTTTCTGATTGAATGCATTCTTTTGAAGAGTTTTGAAGAAGAAGTATTTCGAAATCAATTTTCAAACAATCTAATTTTCTTTTGCATTAATCTTGTGAAGCTCATCATCATCGCAAGGAACATATTTAGTGTTTAACTGCGATCCACTGTCATTTTGTCGGGCATTTTGTGTCTTGAAAAGAGAGCCAAACTGTTTTTAAAAACCCCGAAAAGGTAGCTGCTTTTTCGAGACAGAAGTTCCGGAGCGAAACCGTATCGGATTCATGCGTTCACATGAGCTAAAAAGCGATCCGATATGATTCCATTCCACATTCACAGCGGAATGGTTTGTCTCCGCAAAAACGATACGGAGCGTATCGGATTCAAGCGTCATCGTGTGAACAGAAGGCCTATCCGATATGAAAAGCGATCCGATACGAATGAATCCGGTATCGTGTGAACAGGGCCTAAATGCGGCAATTAAATTGCCTACTTACTAGCCTGCGTCACAGACCAAAAACCTCCGTGAAGTACGCAGGCTACGTACTTACTAAAACATGGAACTACCCAAAACTACCTAAAACCACCCAAAATGGCCCAAAACCAGCTGCAAACGACCCAAAACCATTCACAAAATGACCCAAAACAGGCACGGCACCACTGGGGGGCTGAACCCCCCACCTTTTCGGAGATAAAAATTTTTTCACCGTCTTTTTTATCATTTTTGGAAACAGAGTATGAAATAAAAAGAGAACAAACTGTTTATTTACTGCTTGATTATACTCGATCTATTTACTAACCTACTTGGGTATATTTCTATTATTTGTCGATTAGTTTTATCAATTCAGCAGATAACATCCTATATCTTTGCAACGTTTCCCTTCTGGATGTGTAAACATGGCCTTCTGAAAATAGTCGAGACAAAGAACATGCACATTTCTGTTCACGAAGTGAAACTTTCTCTATCAATCCATGGTGGATTTCATGTCAACTGTACGCACGCCAACTAACAAATTTTTGTAAGCCAAAAATGTTTATCAATATAACAGCTTCTTGTTATCTGCATTTATGTGCACCCTGAACAAAGGTCACCCTTTCTTTCTTTCATTTCCCAGGCATGAATCCTCCCTTTCCAAATTTTTTCTAAATATTAAGAGATTTTTTCCATAATGTTTATCTGAGAATCGTCGAATTGTCTATTCTGAGCGGTATAGTAATTTGTTAAATTTTATCCTGGGAGATGCATTTTTGCCATTCTAGAAGACCTGATTTCAAAATTTTTTTTTCCATAGGACCCAACCATGGTGGGTCATCCTATGTCACTAAACTTTATTCTTAGCCCCTCCCCCCCCCTCCAGGGTCGATTTCGTGCCGCCGTCTCTACAAAACAACCAAAAATCCCACAAAATGACACAAGAAAGGAAACTGTTAACCACCAAAATAATCATCAAACTATGGGTTATTGCAAAGGCATAGGTGTTTTATATTAAGATAGCAACGTTATTTTCAAGATTATCTAGTTCCTTTTGAAAATGTGGACCAACTGAAGACTTGCACAACCCCTACATTAATGAAATTTACCCTTGGCAACGCTGTTTTCTACAGGGATCGAGCAACAACGGTGTCAGATCAGAGGTACCTTGGCCCGCAGTTTATTCTCACCTTGTTTCATCAATCACAGTGTTATGCAATATTCGACAAAGCTCATTAGAAGCTTTAATCCTTGATAAATTAATTGCGTTGTGTCAGCAAAAGTTCAAAGGAACCCTGTTTGAAAAAGTATGTAACCTAACTTATAGTGTAAATGGTTTTATATTCCAACATCCAAAAATCCTAAACAATAGCATTAAGATATTTGAAATTTTTAGAAACTAGAGAGCCTGCACAAATATTCAGGGCCGTCGACAGCCAGCTCGGGCCCAGGGGTGATTTACAAAACTGGGCCCCCTAAAAATGTTTCTTTTGCCACGCCCGTCAGTCTCCCGGAGAACTAAGGAAACGCCCTTTTTAGCTACAATTGTTGAAAAGGCATTTTAAAGATTTTAACAAGATTGTGCAAAAACACATTACATGAATCAATGATATGTGGGCAAAGTTTTTTTCTGCGATAAACTTACAGCCATATTACCAAGACCACTGATTTTGATAAATGGAAAAAGGGGGTCCAGGGGTACATAACCGGGTATAATGTTGCATACCGCGCCCTTATAATTGCCGGAAACTGATACTTTGCCTAAATTGTATTATTAAACAAAACTTTGTTATGCTATCTCATTTTTGCATGAATTTGTGACATTTTAAATTAATACGATAGAATGAGAAGCAAAAGTAGCCATAATCAATCATTTCTAAAACAAGTTAAGTTATTAAAATTTCACATAGTTTCTCACATTTTCAAATCTCACATAGTTTCTCTTCTTAATTTTAGGGTATTTGTAGTGAATTAATGGAATTCGCCGTTGTCTTTTATAAAAGTTTGTTTAGAAATATATTTGTGTTGTAGTTTAACCTTGTAAATCATGGTGTACATCATAAAGTTTTTGAAGTTGAACTAGCATTTATAAATGTTTCGAACCTACATATGGGGTAAATAAAACATTACCCCATAAAAACCAAAGGTTTCATATTCACTCTGACTACCTTCGATACCCGTACACTACACAGCTGGTAAAAAGCGCCTTGACAGGATGTCGCCCTGTTAAAGGATAGCGAAGAGAGAATTTTCCCCAATGATTCCTTTTTCAAAGGCCACTATTAGTGGCCAAAACCACTCTAAATTAGGCAATGGTTCACAAATATTATCGTGCTACTACCCCTTCTCAATTTTGAAATCTTTCTCCGTGCTCCAAAAACAATAACAATTAAAAAACGTAGAAATTGGCTAATTTTCGGCATAAACAAACTGACTTTATATTATGAATTTCAACTTTCTAAGACCTGGCTTTCTCTGTTTATGGCCAATGGAACAATTATGGGTCGGTACCAGAGTACCCCAGTCTAAAAATAGAACTTGGAGCAAGATGTAAATTAGGTCTACTATATCACATCTTTTTCAGCGAATCAAATTTACTGTTTTTGAAAGTTTGGTGCTTGTATCACAATTTGCACAATCCTGACTAATTTTTGTACATTCTGATCTACAAGAACATGTTTGCATTGAAATGCGTGCCTAAACCATGTGTTGTGACAAATACCGTAAAAGCTCTATTAAGCCCCCTCTCTTTAAAGCCCCTTCTCTATTAAGCCCCTCCTTTCTCAGGCCAGCCCGATTAACCAGGCTAGCTCGCCTAAAAACTGCAATATCCATCAGCATTTCGTTTACATCTATTGTTATTCTTTACATTTATATGAAAGACGAGCCAACCAGGTCGGGAGGGTCAAAGATCAGTTATAGACACATCTGGCATCGCAAAATCTGGCTCGGATGAGAGGGGAGGAGTTTTTCCCAAGTAAACGAACAAAAAATAATCCTCCTTTTTTGGGTTACCTCGGGTTAACTTGAGTGCCCTGTTTTTACCTCAGGGGTGAACTCATATATTTTAAGGATAGGAGTGCCCAGATCACATTTTTTGGTCTAGAATTGGAGCAAAAGTTATTTTTTGGGTCAGCCATTTGTACAATTACTTTTTGGGTTCATAAAATTCTGTATTACTTTTTTGGGTCTCGAATGTGAGAAAGGTTTGCAAACTTTCTTCTGCATGGCGAAGAAAAAATACGGTTTATCTGAGCACCCCTATCCTAAATATATTTGAGTACCCCCTCCCTGGGGCTTAAACGTAAGCAGAGCCTTAGTTTTCCAGTAAAAATTGACAAGTATTGAAACGTCGGCAATAAAGGCCTGGGAAACCCTATCAGTCACTTTTCTACCAAGATGGTATGTAACGATTGTCAAATATCTTATTTTGCGTATGAACATCAATATCGGTTGATACTTGTGGGAAATTTTCATATTTCCAAATACAGTAGCCATATTTGGTAAAATCTACGTAATCTGTCCAGTATCGTGGACAGGGAATATTTGGGTAGCGTTATTTTCCATATACCAAACGCAACCATAGGAAGCTCCAAAAGAGACACAAAAATAATCTTGGAGGTTATTATTTTGTCAATGGGTATGAACATCTATGACATAATGGGCAGGAACTAAGTCATAAAGCACTGTTTTATAACAGAAATGCAAGATCCATCTAAAAAATATGCAGAAGTACAGTAGACATGATTGCTTCATAAGTTAATGGATTTTCAAAAGAACAGCTATTTAGAAACCGTTAGGTCAATTTTAAACAGTCATCATAAAAAATTAGAATGAGTATTTAAAAATGTCGTTTGATAAAATTATAAGTTCAACGAATCCTTGCAAAACTTCTGCAAAATACATATTAGATTGGCAGCTACCATGTGAAATATTTTGAAATGGCATGGGTTAGGATCAGAAGTATTTGAATTTTTGTGGACATGATATTAGGCTTCCAGGGACAAGAATTTTCACAACAAGCAATATATAGTCATTCTAATCTGTAAAATTTATCAAGACATTTAAATCAAGTTAATTATTACTGAAAGGATAATTAAAGAATCTATAGGGTTTTTAATCACAAAAAAATATTTGAGAAATCATCTTGCAACAGCTACCAAATCATTTACAAGTCTTTGGCTCAACTTTACAATAACACAATCAATGCATAAAGATTCGAATTTTTGATACCCTTTTCTGAATACAGGAAATACAGAAATTTTCAGGTTTTCTCCACAATATAAAAGAGTGATTCGGGGTGAATCGATTGTAATAAAAGTTAACAATCAATTTGGAACATATTCAAAGTTCAAACATTGATCAGGACAAACTTCTGAATATTCAAAGAATAGGGATAAAAATTATGAACAAAAGCATACTATAATTGGAAATTTTGGGAAAAAGTATTCTAAAACGGGTTTTTGTAAGAAATTTCGAGAAATTTTTAAAACTAATCGGATTTCCACCCTTCTTCTTTACAGTCATTTGATAACTATTTTACGGTAAGAATACACTAATCGTTTTTCCAAGAAAATTTCTAGGCACCAGGCTTAATTCTTTAAATTTACATTAGCAATAAAATACAAAATACTTTAGAATCATTGGCCAGATTTGGTGAAACAGGTAAATGTGGCAAAGGTATATTTGGAATTGTTTTACACAAGTGATATTTTATCCTTTCTCTACGTACCATTCACGAGAGAATTTATTAAAGAATAGACATCTCGTGTACCATGAACCAGTTTTCTCTTTGTCTAAACTGCAAAGTCCTTTTGTCGACACTCGATGTAGAACAATGTCTTCGAGTCGATTTGCTCATTGTGCGACCAGTATTTCAAATTGGCACTTAAGCTGCAACGGAAGGTGAATATAAGTATACAACGACAAGAAATGCTCTTAAAATTCTCATGGTTTTGTGAGAATGGAAGAACTTTAGGAATTTCGTGCGAGGCTGCTTTTCTAAGTTCCCTAATGCAAAACCTTTATAGAAGTCCGTTCTAACGTATCACCGCGATAAATTTTATGTAAAATGTAAAATGGCAAGCCTTTTTATGTCGATTATGCCCAAGGGTCCGTGGTTCGAGTCCCTGGCATGACCAAACTTTCACCCAGAGTGGGGAGAGTCGCCAGCCTCTGTAATTCCAGGCGTAGGAATCACGGGGTGTGGTGACATCGAGAGGAAGGAGCACGACACTGCTTGATTTGCGTAGCTTTTCAGTGTCCTAAAAACTACCTTCGGATGCTAGGTAGCAACAAATACAAATGCAAATACATTTATCACCGTAAGCAACATACTTTTTGACAAACGCCTCTCTATCTCGCACATTACTCTTAACGATAATTTGATCGTTAAGGCAATGATTCTCTTTCGAACGAAAAGAGCTGTGGATTTATATTTGAAAATCAAACGGAGAATGATAATAAACATTCAAGAAAGTATCCAAACTCAGAAACAAATCGAAGCTCCATCAAAGGACGATTCGACAGAGTCAGAGAGTGAGGAGGAATTCGAGGCACATGAATTTTCTGAGGCGGAACTTGAACATTTTTATCAAACGAAGTTTTTTGTTCATTTTAAATAAGGCGTTTCAGTTTAAAAAAACTTATTTCATGGTATCAAATAAATTCGAATCGCGCGCCTCACACTGATCACACGAGTTTTTGTCACGCGCATCAGTTTTTGAAGGTGAAAGACCTGAAGTCACAAAAAGCAGTGGAAAATGTCAAGAAACGTAAATATAATGATAAAAACAACAAAAAGGCAACTCAATAAGCTTAAAAAGATTTTATAATGATAAATACTTTCGAAATAGCAGTAGTACCTTATTCTAACAGGGAAAAAGTGCCATTTCTCATCTTTGGTGTTTGCATTCCAAAGACAAATCTTCCTAGAATAAAAATGAATACATTAGCGTCAAAAAAGCAATGTTTACCAAATGTGTCATCATTTCAAACGCACAATTATATGAAATAAAAACATGTCTTTAGCATGAAATTAAAAAGCTTGGTTGGCACTGATGCCTAAACAGAAAGTAAACAAAAATACCAACTTAAATTTTCAACAACATATTACAAATATGAGGCAAGAAAAGATATCAAGAAAGATAAACTGGTTTGAGGATGGACCAAACGGTGAAATTAGTTCAAATTACTGCATCTTAGCATATGTTTTAGGCATATTAAAGATTGTTTTTGTATTACAAACAAAAGATTATCAAGCGTAAGTAAAATGTATCCATTCCTAATTTTGAATTTTAGTTGAAAACTCTATCATTAAAGGAATTGAATGAAAAAGTAAAAAATAATACACAATTTGATATTACATATTAGCAATTAATGCTCAGGCCGTTTTTAGTTTTATTATTGGTATCACTGTTATCCAAAAATGAAAAAAATGATAGTCCAAATCCCACTACTCAACTCAACAAAAAAGAAACTAAAATTGAAAGTATTTAAACCACAATGCCTATCAAACTATTTTAAGTTTAAAATCAGCTTACTGTAATTTGGGGTCCTGTCCTTCCCCTATGAACATTATACTACAGCCTTTAAAAAACTGCAAACATTTTTTTTGGAAATTTGATATCAACTTAGGTTAACTGTAATGGACCTCTGCAATTTTTTTCATAAAAATCAATAATAATATTTCACTTCATGGTTTTAAACAAATCCTGGTCAGTGAATGTGTCTGCAATACAAGCACACAACCCATTTTTTGACTAGTTGACCTAGAAAATCCTTGCAAGAGATATGGTACCATGGCCTCAACCCAACACACCACTTAAAGACAAGTGGACTTCAACAAGCAAAATTGTCACTCACTTTATTCTCTCTGCGTCCCGTTTAAGATACACTGTGTTGACAAACAGTTTTAGCTGGAAAAGATATACACTGATATGAGTAAAATACATTGCATATGTAATATAACAATATCAGTGTGTGAAAGAACTAATTAGGAAACAATCTTTAAACTCTTAATGGCTTCCCAACATGAATAACACAGTAAACCAACAGCATGCAATCCTGGCCAAAATATGTGAATCAATTGCAAATACCTAATAGATAAAAATATATGTGTAATAAAGAATATAGTAGAAATGTAATTCTCAGTTTAGATTGTTTGGTTCACAATTACTGAGAATGTTGGGATCAAGAACATGGTTTTTAAAATGAAAAAGCAATCACAGTAAAATCTACAATGGTGCCGAGTAGAATTAGAAATACCATTATCCTATCTCTATGAGAAATACATACTTCTCTCTCTTCTCTTATACCAAAATGCTCTATATTATTTGAAAGGGCCAAACCAACTTCATGTGGCACCAAGTCAACTGTAGACAGGAACAAAACCTCTGTTGTGATGTTTGTAAGTCTGACTGAGAAGAAATTTGTATTTGTCACCCTAGCCATCACCTAGAAAGGTAAACGAATTCAACCAGAGAAATTAACATGGCATCATCTAAAATATGCAGTTATTGTTGACTTCATAGACTTTCATCCTTTTCACTATCTAAAAAACTTCAGCAAAGGTATTTATGCGAGCAGACATAGAATCCTAACATTTTTAAAGAAAATAAATATGGGAATGTAATACCCAAATAATATGGGAATATGGGAAGATAAACCAATCAAGGTCACCCTGTCTTCTAAATGGTTGATAGCAAGCAAGAGTTTTTTAATATTGCGATTGAGGTGTTGTTCTGTTAATTAAACAACAAAATAAAGAGTACAAAGGTCATAATTTCCTATCATTGCAAGCATCTTCATGGATAAGTAAAACTGAAAATCTAAAAGACATTTTTATCATCATTTTCCTGACTTTAAAACATTTCTAAATTGTATTCAACAATGTTAAGACATATAACAGCATTTGTATACCGTTATGTTTATAACTAGTCTTTTATCATTCTCTGAATAACCAGCAGGAGATGCATCCACAACAGAAAGCTGTACTTTTCTTGGAAATAGAAAAGCCAGACACAAACCAGCAACAACAAGAATGCAACAAAATGCAATGACCAGTTTCAAAGTGCTACAATGAAAGAGAACCATATAAGCATATTATTTTATGATAATTGATAGTAACTTTTTGAGCACGAAATAATTTTGTGACAAAACTGTAAATTTTAACATTTTTAGCATTTTTTATTTTGTAGTGCTAAGGAAAGGCTCTAGTGTCTATAGCTAAGCCCTTACAAGGGAAAGGGAGGGGGATAAAATATATCCTTGCTTTGATATCAGTCTTAATTTGGTTTAACATAGTTCTTAAACATTTTCAGGCTTTCGTCAGAAAGGCATGAATCGCTTGGCATACCTACTGCTTCCTAGGAGTGTAAAATATCACATGCCTTCTTTTATTTTGAGAGCAGAATTCATAATTGTAATGTTGTGATTTATGCACATATTAATTTATCATTTCATAAATTAGAATAATTAGCTCATTAGAGAACCATGCTGTAAGGATCCACGCTTGGATATATGCTCTGTTATGTTCCTACTAAACGTACGTTTTCTTGTGTACTACCTGCGACACAGGACATAATAATTATTAATTTATTTTGTGGGATTTTGAACAACTTCAATCCCTCAAATGAGCTTCTTTGGTACGATTACTTCATGCCATTCCAAAATATGATTGCAGATTGCGGATTGAGCAAAGAATTATAAATTAAAATATAACTAATTTTCTGGCACGACAAAGAAAAATCTGGCTCCTTGGTATCCTCTTGGTATAACAAATTCCAGGTACAACGAAATTTCATTATTACTAACCAAATTGCAGGTCCCTTCATCACAGTTTTCTTTGATATAACAAATTTTCTCTAATAATTTTCACTGTTATTTTGGTTTATTCATTCCAGGTGTTCATTTGTCACTAGTTCTCAGGGAAATCATTATTGTAAACATACTAGATTGTGTGCGGTACAAAATAATTGATTCAATGTAAAACTTCAACTCTTTTTCAAGAGAGTTATAATCACACAAAAAAACTTAGAAAAATGTGGCCTTGTGGTAAAATTAGCACACTGTGTACTAGCCTTGTTCTTCTAGACTTTGCTACGCTCTAAATCTAGATTTCTGCGACATTTAATTTAATAAAAAATGTCAAATTATTATCTTTTTGATGCATTTTACATTTTAGCTTCAAAATTTATCAGCAGTGTATATTTTCAGGTTGATTGACAATTGGCAAGTGAAGCACATAAATTAGCTGCCATACTCATAACAGAGGGCCGTTAGGGGAGGAGGGGGGTGAGTTGACACACAAAAGTGGCTATTACAACTAGATGGACGTCAAGCCCTAAATGACTCTGTTAAAGATTCATTATTGAAGCCCTTCAGGGGACAAGCTGAAGAAAACTGTTTATGACATGGCAAACATATTTCTGTACTTGTAGTGCTGTTTTTTGTTGATATATTAAATAAGGTCAGTTTATACTTCTGTTAAAACTTGATCTTAAGTCTTCAGAAATAATGCATTTTTGTTAGGTGAAGCAATGTAGGCAGTTCTGTTAAGAATTCAGAGAAAGAAGATTACATCAAGATTATTGCTGTTATCATTGTTGTGTTTGTGGTTTCTGTGTAGAACTATCATAATTATCATAAATTTTTGAAAAAAATATCACACGCCACCACATGCCTGGATGACTTCTGGTGTGTGGTGGTTTGCACACCTGCTACATTTTTCCTACAAAAGCCTGGTTTTGGTTTAGCTCAGTAAGGAAACTATTGCTGTGGTTAAAATTGCTTTCCAAGTCTGCTAATCTTAATAACTAGATGGCTGCAGTCAAGTCATCTGGAATAAGTACACTGTTTAAGTCATACAAAACATGAGCAATTATCATAAGATTAATATTGATTAATGACACCATATAAAATGTATTTAGAAGGGTGTGCTTGCAAAATCACAACACAGAATTAACTGCAGTTATATCCAACCATGTGTTAGAATTCCAGTAGTTCTTACTAGTTTTTCTGGTTCTTGATTAAAAGTTGATAGATTTTATTTTCAAGAACAATACTTACGTTCTTCTTGGTACTAGTCTGTTATCATTCATGGGGATAAGAGCAACAACAGTATCACTTTGAGCTGGAAAATAACAATAATACAAAAATGACAAATTATTATTATTGAACTTCAGAATAATATTTTATTACAGAGGCTGGTCTAAAGTTCTCTGGGTTGGTGAGCAGTCAGAAAATCAACTAAAAGTGGCTTGTCAAAGTGAAGAAGTAGGGAAAACAAAGAATATGATGCAACAAAATGCTACCAACTAAAGATTGAGCAAAGGGAGTAAGAGATAGATTCTGTAGTGACATTAGATACAGGCTTCCAACGGAAAGACGTGCGATCACATGCACACGCCTTGGCCTTCTGCTTTTCAAGGGTGCAAAATATCAATGCCTACTTTTATTTTGAGATAAAAATTTGTATTTATTGTTTCTGTGGGTTTTCGAGACAAGTTTAAATGTTTCCTTGGTACTATTACTTCATGCCCATTCAAAAAGGCTTAACACCTTGTCAGTATTGTGGATTATATAAAAAAAATTTAAATAACCATGGGACTAAGCTACAGTGGAATCCCGATATTATGAAAACCGATTACAAATATTTTGATGGTATGACAAAAAAATGTTTGTCCCCCTGGAGTCTGCCTAACTCCATACAAATTCTTTCGGTATAACAAATGCCGTATATAAAAAACTCTCATTATCATGAACCTAATTATAGGTCCCTTCATCATAATTTTCTGCGATATGACAAACTTTTCTAAAAATTTTAACCGTTATTTTGGTCTTCTAATCACCGGTGTATAAATGTCACAATTTCTCAGGGGAATTATCATTGTTATTAGAAAAATATATATACATGGCGAATATGCACTTTTATAATGCTGAAGATTGGAGAGGGCCCTCAGGGCATGGGTTTACACATCAAAACGGCCATTACAACCAGATAAAGATTCATTATTGAAGCTGATGAAAACAGTTTGTGACATGGCCAACATTTTTCTGTACTTGTAGTGCTGTTTTTTTGCTGATATGTTAAATAAGCTTTATATTTGTGTAGAAACTAGCTCAAGTCTTCTAAATAATTATGCTAAAAATTCAAGGAAGAAAATTTCATTGAAATTATTGCTGTCAGCATTGTCATGTTGGGAATTTCGGCCTAGATCTATCATAATAACCGTAAATTTTGGAGAAAAAATGTCACATGCCGCTATACGCCTGGATGTTTTCAGGCGGGCGGTGAAAAGCACACCTGCTATATTTTTCCTGAAATACATTCTAGACTGAATTTGAATGAAAGCTTGTTGTGCTCACTTCCCCTAGCCTGCTTTATAGCTTTGTGACTTTCAAGGCATCTCACTTTAATCATTAATCTTGCATTCTTTCATGAGCATTCATCAAAGCAGGGCCGTCACTAATCACTTTCACATATGGGGGTGCCAGTCATAAATTTGCCGACAAAATAGGGCATGGCCTAAGGTATTTCAATTTTTGGGTGTGGTATTTAGATGCAATTGATTTTGTTTATCAAAGAGTATGTTCTCGTTAGTCAATCATCGCTTCAATTTTTGAGTGACTGTAGGTACTTAGTTTGCATGAGTAGATCTTACTGATAAGACTGCCAAGAGGTTTTTGAAGGCCTTGAAGGCAACCCGAAAGACAAGGCCTATGCGAGCCCAGCGAACAGAAATTTTTTGCAACCATGCCCTTTAGATTTGCTTAAAATGCATTTTGGAATATTTCTTGCAGTCATTTCTTGCAATCGTTTAAAACTTTTAACTATTTTTAGGCATACTTCTTCTACGTTTCATTGATTTCATTCTTAAAATGGAGTTCATTACTACTTGAGGCCCCATCAACCTCAAGGCCCTGAGGCACTTTGCCCCCTTGCTCCCCTCAGCAGCCCTGCTTACAGTGGCTTCCAGTATCTCCAGGATCAATGTTAAGATCTTTTTAATAAACTTTGTCCCCAAACTTTAGGTAGAAATTAGGTCGCCCTGGATATTGGACATTAGATTCTAGACTCTGGCTGCCAACAGGGAGTCTTCTGAAATTTTTGGTGGACATTTGCCCCTCCGTGACACCCATAGCGCCATCTGTACCTATTTTGAATTGCTGAGGGTTTTTGGGTGATACTTTTTGGGTCTTATCCTCATCTTATCCAAACTTTTTGGTAAAGCTATCGCATTGAGAACTTTGAAAGTAAAACCCAACAAAACTCTACTTTTAGAAAATTTGCCGACAAGAATTTTCTAGGGGGGTGCCGCACCCCCTGCACCCCACTGCTAGCAACAGCCCTGCATCACAGGATTATTTACTGCCAATCACTTTCATATACTTGATTTTAGTCTATTACTGTGGAGTTAACTGAGCTGCCTATAATCATGTATTAAAGTTTGTAGTTTATTCTGATGTAGTTAAGCATGATTAAAAAATAAAACCAATCATGACAGTCTTTCTCTGTGTACCCTGCACATGAAACCAGACATTTAGGTTGGAGATGGCACATAATTGTTTGCTGGATGAAAATATTAGAGAAAAACGTTAATTTACCAACTATGCTACTTTGGGCTAAAATATGCTTACTGGCTCAGGCCTTTTCATTTAACATGAGCAGTAACTCGTGATCATGTCAGCACTTGCACAAACCCAACAAGGAGAGTGTTTGATCACTTGTGCAATTAAGGGTAGATTGTGATGAATAAATGTTTCATCAATTAACACTCGTGACCCAAGCAAGTGACAGACAATACAAAGCTGGTATATCAAACACAGAAAACATATGTAAGTTGACTTTACCGCATCTCAACAGAAATTATGTTGAAGATGATGTTGGATGGAAGAGGGAGCAGGGGCAGACCATGATGCTGTAGGATGAAAAACATCAAAAGCCTGGTCAATGCTTCTCTGGTGGACAGTATCCTCAAGTTGAATAATCAGGGCCTACGCCCCAAATTTGAAAGTGGAGGGGAGGGGCAAGGTTAAAAAGTAGGGGGCAAAGGGTTTTCCTATTTTACTGCAACTTTAAAACTGCAACTTACTGCAACCTGCTTCGCAAAAAAGTGGAAGACCGTGGCCCCTCTGCCCCCCTCCCCCCCCCCAGTTGCGTGGGCCCTGGAGATTGGTCATTTGGGAGCACAGAAGAGAACAAGCAGTCTACCAGGCTCGTCGTTTTGCAGAGTGTTCCTATCTATCATTTCTAACTAACTACATGCCTATTAAATGAGGGCGTAATACCTCTAGAATCCCAATACCTTGTGATAGCTTTCCTTTTCCCTTACACGTAGGGCAAGCAACTGTGAGATGAGTACAGTTCGTAGAAACTCTTCTGATTGGATGTTGCGAACTTTTCCTTTGTTTGATTAGACAGTCCTCTTCTCTGTCACTTCCAGAATCTTCAACGTCGTTTCCATCATCGTGATGAACTTGCTGATATTTTCCTGCCATGGCAATTTGTCGTAGTGTGCACACAAAGGTACAAAAACTAATATATTGATTATTTACACGTTGAAACTAATTCAATAATTCAAGTCTGCAGGATAAAAGTACAGCTGCTGTAACAAAGGCTGCAGCATCGTGATATTTATGAAACGGCCATCTTGAAAATGTTGACAAGTTCTAGAACGAGGCAGCTCTTGCCAGAAATACAGAATAGAGATTATGTAATCCAGAAACTTTGGTGCACTTTGATCAATGATGTAGAAATTCTATATCATTGACTTTGATGTCCGTTATCGTCAAGTGAGGCAGTAGCGAAAACTTTGGTCCCACCAAGAAGGTTCATTTGAAGATACATAAATTCTCGCATTGGCCCCCCATATAAGCATCCTCAAATAAGCACCGACACTGGAAGTGATTTTCTTTATTAGACTGATCCTTCGATAAGTACAGCAGAGCAGTGATGTGCCTAGACAATTATGTTTGGGGGGGGGGGGAGGGCGTTCAGAAAAAAGGTGACCAACTTTACTTTATTCGCCGACTCTTTCTCCATAGAAAATTCATTAACAATGAAATAAATGATCATGTACAAACTTAATGATAACAAGTAAGAGCAAATGATGGCATGAAAGTATAAGGAAATTAAGTTTGCGGAAACTAATATTCCTGGATTTCGCGTTTTTGTGTGAATCAATGAGCATCTTTTTGTGAAAAGCCAATTTTAGGATTGTCTGCAAAAATGAACTACAGCTTCTTTTGAACTCCTCATAACAATAATTTCAGCTTATAAAATTTTCTCTAATCTATAGAATTTTATAAGAATTGAAGGGGCACATATTGCTGGAAGGCCGCCGAGAGGTTTCGTAGGCTCTGGGGCATCTCAGAAAAATTCTTGCAGTTATTTCTTGCAGTCATTTCTTATAGTCGTTAGCTTGCTCCTCATAGCAAGTTATTTGCAATACACTCTTTCTTGTATCAACCAGTTAATTCGAGTTCAGGCTGATTGTTTTTTCGAAAATCTGAGGGTGGATTGTTTTTAATTTGTTCTTGAATCAATAAATAGTGCGATTGCTAGCGGTTTCGCTCTAGGGAGGTGTTCAGGCCTCATTTGCAAACAAAGTGAGTTAGACAGCCTTCATTTGCCTACGACTTTGAATATTCACCGAAAAAGAACCCACACATGGCTAAAAACTCTCGTTTATAAGATAAAACGTTGTTCAAAATTGCATTTTGCAGTAGCTCAGCCTCAGCTTGTTCTTAATTTGTTTTTGACCTTTAACCAATTTTGAGGCTCGTGTTCTTATAAAATTGTTCTTATTAAAAAATTGTATTACAAAAACGAGAGTTTATTATGACAAACCACGACCAATAAAATGAACGAATTACAGGTTGAAATTAGCGTGACGCCCCCAATCGGCACATCCCTGCAGCAGAGACGCGTAGCACATTCTCGACATTGCCTTTCTCTTTACTGTATTCCTTCTTTTGGCCAACTACACCGGAACAGTTTTTCCCCAATAATATTGATTACACTACTTTAATGTCATATTTCAGCAAGAAAGTGAGGGAACTATAGTCGGGGCTGTAGAAGGGAGGGCTCCATCCAGCAGCGTGATGGCAGGGAGGGCAAGGGGCCATGGCCACCCCTGAATTCGGGCGCAATTGGAGATTAGGGGACGCCAAAATTGTTTGCTTGTAAAATCTGGCTAGGAACTTCAAAATTGGTCGTACAAAGAGTACAACACTTCGCAGTAACTTGCTGTGAACAATCTAATAAAACGTGCGATTCTACAATCGAAGCACATTGTTGCGTTGCTATGACCCAATCAACATTAGTGACATATATTGCTCCCAGTTGTGGTCAACACAGAGGATGTGTAGATTTCCTAGCTGCAGCTTCGAAGCCTGCTCGGAACATCGAGGATTCGAAGAAAACAAGAAAGCTGAAGTAGGTTGTTAAGTTGTTGGTTTTGAATGAAGTGAATTGAAGTGAAGAAAAAGTACATTAAGTTGGGGGAACACTCTCACCAAAATTAATCTTACCAAATTTTTGGAAACCGAAATTTTTGAAAAAACTCGTTTTGCACCGATTGACTTGCAAACTAGCAAACTTAATATTTTTTATACATCCATTACATTCCTTCTCTCAGTTTTTGGCTCTCCTTTGTCATCAACAAATAAGATATGCAGCTCATCTTAACTATCTTCTCTTTCGCCCTCTACATCAGAAATTTGAGTTCTTTGGGCTGAGCTGGTGCTTCTTTGGTCTTTTCATAATTTATCTTAGTTATTTCTTTCTAACGTTCCAGCAGTTTCAATTTCAATCCCTCAATTTCTAACTCTAAGTTGATTATTATTTCTAATCCCCTACTTGAATTGAACCGTCGAATTGTCTATTCTGAGCAGTATGGAATTTTGTTAAACTTTGGTTTGGGAAATGCATTTTTAGCCATTCTAGAAGGTTTGATATCATTGAAGGTTTGACAAGATTTTTGCACGTCGGACCCAACCATGGTGGGTCCTCCTATGTCACTAGACTTGATTCTTAGTCCCCCAGATTAAATTTCGATAAAATCGCCCACAAGCAGTGCCCCCCTATACGGACTAAGGTTATCTTTAGTTTGAAAAACTAAGGAGCCCCAAAAGAGAAATGTTATTCTACTCTGAAGCTGGTGTTCTGGATATAATAAACGTGCTCAAGGGGGCGCCAGCTTGTATGAAACATCAATGTAAATAAATATAATGTCTTTTGATTAGTATTTTATGTTTTGCCTATCTAGTTTCCGCGAAAATAGGCCGACCCTCGAAAATAAGCCAGTTTGGCTGGATATTTTAGCGAACCACGATCGAGAAGGTCATCTTAACTTTTGTACTGATTGCATAATGTTTTCCATTCATACTCCCATTTTTTAGTTAAAACCAATTCATGAAATTTTGAATTCAAGTTGCAAAAATTGATTTCTTTACCAGAAACCCGTGCTTTTATATAACTACGATATATAGATAGGGCGCAGAAATTGATTTGGCCACCCCAAGAAAAAGATAGTCACCCCGCCACTGGGGGCACAGGGGTGCTCAACCCCCTTCTACTTTTCGAAAGGGGTCTGCGCCCCCTTCTCTTTCTTCTTGGTAATTCTAAAGAATCGTGGCTAGCTTGTACCAGGATAAAATCTTTGATTGAACCAATATTACTTGTTGACATTTGCATTCACGTGTGACCTCAATAGACCTCTTGATAACTGGAAATTCAACAAATGGTGGAAAATTTTTACTACTTTAAATTCTTTATTTTTTAAGAATTTTGTACACAAGTAACAGGTAGACATTTAAAGGTGATTAAACCCTAGAAAATATGGAAAGGTAAATAAATTGCTATTGGGGAGCCATCCAAAAGAAGGAAACCGAAACGTTTTTTTTTGTATACAATAAAGAGAAAGCTATATGCCCGCCTCTACATTTTTGGCTCTACACTACTGACTATAGCCCCCGGCTTCGGCGTGCCTGTTCAGCAAAACTACCCCGATGAGAAAGAAGTTGGAAGGCTTTTATAAGGTTATCGTTGCTGGTGAAAAGACAGAATACACGAAAATAATCAAGGTCGTCCTAAATTGTTAGATGGGAGGTCTTTGCTGTAGTTTGTTAGAATACAGGGTTTAAATTCATTGCAGGTTAACATGACAATTGGATCATTACGCTGTGATTGCATCAGCTTCTGCAAACATATAAAGGGTGGTTTTTATAGTTAGATTTAGGCCCCGTTTACACGGGAACGGATCCGCATAGATCCGTACCCAAACTGGCTACGATAGGCCTTGCGTTTACACGGGCACGGTAGGATCCGTATCTTTTCTGGGAGAGATCCGTACCTTTTTGGATACGATTCGAAAGCGAATCCATTTGGATCCGTACCTTAATCGGCGCCGTGTAAACAGGAAGGTACGGATCCGCAAAGGCACGGCAGTAAAACGAGATTGTTGCTGGGGTCAATGGAGGCCATTTCAATTGTACGCAGCACTCATCATACAACAAAGAAATTACTCTCCCATCCCCGCTCCTTCTTCCACAGTCGAAAGCCTTTCTGAACCCTGTCTTCATCATGGTTTAATTTTTTTTCACCTTTTCTTTTGTAATTTTTTTTATCCTGGGTATTTGGAACGTTCTCTGTTGCTATTTCTAGATAGGCCTCGATAAATTGAAGGAGAATGTCTTCGTATTTCGACCTAACAGTCTCTAAGTTTTCTTCATTTTGCATTTTACTTTGTCATTGCGCATGCTTAAAAAAGGGATTCGATTTTGGTCCGTTCCCGTGTAAACGCTTTATAGTTTAGGATCCGATCTCGTGTAAACGCTTGTGGATCGTACCCATATCGTACCTAAAAGGTCCGGATCTTTTGGATCCGTTCCTTTTTCTCTCGTGTAAACGGGGCCTTAGTCTTGCCTTATGATTGTCGAACTCTGTGTGTCACTGTCTTTGCCGTTACATTGTCGCCGTTAGCCGTTTAAAATATTTTTAGTCGTTTGCCTTGAACTGATGAATTAGAAGAAGTGTAAAACATTAGAGAATTGGAGAACAGTCTTTGCCGTATTTATTGTGAATATTTCTGCGAACGATCTACGAACTCATACATTTGTAAAACTCCATTTTTAAGCGATTTTACAAGTTACCTTCTAGAAGTCACACCCATGACTGCACCTGATATACTTGCATTTAAATGAAAGATTCTTTGTTTTGTATGTAAATGAATTTATTCAAGCGGTCGGTCTGCAACGCAATGCTAACCGTACTAATCCCTGTTTGCTTTGCTGAACAAAACCAAAATTTCACTGCCTACATTGCAAATCTACACGAGCGGTTCACCAATCACGTGAGAAAAACAGAGAAAAACACGTGAACAGTTTCCGCCTCTCTGCAAATCGGTGAAATCCTTGGGCAGCGCGCAGGGGCTTCACGTGGGAGGGGAGGCATATTTATTCTGAATCGAGGAGTTCTATGACCCGCTGGTTGCTTGTATATTCAGTAATTTTCCGCTGACATGAAAAGCTGCAAGGTCAGATAAAAATGATAATAGATAAAACTGTCGTGAACTTTAAAATTTTGGGGTTTTTATTGCTAATTAATTATCATCCCTGAAATAATTTATTTGGTGAATGCTAATTTTGGGCTGGTATAGAATTAAATTGAATCGTGTTCCAAAGAGGTCTCAAAAACATTTTTGACAGAACCTGATTCTTCTATCCAGAGTCGTAACAAAGGCGACTCTATCGACGGACTGGAGTAAGGTCCACCAAAAAATGAATAGCATATCAAACAGAAAAGCAAGATGTAAAAATGGCATTTTTTTCGTATTTGGTTACTATCTAGCTTTAAATCACGAAAGTGGATGGTAAAAAATGCATACAGTGATCCATTGCACATGGTAGCAGCAACACTTTAAGACTATCCTCAAAATTAAGCAGAGAAGGGAGCATCAAACTCTTTTTAAACATTTCTAAAAACAAGGTTCTTGTAAAGATCAACAATTGCTATTTGCAAAAAAGTCATTTGTTGCAGCGGTTGACATTTCTAGCAACTGGGTTGCACCTCATTTAGATTGGCCACAAACTCGTTTATCGATAAATAGTCCTGGAAAGGTGAAATTATCTGATTTTCTTGCCCACGTTGCGACGTGCTAACTCCCTCGAGATTTGTATGTAAACCTGAGAAAAAGGATAATCCTATCTTTATAGTGTAAACCCATCCACGGGAGGAGGGGAGGCATATTTATTCTGAATCGAGGAGTTCTATGACCCGCTGGTTGCTTGTATATTCAGTAATTTTCCGCTGACATGAAAAGCTGCAAGGTCAGATAAAAATGATAATAGATAAAACTGTCGTGAACTTTAAAATTTTGGGGTTTTTATTGCTAATTAATTATCATCCCTGAAATAATTTATTTGGTGAATGCTAATTTTGGGCTGGTATAGAATTAAATTGAATCGTGTTCCAAAGAGGTCTCAAAAACATTTTTGACAGAACCTGATTCTTCTATCCAGAGTCGTAACAAAGGCGACTCTATCGACGGACTGGAGTAAGGTCCACCAAAAAATGAATAGCATATCAAACAGAAAAGCAAGATGTAAAAATGGCATTTTTTTCGTATTTGGTTACTATCTAGCTTTAAATCACGAAAGTGGATGGTAAAAAATGCATACAGTGATCCATTGCACATGGTAGCAGCAACACTTTAAGACTATCCTCAAAATTAAGCAGAGAAGGGAGCATCAAACTCTTTTTAAACATTTCTAAAAACAAGGTTCTTGTAAAGATCAACAATTGCTATTTGCAAAAAAGTCATTTGTTGCAGCGGTTGACATTTCTAGCAACTGGGTTGCACCTCATTTAGATTGGCCACAAACTCGTTTATCGATAAATAGTCCTGGAAAGGTGAAATTATCTGATTTTCTTGCCCACGTTGCGACGTGCTAACTCCCTCGAGATTTGTATGTAAACCTGAGAAAAAGGATAATCCTATCTTTATAGTGTAAACCCATCCACCTACGTCATTAATTCTGCCTAGCCACAAACCGGACTCTACTGGAGAAGTTTACCACCACCCACTCCAACCCAGCGGAGGCGTGGCGTGCAATAAAGAAAAACAGGTAAAAAGGTAACAATATATTGTTAAACCTGACCTGCTTAAAAGGTAAAGCCACTAGGTGAACTTAAAGAGAAATGAGACCATAGACTGAGCGCTGTCTAGTTCTTTCAAACTTACGCAGTTTGGAAAAAATTTCTTGCCAAAAAATATATCGAGGAACCTGAGAACTTTTATTGTTTGCGTTTAGCGTCCTCTTCATATATTCGAAGTAACATTAAGAAATGAAATAAGAAAAGAAATGAAAAATGCCTAAAATCCATGACAGTACAAGAAACATATTTCAATGTTCAATGTACAAATGAGATGTGCATCTTTTAAACGTAAGGAAAGTAACAGAACGTAACGTAACGTAGCATAACGTTGCATAACATGAGAGGAGAAACCTCGAGCCAGTCTCAGGCAACGTGCACCAGCAAAGTCGCCGAGACCTTAGGGGAAACTTCAGCCTCTTGGAATGTCTACATAATCAATACAGAATAACGTTTAATCATGCAGCCATGGCCTCCAGGGTTTTAAAATGGCTAGATATTTCAATCAATTTAAGTCGATACGAAACCCGATCTTTTAGCAAGGAATGATATTAATTCTACTCGAATCGGCAGCCCAGGGCCTCTGTAATCAGTGGCAGCCTGGGATAAGTGGGGGGGGGGAACAAAAGGTGTGTGTGGGACCACGCCCTTTTGGACCACGCCCTTTCCCCCTGTTTGAGACTTTTTCTTCCGGAGAAAACACCTTTTGTCTCCCAAGAAATGTCATTTACATGTGACGATCTAGATAACGTACATACCCCCCCCCCCTGAAGTTTTCTCATCGGGTTTGCAAGAATCTCAAGGACCAACTTTCTGACTTATTCGCTTTTTACTTAATCGATTACTTGAGTCTCCTTTGTTATAATGTCTCAGAAGTATGAAGTAGATAAATGAAAGAAAAACTTAAAACCGATCTAAAATAAGTCCAAGTTTCTAAAGGAAGCTACAAAATTATCAAAACAGCAATTCATTATATTATATCAAGATAACATAAGAGAACTTCAGTTCTCATTATATGGAAAATAATGCTGAAATGAGGGAATAGTCAAACTTTCGTAAGAAAAATAATCTTTATTAGATGAACTACCACAGTGGTTCATTCAAAAGCAATTAACATTTATTCTTTGAGCTCAAATATATATGATGATGCAAATAAGCTCCCTTGCTGTTGCGAATAAGAAAGTGTGAATAGGATTGTTATAAGATTGAGACAATTTTACCCATCTTCACGACCCAAAACTATTTCTGCAATTATGTTAAGATTTTCAATTATTCCACATCATAGATGTTCAGCTAAAAACAAAGATGACTGAAAGGAGGAGAGGAAGACAACTTGTAGAAGAGTTGCAAGCATTTTTAACCAAGGGAAAGCATTATCTTTATTTCCGAATGTTTTATCCGCAAGGAACCCCCTCCACCAAGTGTCCTATACGGGATAAGCAAAGTGCTCCGACGGAGCAGGAGTATGCGGTATCTCTTTGTTGGAGTAGAAACTCTGCATCTTGCTTGTTCGGGAAATCAAGAAACCTTGACCATGCTTTCGATTGAAAAGTTGAGAATTTATGTTTATATTGACAATTTAAGAAAATAAGTTTTGTTCGCAGGTGCACAAAAAAGGTTTAACAAACGCACTTGTTTAAACATCATCATTAATCCCACAGACCTGGTTAAAAAGAAATCTTGGCAAAAAGTACCCAGATAAAAAGTTATTGCTGAATTCTAAATTTAAGAATGGTGTTAAATAAGTCATAGGCAAATTAAGAAAGAAGACAGAAACCAAAAAGAAACCAAACTTATTTGGTATGATAATAGCATCAAGTGAATCCTTTCTTTGGTTATACTTGAATTGACAAGAGAGTCTAAATAGAATTTGAAAGTGATGAAGTCACAAAAATCTATTTTTAGAATTCTTGAAATTAGATCCCATAGCCTGAAAGAGCATCATAAAATACCTCTAAATGAGCAATAACAGTGGTTTGTTAGCAAACTTCAAATCTGTCATTATCCATATCTTGCATTTTGTGCTGTATTGTGCTGTATTGTCAGGGCCCGCGCCATTTGGGGTCCGGGTGGCCATGGCCCCCCACTTTTTTGCGAAGCAAATAGTTTTAAAACTGCAATAAAAGAGGTAAGAAGCCTTGGCCCCATGCATTTTTAGCCTTGCCCCCCCCCCACTTTAAATTTCGTGGCGCGGGCCCTGATTTTGCTGTATTGTGCTGTATTGTGCTGTATTGGGAAAAGCTACAAAAAGGGGTGTTTTCAAGGCATCAGCTTCAGACCCCAAGTTTCGAATTTCGTTACAAAGTGAACTGTCGGGAATTTTTTATTCCTCTATAGATACTTTTACAGGTTCGAAAGCTCTTCTTGTCAAAAAAGACTGCAAAGATTATTGCACGATTGTTAACACATTGCCAATTATTATTTTTTTTTCGAATCGATTTGGCAGCTTTGTTAAAAAAATCACCATACCCTATAAAAAGAATACTTATCACGTAAACACACTTTTACACTTTTAGTTTCAGCGCTATTTGCATTTTGGAAACGACCTAGGGGGTGTCGGTGTGGAATGGAGAATTCTCAGGAAGAGCAAGAACTCTAGAGTTATCCACAGATAATTAATGATCATTTCAATCTTTCATAATTTTTTATGTAACATAAGGACATCATAACTTAACACTCATCGTTATTTCAAAGTCGAGTATTCTAAATCAAACCAGTGAAAGCATAGAGTTTTCGATCCATGTTCTGACGTTTTAAACTCTGAAGAGTGTCAGACGAAAAGCTTTAGTTTACTAAATGTTTGCTTTTTTTAAAGCCATTTTCAAGTTTTGTACCACCAAAAGATTGTTAGAAATAATAGCGCACATCTTGAAAAAGGCAGCTCCTTGTGTCAGAGAATCTATTTTTATTTTGCTCTTCATTAAATCCTTTAAAGCTTGGCTCAGGGCAAAAAATTTTACGACTAACCATCTAGTCATAAAGTTCTTCAGATTGATTGAGCCCGGATCATATGATCTGAAAAAAAAACGGTAAAAGGTAGTCTTGGCATGCAAAAAACAGCCTAAGATGCAGGCTTATACTCGAGTTTACACACAACTGGCTTAGATATAGAGATAAGAAGCAGAAAAATTGGCCAATCGATAAGCGTTACATTGTTGGAGCGATCGAGTCCTGGGAATAGGGTGGTGCCCAGTCTTTCTCCCGTCGACCACTGCGTTGACATGTCTTTCGTGATAAATCGCTTCGGCACATGACCTCGAGGTTAGTTATTGGCTATTGTGGCTGAGTGTGTAGTAAGCACAATTTTGTTACGAAAATCACGTACATAATCTCACAAATGGATTTTCTCTATGCTCCGACCTAGACTTTACAACATACATCATTCAGTCGCCAATTCATTGGCCAATCGATAGCCAAGTGAAATTTAAAGGCTCATGTCGTGGCTCTGAAATTCATGAATCGAGCTTAGCCTGCGCGCAGACTCAAAAGTCCCTTACTAAAAACAGTTCTAGTGAGATCATAAATTCTTTAGCAACTCTAACTTCTGTAACTAGCCTTATCTCTGCCCACTAATCACAGACTTGGCAAACTTTGCTCATGATCACATTTTGCAGAATGTCGCCACTCATTCTTTAATATTTTCACTTTAAAATTACTATCAATGTATATCAATATCAATATTTTATTTTCATTCTATCAATATTAACTGTTCCCCTGCACGCACCACAACACACCTTGGCTGTTGGCCCGCAACAGGCAGAGGAGGGGGGGGGGGGGGGGGGGTCAACTTCCCTCCTTCCCTTTATACCATTGTATTAAAACTTTTCTCCTGGGAAACCCAACTCCGCAATTCTTTTTTCCATATAACTTTTAACTGATAATCATAATTCATGGCAGCCACAAGCAAACTACATTCTTTGTTTGTGTACAAGCTTGTGAATTTCGGTTCAGCCTTGTGCAGAAAGCAACAGTGCTAAGCTATTGTTGGTGGCAGAATAACGCTTACAATGGTAATTCAATGAATTTGGTTTCCTTGGTCAATGAAGTTTTGTACTTTGCTTTGTTTACCTAATTAAGGCCATTTCCCCTTTTTTTCTCTCACAAATCAGTGAAATTTAGCACTTATGTTTCTTTCAAGAAAGACATTTACTTTCAAGAGAGCAATTCGCTCCAAAGTGCTTTTAAAAAAACTCAAAACTTGTAAACATGGAACCTGTGTCTTTCGCTGGGTCAAGTTTGATTTCCAACTGGAAAAGGTCTCTGCGCAGGAGAATTGGTATACTACACACTTCCGGTTAATGGCCAAACCTGAATGTCTGTTGTTTCAAAAAACCCGTCTATGACTACTACGAGCTTCTTGTTATTCAACCATGTTGCCTAGCAAAAAAGCCCAACGCAAAATTGATAGATGCGGATAATATGACTTGATATCGCCTGCTGTGGTTTCGCTCAATGTCAGCGTACAATAAAAGTCATTGGAGTAGATTTGGCTGTGAAACTCGCCGAGCGACAGAAGAGCTCTGCAAGCTAAAAGACAAGCTTCTGTCCGTGCTTCTGTTATCAAAGTAAGACAAAAACCAGAGGGCATATGACTTAGCCTGCAAAAAAGATGGGAATTTCAATTTCATCGAAACAACTGGATTATGAAATTATTGTTAAAACCGGCGACGTGAAAGGAGCAGGGACAGACGCGAATGTTTACATTTCACTGATCGACGAGCAGGGTCGCAAATCAAGGGAAATATCTCTGGACTGTACATGGAGAGATGACTTTGAAAAAGGGAACACAGATTCGTTTAAAGTAAGAAATGTACCCCAATTAGGGGAAATTAAAAAAATCGAACTGTGGCGTGACAGCAAAGGGCTAAACGATGATTGGTTTGTTGAATGGATTAAAGTAAGACCATTAAGAAAGTTGGCTATGAAAGGATCGAATAATAACAAGGGGAATAGTAAAAACAAAGCTGCCGAAAATGAGTTGAAATACGGTATCCCCTTCCCATGCAATCGATGGATTAAAGAACACATCAAATTTATTTTCAAAAAATATGATGCTTGCTTGCCACAATTTGATGACTGTAAGCAGCAAAGAAAAGAAGAGCTGGAAAGAAAACGGGAACAATATTGTTTCCAGGAAAAGGCTCCTGGTTTGCCGCGACAGGTAACATAAGCTTTTTTAGTCGAAATTAATGCAACGAAGATATTTTTGATCAAAATTAACGCAACGAAGAAATTTTTGAAGGGGATCTTCGAACATTGATTTGTTACATAATCCTAAGGAAACATCTATCAAATTTCAACTTCCACCAGTCCACCCACATTATCTTCGCCAAAAAGACAGTTAGACCTTGAACAAACAGTGTAGGAAGGCCCCTGAATGACACAGGAAGTGCAGGTCATTCCTTATCAATAGACTGGGTGCAATTTTCTTTGTTTCCTACCTTGGTTATCAATCTGATCATAAGAAAATCGATAGTTGTTATCAGAGGCTAGTTATCGAGGGGCAAATCACTCTAAGAAAATATCGTACACCTTTTGTGAAAATCCTATTGTTTTACCCGAAAATCCCCAGAAATCCTTTTGTTTTAGGCAAAATCTCGTACGCTACACTCTTTTTTTACAGGAACAATTTTATAAGAACACGAGCCTCAAAACTGGTCAAAAGTTAAGAACAAATTAAGAACAAGCAGAGGCTGAGCTTCTGCAAAATGCAATTTTGAACAACGTTTTTTCTCAAAATCGAGGATTTTTAGCGATGTGTGAGTGCTTTTTCGGTGAATATATAAATTTGTCAGCAAATTAAGGCTGTCTCACTCACTTTGTTGGCAAATGAGGCCTGAACACCTCCTTAGAGCGAAAAAGCTAGCAATAGCACTGCTTACACCCTCTTAATTTAAGAACAAATTAAGAACAATCCAGCCTCAGATTTGCGAAAAAATTAAGAACAGTCAGCCTGAACTTAAATTTACTGGTTCTTACAAAAAAAGAGTGTATTTGCAAGAGTGAATCGCACCTCGCTGGGCATCATATTATCTTTACCAATATTAAGTTTTTTGATTTTGAGTCTAAGATTATTCTTAATTAATTCTCAGGCGACACAAGGTGTAACTGAGAGTTTAGGTGAACAATTAGTAAGAGAATTTAGGTTCCCCTAGTTTGTCCCATTCTTTGGTTTCTACCAAGGGAAAAGGGCAAGTCACTTTTTAGAAATCTCTGTGAAAAATCCTTATGTTTTATTAGAAATCTCTGTGAAAATCCTTTTGTTTTATTAGAAAATCTGTAAAAATCCAAAAATTTGATAGAAGTCTCGTACTATGTACGTTCTCGAAGTCGCGAAGTGACAGCGTAAAGCCTGGTTTCCATGTAACTTTTATGCGTTTGTAGCAACAGAGCAAATATTTGGGGCAACATAGTTAGGGACGAAATGTTTTACCATCCCTAAGATTGCACCTCTAAAAACTAAAAAATTTGATAAACGCCCTGGGCACTTATTAGTGAAAGTATGTTTTCATTTGCCCAACCGCGTTATTATTGTCTTGATAAGTGTCATATCAATGTAGCAATTAAGTTTTTTAGCAGAATGATCAAACACACCTAGGTTTAGTTTGCAGCCTTAGTGCCCTTAAAAGCATTATTGCCTTGCCGATAGTTTCGTTGATGCAGCAGCTTCTGATTGCATACGGTTGTGACACAAAGGCGAGGGTTTTGATAAGGAAAACTCCATCTCTAGCACGTCTCTCTCGTACATGTTTTAAAAAATTTCCCCTTAAGGTGCACGATTTCAAACGCAACAAAAGGATTTCCAGGGATTTTCAGATGAAACAATAGAATTTCTACCCAAGTTGACCGATATTTTCATGAAATGATTTGCCCCTTGTACAAAACAACCCCCACAAAATTGGTCACAACTTTAATGGCAGTAGAGTCGAAGCAAATGACGCGTGCCAAAAAATTTTCTAGAGGTTTCTCCCATAAAGCCCCTGTCCACTATAATGTCCCCTGTTTGAATTACCTCAGCCATGGCCACCTTTGTTAAAGTAGAAATTTTAAAGATATGAAAGAAACGTATAGATATTGTGAGCCATACTCGCTACGTCTATTTTCTATAATCATTGAAAGTGAACTTTGAAACCTTATTCTTTTGACGGCTCTTTTTCTTACTTAGGTCAAGAAATGCCCTCCAGAAGAGAGTTTCAGCAATGACTACAAGGTATGATAAACATTCTCACGTAGTAATAACACATAGTATGCCATACGACGGTTAGTTCTCCATATTTGCAAAAATTACCACCCAGAATTTTCCGACAAAATTCTTTAAGAACACTTATGATTCCGATATTAAGGTGGGCACCTGACCACTGTGCTTCTTTTGGTCACTGTGCTCCATTCTCGAACCGATTCTAACTTGGAGAAAGCGACTGGATAATTTAGCCTAATTAAGAGTTAGCGAATTTCTGACTATATAGAATTCACTTCCTGCAAATGATATATGAAGGCGAAAATGACCACCGTTCTCTTAGACGTAGGAAAAATTTAAAAAGTAGGGGCACATGTTTGCAAAAAAGGCACCTGTAATTAGGGACTTTACCGCTGTTTCTAAAACCGAGGGGCTCCTATGACCCTGCTCCCAGAAGCTATAAATTTCATTAAGAAGAAAGAAGAATACGTTCCGAAAAACAATCTCTGGATTACAAGTAAACCATTTTACCATGGCATTGTAAGAGACTATGGAGGTGGTGGCGTTCAAATTTTTTCGCTGGCTTAATGGACTTCGACAATGCTTTGATGTCCTATATAAACATTCACTATATCAAACAAAGATAATGCGAACTTATAACTGATGTGGTTAAATTTTGAACATTTTAGTGGGATATTACAGCACGCAAGGTAAAGTTGCTTGCTCAGAGGAAAATTACAAAAATGACGTCTTCCTACTGGCAAAAATTGGAGGATTTGTGCAATGTTTACAGAGGTCCATTTTCAATTCCTTATGTAAGTATATTTCAGTTTCAGCATGATAAAAAATTCATTGTATGAAATGAGCTAACAGGAGCTACTCCTTGAGTACGTAAAAGTATTAACGACATTGTACAATGCAAAAAAGAGGCAAACACAAAAATCAAAGGTGTCATAGGGTTCAAGGTTAATGTAAACCAAAGCCTACGCTGTAGACCCCCTTCATATTTTCTTTTGCAATAGGGGGAGGGGGGTCTACGACGTACGCTATGTAAACCAATGGTCTTAAATAAATTGTGGCAGAAAAGGGGCGATTTCAAATACTGTTTGAATTAAAAACAGAATTTTGCCATCAAAATGCAAAAAGTATCTTTATAGACTCTACCTTTCTATACCTTTATTTGTTGATATTTGTTACAAATTTTCGCTGCAATTGACGTTTTACTTTGAAGGGTTATCACAACTGGAAATCAGACGAACACTTTGGACGCCAGAGACTAAGGGGCGTGACTCCGAATTTGATAAAGCTGTGCACAGAGATTCCACAAAAGTAAGCTACTTTTGATGCCTAGACAACATTAGTTGAAGGGGGGGGGGGGGGGTTGAAGGGAACGAAAGGAACGGATGCACGTCGAAGCAAGCATTCATTCATTGATAACAGTATCACCCGCTTTTTTCTAGTAAAGCGCTGTACAGATACACCCTTCTTTATCGGTACAAAGTCTGCGCCCATTAAGACGAAAACGTCAAAATGAATCAAGATTGCAAGCTTTCAAGATGGCTTTTCTTGTTGGAAAATACGAACTAATGACATAGCATAATTAATTTCACGTTTGATTTTATGCGATAATATTTCAGTTTGATTTTATGCCTTTATATCTTTCACGTTAAAAGGTTTGACAACTTCTACAGGTCTTGCTCTTTTAGCGATTATTTATTTTCCCAAAAATTAAATTTTAATCATAGACTTGCTGTGACTGAAGATATGCTGGAACCATTCCTCGACGGTTTAAGTCTACAGGATGCACTCGCGAAGAAATCTATCTACATCGTTGATTTAAAAGTGCTACATAACTTGCAGTGTCCCCACAGTAGAGAGGTAATACTTTTTTTAATTAAGAATGAAATAGGATCTTTGGAATAGGATCCTTAGCGCACATGCTCGAATTATTTGGAAATGCATAAATTGCCCCCATACATATACCAATTTAATCTCCAAAAGAAGAATGTACCTTGTTTAGTATCAATACATGCCCCTACCTTCCTGTTATCGTTAAATGGTTCCGACGGTCATGGACTCAACTGGACAAATTCTGTTTTGATAATATTCTTAAAAGAAAAGTTGTTTTATTTGTGGCTGAAATGAACTAAAATAGAAATGGCTCAAATGAATTATAATAAATAAAAGAAACAAAATAGTATTGAAATATTAAAAAAATAAATGATATCTCGTATTGTCATGTCTTGTTTGTTTTCATATCACAGATCTGTGCGCCTATTGCATTGTTCCATGCAAAAAGAGATGGACGCCTAATGCCGATTGCCATTCAGCTATTCCAAGAACCAGCCGAAGACAACCCAGTAAGAGGAGCTTGTTTTTCATCTTTTATCGTTTCGAGTTACAGGAAAGGGCATCCTATTTACTAGATAGGTAGGGGCATCTAGAGAAGAGGGGAGGGGGGGTGGCTGGCATGCAAACTCAAGCCTGGAACCCTGCTAAAGAAGCTGGAGAAATTGAGATGCCTTTATAAGGTTGTGGAGGTGCCAGTTGCTCGAGAGGGGGTGTTATGGGCGTGGCAGACGGGAACATTTTTGCACTACACTTTTTTTCAGCATTTCAACGACCAAATCTTCTAATAATACTGCCAGTGTTTCTTCTAAGGTTTACCCGATTAGGCCCTCAATGCCTCTTGTGATTGGCACTGGTCACTTGCAATTGAGAGGCGGAAAAACAGTTGCAATTGCCAGTGTGAAAGTTGCAATTTGCCTTACTGATTGCGAAATTACCAGTGTATAAACTGCCGTTGTGTCATGTAGAATTTTCATTGTTTTCCATTCTTTGTTCACTTGTGGTTTTTCAGACATGGTCTTAGGCCTAATCTGTTCGCGCCAAGTGCTGTGCAACGTTATAAGAAGATTAACATTCCATTATTTTCAGTTCCATCACAATTATTATTATTATTATTTTGTTTTTTTATATTCATATTCATAGCATCATTATAATCCCGTTGCATCAATCTCCACAGCTCCACCCACATCCTCTTACATCACCCACCACCCGTCTCTCCCCCACTTCCATCATCCCATTTTTTCCCCACTGCGCTGCATTCACACCATTCAACATTCACCAATCCGGTATCACCATGTCACATTTCAAATTCATTCACTCGTTCGTTTCAGTTACTCTGATGAAGCCCTGTATGCCGGGGCGAAATATTAGTATATTCCTTAAATTTAATTTATTTTGAGAATTTTATCACGTGACATTGGATTCTCGTCGTCGTATTGCTTTGTTCCTTAAAATCTTTCGTAACATCACCCATTGCAAGATTCACAGAATCAGGTGGACAGCCTATCCTGCAGTTCTTCCTTCTTACACATAAGAAGATTAGCCGATTAGCCTGGCCTTTATAAGAAGCAGTAGAGATTGGTCTCTACTTACCAGGGAGATTATAGTTTAAAGGCCACAAAGGATATGCGAGAAAGCTTTTATGCACGAAAATTCGTTATTTTTGAGTGATCACATCTGATTACTTGCTACCTACTGTTTGTCCCCTGCTGAATACTTTTCTGCCCCAGTTTCATCTGATATGCATTATAAAGAACCACTTTGATGTTAATGCCCAATATTTGTGTTCTCATTAGGAATAAACACGTTTCGATGTCTTACAAGGTAAATAGTTGATCGAGTAATCGAGACGAATTGCAACGCTTATGTACTCAAAATAAAAGCAAATTTAGAAAACCATTCCCAATTCAAGATTGAAAATAATACATTTTTTTAAGTTCTATTTTTCCAACCCACTATAATATAAAATTGATTCTAGAAAAGAAACGAAGTAACTATTTTTGCAATTCAAGTCTCAAAACAGAGGAAAAAGAATTTTTTCAAGATGAAGTTATTTTACGACCTTTTCAACATGCTTACTTATATGGTATTTTCCTGTACAACATTTGTCAAACATTACTCATTCTACGGAAACATACCTGGACTATGTCTAAACCTATCCATTGTCTTTCTCTCGTATTTGAAATCAGCTACAATCTTGTCATCTAGATGTCGTATGGTTATATCATTTTGACCATGTCAATCAATTTCATACGAACAAACTATTTTATTTATCTTGTGGAGAACTATTTGATTACGGTGTGAAAACGATGAATTTTTTATCCGTTGTCATTGGAATCCGGATCAATGTGAACGGGGCCTAAATTTATAAGCATTGCATTGCATTCTAGTTATTAGAGACAGATAGGTTTTATCCCTCTAGGTTTCTCATACCTCTTAAATTTTTTGGTTTAGTGTTCATTTGATTGACAAAGATGATGATTTTGAGTGCAGAATTGTTTTGCTAGAAAGACCCCTCTTTTATTAAATTGTTTGAGTACCAATAGCCCTCACCCCTTTTGATGTTCTATCATATAAGTAGCAATTCATTTAACTTCAAGAAGATGACTCAGAGGCATTTGACCATGATCATATACCAGATTACTCAGGGAATTAAATCCCCTCATTTTTTTGACTTTAACATTATCTTTGTATTTTCTTGTACTAAATCCACGATCTTTTCCAGGTGTTTATGCCAAATGACCCGAAATACACCTGGATGCTGGCAAAGATGTATTATAACAATGCCGATGCCGCTGTGCACCAGGCCTGCACACATCTCGGTAATAAATATTACTCAACTCCTTTTATGCAATAAAACGTTAGAAAGACAATGGATTCACCATATAAGGCACCGTGGATGCAGGTGTCGCGAACAACTTTTACCTTGTTAGTTGTTTTGAACGTGCTCTTAAGAATTCATTAAACCAAAAAGACCATTGTCTGTGCCCCTGCGCTTAACTAAAAAGTGTACATGCTAAGTCTATTGAAAGTTTCGGCTCTTTTGGTCATGTTAAGCTTTTGTATGTAGCTCTGAACAACATTTGGTATTTCACACTTAAGTTTTTGGTGCAATACAACGATGTAAAATACTTGATCTAGGGATTATTTCAACGTACGTTGTTTATATTATCGTCCAATTATCCGAAAAATGTTTAACCAATGCTGCTTTCTTTAATATAAACAACCAGATATGACCAGGGAGAAGGAGGTTCTCCCGCCCCGGTTGCCTTTTGATGGGAAGGGCAAGAGGGGCCAAATTGCCCTTTTCATAGAAGCACCCTTGATATTAGCCGTTTGTATATAGCAAAAAAGTTCATATGAAATTCTGATTGTATTGTCCTATTCATGACGAATTTTCTCAAAACTTGTAAAGAAAATTCTTATGCCAAAGATTAGCCGAATTTCAAGTTACCTACAGAAGATCGAAACACAATGACAGTTAAATGACCGTTAGTAACTAGAAGTTATTTTTCAAATCCCCTTTTACTCAAGCCTGCCCCCCTTTTGCCCCTTGATCGTTCTGGCGTCCATGGATATGATTTATTACACCATGTTGTAAAGGCAGATACAGTAGCAAGTGTAGGGATGTCTTACTGCCACTGCTATATTATTGAGAAACTTGATCCTATATTCTAAATATATGCGTTTTGTAGACAAAATAATTCTACATACATTATTGAAGAGAATAAAACAATAAAGCAGTGAAGTTAAAAATTAACCTATCCAACTTGATTTCTGATGGTGTAAGGGTGCCACTTTTCTGTTGGCTGGGCGAAAGCCTTGCTGATAAAATCGCCAAAAATAGCTATGTTGTAGACTCTGATATCTATAATCATCTTGGTAGAGCTTATTGTTGACTGTTTCACCCTAAGTGATTTTTTTCATACAGGTTTTACCCACATGATTGGGGAAACAATCTGTGTGGCAGTCAATCGAGAACTCTCTCCTTCGCATCCGGTTTATCGGTTGCTTGCTCCGCATTTTCTTTACCTCGTTGCGATTAACAGGTAAGTGCTGTGGTGCTTAGATCCAAAAAGTACTTTCAAATATATTCACTTTTTCTCCTACTGAAATGGCATTCCTTAGAGTCTAAGGCTTAGACAAAGCTTTTCACTTGTCATGTGACTGTCCTCGGCAGGATTCTAGGATTTCTCTTGGTACTTAAGATCAAACTGAAAACAAGAAAACCATGCCTGCTGAAACGGCTGCTTTGGTATTAAAAGAGAGCAATGGAAAAATTGAAAGCCACCAGGAAAAACTTAAGGCCAATAATTGATCAGCATAAATTTCACAGTGAGTTGCAAAGGCCCCAGCTGGATAACTAGAAAATCCAGATTTGCTTAAAAACATTTGTAATCTTTGATGCTAATGGCGCCCGCATTACCCAGATGTGTATTTAAAAGCGTATTTCCTTCAAAGCGTATTTTAATCTTCAAAAGCCACAACGCTTTCAATATGCATTATAATGTGCTTCAAAGTGTATTTCGAAAATGATAATCTCTATTATTAAAATCAATCTTACGCAACGAATCAACTCTGAGATTGGAGTTATGGTCGCCATTAAGTCGCCATTTTCAGAGGATAGGATGTATCCCACTTCCGCCTCTTTAGCTTAAGCCTGGTTCCCATAAAATCGTACGAGGGTCGGCGACGGTCTGCGTCAGTCTGCGTTGTTCTCCCGATTTTAATGGGAACATTTTCTTCCAATCAAATGTGAATCGCAGGGGTCGGGAAAGTTGATCTGAGTTCAACGTTCCCGACTCTTACGACTCTTCCGATCAAAGAACCTTTTAATGGGAACACGAGTCGCCGACGCCGTCGATTCACTATTGTTAAGAAACAGTCACTTGGAAAGTGATTTGGCGCGTTTTTGCTTGCTGTTGTGTTGTTGTCAATGGGAACACTTTCTCTTTGGTCTTTGAAGATGGAAGAAGGGATCGGCGACACGTTCCCGACTCTTACGATTTTATGGGAACCAGGCTTAAATACGGCAGATCCCAAAAAGTCATTTGGAGAAGAAGCCGAGCATTTGCCTCCCGTGTTCCCATTTTTTATTTCAATAATCCTAAAGATCTCTCCAACACTAGCACCCTTTTCCTTTCTTCTTTACGTCATTTCTCTGTCGCATCTTGAAACAATTTTTTTATTTTTTTCACCGCTGAGTTCAGCATTCGTAAGCGCGACGTTAATTTGTCTCTTTTAGTCTGGCCCTCGAAAAGCTTGTTTCACCTGGTGGATGGATTGACGTTACAATGACGATGGGTGTTAGAGGTCTCTTTGAAATCTTACGAAACACGTACGTGTAAATAACTCGTTTAATCTGCACGTAATCTGGTAGTGTTCGCTCAACCCAATATGTTGTTGAAAGAAGCTTCATTTGTAGAGCTTTGTTTGTATTCCTATTTTTTAGCATGACAACTCACATTCTCTATTGCTTTAGGTATCTGCGCTTTCTTATAGTGAACTCAAAATTATTTCACTGTCAAGGAATATATTTGAAACTCTACCTTTTGGCGTATAGATCTGAACTGTACTGATCGTATAAATGGTGAAACTTGAAGAAGCAAATTAGAACCGTCCTGATCTGTACAGCAAAAGTGTTTACAGCTCTGTTGATACTGGATCGAACACTTTATGACAGATCAGTAAACAGTAATTTTCATTATTTAGTACTCTATGTATCTTATGTTTAGATGGAGGGAGTGGGAACTTAATAGTGAAGGTGATTTGCCAAATGATCTGAAGGACAGAGGGGTAAGCAATTAAATTCAATTAATTTCACTATGACTCTTTCAATAACATTAGGACCGGAGGATGCATCTGGATTGTTCAATAAATTTTCTTTTTAAGAATGCGTTTTGTAGAAATATGGGGGCTGAAAAAGGATGAAATTTAAAAATTGATTAAGGCTAACAGCAAGGCTCGAATTTTATTGAATTTTGAATTTTCTTCTATTTGAGTTTTTTGATCAAACAAGACAAGTTTGACTTCACGCAAAAAGCTTGAGGAACACTCATCAATCTTGTAGCGTGCTAGTATATTTTATTTTTAAACAAAAACAACGATTCAAACTTTTCATCCTGATTCTTAAAAAATTTACAAGTTGTGTCGGGAGTAAAAATACGGGAGTTAAATTTAAGCTCGGGATTGCAAAGTTTTGATAATATTAACGCTCGGCAAAAATTAAAGAATTCTTATAAAAACTTGTGTAATACTATCGAAAATAAGTTCAATTCTATCCTAAAAAGGTGAAGCTGTAATTCACTTTTTGGACATAGATACACATTACCCATTCAAATATTGATTAATATTATTCTCACATAGTTTTATAAAGTAAGCAGCCAAACTCTTCTTTTGATTTCGAACCCCTTTTAGTTGAATATACCCAACGTCTTCAAATCGTATTCCCATTTCTTTTTTGTAAGGGCTTTCCGTCTTTTCTTTCGTTTTTATGCAATTTTTTGTTATATTTTTATGCCATATCAACCACAATGTTGTGAAACTGTGGGTAAAGAATACAAACAGGCATATTTGATGATCGCATATATCTAAAACTTTTTTCTGTCTGGCCTCCATTGTCCAGAATTCGTAAGTCCCTTCATTTTGCTGCTAATTAAACGTATACAAATTTTATGTTCGTTAGGTTGATGACACAGAAGCGCTGATCGATTACCCTTATAGAGATGATGCTATTCTTATTCATAAAGCCATCCATAACTATGTGAAAGAAGTCATCACCTTTTATTACCGTGAGTACACTTTACAAAGCCGAACATAAGCTTCTTGTTTAGGTTGACTAGACTAATATGAATAGACTGTCGTCGAGAATATGTTAATCTGCTCACAATGTCTGTTGCTGTCTTCAATCTGTATTTTGGTTGCCCCTCAAATCCTTATACATTAACAAACCACCATTTTTGTCAAGCTATGTTTTGGCTGTTTCTTAGTCAAACATAGGCCAAATTACAGCACAGTAACTAGAACCATGACCTTGCAGTGTCATTTTTACGAAACTACGGTCAAAAACTACAAAATTTGTAAAGATATATTTAGGACAAAAAGATTAAGTATCTTAACTTACTACTGATTGTTTCCCCGCTAAACAGCGTTTTGCTGCTTTTTATTTCAAAACCACCATTATAAACAGTCGTGGAATAATGCATAGCTTGGTGAAGTATGCCACTAAGTCTTTATTCTAGGGCTACAACCCTTGCTTTACAGATTTACTTGACTGATTCTACTGCTTATTTGCAGGATGGATAAAAAGTCATTTTTAGAATCTAGCTAGAAATGGTTAAATTTTAAAAAATTATGTTACAGACTTTTTGCGCCGCAAGATTTGTCTTTGTTCTGCATGAAATGATTCTGCTGTGCAATACTTAATATCAATACTTTATTTCTTCTGTACAGCGAGGGATGACATGCTTGTTACTGATTATGAGCTTCAGTCTTGGGGAAAATGTTTGGTTGACAAGGAAAAAGGATGCTGTGTCAAGGTATGGCTTTCAAGAAACACTAAAATTTTTCATAACTTTTTTTTCTTGTCGTGTCATGTCATTTTTTTAGTCCCATGGAAACCATTTCAGGCAACCTGTCATGTCACGGTGTCATTTAATGTCAGGTTGTTTCTCTCATTAACGTCTTGTCATTTTTATCATTATAACATGTTTTTTCTATTGGATTTAGTTACTCTGATATAACCTTTAGGGTGTTCCAGGCAATGGGAAGTTTGAAAACAAAGAAGACCTTGTCCAGGTTCTGACGTCACTGATATTCCTCAGCAGCGTTGGACATGCCTCTGCTAATTTTAACCAGTACGACGAGTACGCATTTCCACCAAATTACCCGGCAATTTTACGTGGGAAAATACCAAGAACCAAGGTAATTTAATCGTTTCGTTGAAAGTTAGAAGATACCCAAATGACTGTCATATGAATGCGTAGGTATATTAATTTTCTGCCAGCAAAAGTCTTGACAAAGCAAAGTCCAGAAAAACAGTTAGGAGCTCTAAGCTTGTAATCTGCTTTGACATGATATTGAGACTCGAATTGAGTTTTCCTAGATAGTTACAGTTAAGAAAAGAATTTCAGTTAAATACTTAGAAAAAGGATCTGGGAGAGGTACTTTCTAAAAGTAACCAGATAATTTTTCCTCAGCAGAATAAAGGAAAAAGAAGGGGTTTCGATTTTTTAGACTTTTGCCTTGAAACATCAAATAGCAAAAAAGCATCTTAACGTTAACTATATGTTTTTATTCTTCTTTATAAAATTAGGTACCACTTACCGAAAAAGACATCATTGCCCATTTGCCAAGTAAGGATACGACATTGAGCATAATGGTTGTCACCAAGATTTTGAGTGACAGAGGTACTAATGGCCTAGGTGATTTCGAGGTGCAGTACCTTTACGAACCAGAAGCAGTTGCTGCTGTTGAAAGGTACTTTTCTTCATTCATGCTATATCTCGTATCATTTCTTTTGGTTGACAGTTGTATACGTGTCTGCTTTGTACATTGCTCAAAGAACAGATAGAAATATTTTTAGGTTTGTATCTAGACAAAAGAACACCAAGCTAAGCCCCATTTGTCTCTAATACTGGTTTCCAGGAAAATACATTTGTATTATTGTTAGATTTACATGAACCAGGAGGGGTAAGATTCTACTCGCGCAAAAGTGTTGACATTTGTTGCTCATTAAAAAGTAACTCTGATACAAGATAGCCCCACAGTTATAAGATACCCCCAGCAAATATCTGGAACATTGAGTAAAGTAGCCAGATCGGCGAAATCGAAAAATATTTATATGGATACTGATAACACGTAGAATAAAATACGGGATTATCTAAACAACAGAAGTAATTTAAAATTATTCGAATCACAATCACTTGTTAACTATTCGAAAGGAAAAGAATTATTCTTGTGTCTTAAAGGCATGGTTTTCAAAACATCTTATTACAAGGTTAAGCGAAAAGATCATAAAAAATTGGGCGTCTAACTGATTCTGTAAGTTACTCAAGAAATATTTCCCGTTTCCGCATTTATAGCTTGCATTTGATTTTGAACTTTTCAAAGCTATCGTCCTGTTTCACTCATGGATTCTCTTTTTCTACACCAAATCTTACAGTGCTTCAAGTAATTTCAAGAAAAGCTGCCGAGAAGCACAAGCAGTTCAAAATTAGCAAAAAATCACTCCTTAAACATTACTTTTTTAATACTACCTTGTACCTTGAATTTCTACCTTGAACTGTATTCGTTTATGACACAAATTACATATCGATCGATTCAAGAAAATATTCCTTTTTAGTATTACTGTTCTCAGTTCGCTGAGAAAAGGTTATAGGGTTTTGGCTTCTTAGTGTCTAAACACAGCGTCCTACTTGCTAAACAGCATTTTCAACCAGACTGTTCGCGCTTTCATGCATTTATGCGTGCGTTTTGATTGTAAACAATATTACCCCCGAAGAGAGTCAGTTGAATAAGGCTTTTAAGCAGGTTCTATGATCTTGCCGCTATTTTGTGAAATTTAGCATTTCGGAATAGTTCTACAATCATTAAATTTGTTGATCGATAATGTTGGAAATCCTTTTTCTTGTGTAACGCGGTGAAATTCTATCTGTACATACAGACACACAGTCTATCTTGATTCTTGGCTGCCTGAAAAAAAACATTGTTCCCATGGAACAGTTTAATTCTGATTTTGTCTTATATTCGATCTATAAACCTTTTTTCAATTACTTTTTTTCTTTAGTAGAATCTCAGTAAAAGTTACGTTATTATTATCATCATAGCAATGGATGTGATTTCTACATTAATTTTGTTTCATAATACAGATTTTCAGTCATCTTGCTTTCCAATGCAAGCCTCGTGCCTTTAGAGTTCATGGAATGATAAAGATAACAATTTTTATACTGATTTTGAATTTCTAGATTTCGCGAAGAGCTGAAGAAAATCAGCATGATAATCGAAGAACGCAACAAAGCAAGGGCAGTTCCATATCCGTACTTGGATCCGAAAGAAGTTCCAAATGCAATCAGCATTTAGTGTATATCATGCCTTTTTGTATATGCAGAGATGTATTTGTTTACTTGAATAGAACGTCAGTCTTAGTGACTGGGATAGCAGGCTATCCATGCAATTTATTTTACGTTTCCTGGATTTCTAGATTCATCAAAGATTTTATAAGCCTCAGATAAATTATAGCAGAGAACATTATAAGAAACATCGATACTTAACGAGAAAGTATGCAACTTGTGCATAACAAGCTATTTCTGTCGAAAACTATCTTTTTAGATCGGATTCTAAATGATCCATGTTTTCAAGAAATAGCACAAGCTGTAAGATGCTCTGTCCTTTCCTCTTATTTTTTCCTGCGCCACTTTTATGGCAGGCATTCTACAAATGTATATATGGTTAGTGACGTCATTTCTTGTGATTTATTCAGATATGTTTTATAGATGATTTGTATTTCATACGTTAACCTACCCAAGTGATATTTTTATCTCTTTAACCATTTTGATGTTTATCGCTATCTTTTATAGACATTTAGAAATCAGTGGTGTTAATTTATTTTTTACAGTAGTAAATCCATAACAACATTTCAGGGTTTGTCGGCTGTAATTACTGGCATTAACGAAAAACGTATTTATTGTCGTGCAGTAGTTTTTTGATAGATGTAATATCTGATGAATATTTAGTTGCCTACGGAATCTCTTTCTCTTTGATTGATACGAATCTTCAAGTTACAAGGAAGGACGTTCCCTCTTATACACTTTTTCATTTCAAATACTGCTTTATGAATCAAACCATGATAATGTACAGTAGATGCTAGCACCACCTTACCCAATTTGAGCGTGCATTTGAAATTGAGTTGTTATTGATGACTTAAAGGCAGGTGTCTGAGCAAATCTAATAACTCTTACGTTTTACCATCTCAACTGTGATTAACTGTGGTTGCCTTGTTTTGAACTACCAACAATATTATTTTACTCCGTTAACATTTAGAACCCGACATCGTTTCCATTCGCAGTAAATATTGCTCTCGCTCTCACTGCCTCATTAGAAAAGTTGTTTGATTAGCAATGAAAAGATGCTATTCGTTAAATTAGTGGTGCGTTTGCACGCAGAGTGAAGTTAGCTTTTTTGCGACCTTCCTCACAGCGCAAATTCTGTCAATGAGTGTTTAGAAGGGAACTGATGACCACCTAATGATCATATTTATGACTCTGAACCAGGCTTAGAATGCTTTTTGAGAAAATTGCTCGAGAATGCTCTAATTAAAATTACGCTGAATGTAATTCAAAAGAATTTTCTTTCTGACCTAGACAAAATATTTGAATTTCAACGCGCGAAGCAGGTGCCACGGACAGATTCTTGTAGAGGAAAAAGCTTGTTTTTGAAATGTGCTCCTCACGGAACGAACGCCTCTTTATAGTTAATTGTTTTGCTTTCTATCATTTCATTTCGCTTTTAATCAGCTCTCTATAACCCATGATAATCCAACCTTACTTACGCTAATTTTACAGTAAGGCCTAGTCCCCGAAACTTCAAGAAACACCTGTAATCTGATAGCACATTGGAGCAATTCCTTTTACACTATCAGAAATCATTCTTCGAATTGTTTTCACTGTTTGTAGCTATTTTGATTATGCAATCTCACTGATTTGTTGATAATCAGAGATCACTTTGCAGCGTTTTATTCGAATTATCCATTCAGTTGCCAGAATTGAAATCTAGAGAAAAATAGATAGGTGCTATCTTCGCTGCATAACATAATTTTCTTATCCATGCAAATTGGCTGACAACTCCTGCTTTGTGGAATTTTATCGTTAAACAAACATTTCTTATCTCAACGGCAGTCTACGATTGTTTATTTCTGTGCACGACTAGGAAGAGCGTGGCAAAATGCTTCAAGAACTACCAACTCCCTCCCCCGTTCCGGTCTATGCCACATATCATCCAAGCCAGTATACGATGTGATTGTCGTTTTTGTGTTTAAGTCCTTTGGTAAACCTTTGGATGGTGAGAAAAGCGCTTTTCTTTACTTTAAAATGTACTCTTAAGAAGGCTGAAAGAAAAATCTCAAATGTGTGCAAAGTTAGGTCATTTGTGAGTACAAACTGAGATTTTGCAGGGAATATCAACGGCGTAGCAACACTCCAACAAGTCTCCAAAATAACATTTGAAGAGATCCCTATTATTAGAAACGGTTTCTCTGCTCTTCACAGAACGAAGGTAAGATGAATATTAGTCTCTGTCTCTCCCATTCGACTTTTCTATTTTAATTGACGCAGCTAGCCGCCTCACAGCAACAAAACCCTGCACATAGCTACACGGTACTTCGAGCAAAAAAGCAAAGCCAATGTCATCGTAAAAACAACTAATATCTGGTGCTTGGATTTCATAATGGACTAGAAAATTGCTCACAGTTCAGATGGAATGTGGTAGGTCCTTTAATTTGGTTTGCAGTAAAAAGTGAATTTTTGTTTGTGTTAAGCTTTCTAATTAAGACAGCGAGTGTCATGGCACCTCTGATTTTTAGCATCTGCCGCAGGTGTAGCTCTGCTCATATCAAAGATCTTTATAGTGTTTTGGGTTGAAAAGCCATTTCTCTCACTGAATATATTAAATATAGATTACGTCCTTTCATATGAAATTATGCACCCAGGTGTCACTTATTGCACGCACTTGTGTACAACATAGTTGTCTTTGCATTCATAGGAGGACGGATCATTTCATGTTCAGTGCTTAGACCCTAGAAGATAGGTCCACGATGGATCGACTTGTAACATTGAAGACAACGACATTGATAGCTTTCATACTTGCTTTAGTCAAAACGTCCTTTTGCTTTGGTGGTGAGTCAAAGATTTATCCGTTCCTAATTCAGTTAACCCTATCAAGCGTTAGCCTGTTGATTGTCTGATTTCAAAAGGAAATTGTTTGTTTTCTAAGATCAAAGACCAGAAAATGATTGGTAAAGGCAACAGCGACACCATCAAAATGTCATGAATATTGGTAGAAACATAATGAAGGAAACTTAGTTTGAAAAATATTCATTCAATCTACATAAAGTTTAAGCAACCCTAACAATAGATAAATGTCATTGAGGTTTTTAAACATTGCCCGTTCTTCATCAACTGGAAATTATAGCCTTTGCTGAAAGTATAGGAACAGCATAAATTTTCTGCTTTCAGGGAAATTTTCACTTCGACACTTACTGCAATAAGGTTGTTGGTAATGCTGCGCAATATAAAAGTACATGCGAAGAAGAGAACACAAGACGTAACTGTATAGTTAATTAGAGATGGGTCGTTCTGTTTGTACATGTTCTCGATGCCATTAAGTAAGACTAATGAATGCTGGTAATTGAAAGAACTTTCAGAGTGAAAGAAGGGTCAATTTTACATTAGATTAAATTATATTGAATAGATCCTTCCAAGCTCATTGCATTTGCTGCAAACGGTTCAAATTTACAGGAAAAATTTTGACAGATGCTCTGCAAGTTGTATAATGATAAAATAATCTTCGAAATTAAACTTTGTAACGTATGGGATTGTTAATGCTGATAGTAGTTTTCTGAATTTATGCCATTTCATTTTTCACTTTTTCTGACTTACACTGCCAATGTCACCTCAGCGTAAAAAGTTGCAGACACATGTCTTATGCCATGATGGACAAATTTTAAATAACGAAAAAACGAATTGGAACTGCTGAAAAGAATTCACAAGGACTCTCTAGCGAATTTTTAGCAGAGCTGCAACAGACATCGACAAATTGTCCTTTCTCTTGGTCTACGAGTTTTCCTTTCTCGGTTCCTTTCGCTTGCTACTCAGCATTAACTCTAGTTATGCCACATCCTTCCAAAGCTCCTGGGAGATTCTTACACACTTTGGGAGAGTTTTTTTAAAACATTAAAAACATTACTTGATGAAAAGACAGGAAGGCATCTTTGGGAAATGAATTCAGGCTAGCTCTCCACTCTTTCATTAAATTACAAGCGGCACTTGCTTTGAGAACGTCAGCCACAAATGTCTCAAGCTTGACGTTAGGTGCTTTATCAAGAGACTTTTTTGCTGAATTTGTGACAACCATGCAAAAAGCTGTCTTTGTTATTTTGATAAATTTTCTTGGTATAAGGTTAAGGTACTGTTATTTTAAATAAAAACGTTTATAAGATGTCTCTTCGATCCAAAATTTTACCCAACATCATTTGTCGATGTTGGAACGTCATCAACCGTTGGTGGTCAAACGATCCAGCATTTCAATCAAAATTTCCTCGGCATTTCGGAGTCATAAACATATCGTGCAATATTTTCTCATATCCAACGCTTACAAGCAAAGAAATGAGAGGCCGTCCTCCTCCAGTCTTCCTCCCTCCATATGTCATAGTGACTGTAGTACCCATCCAACCACTTGAAAAAGGGAGTGGGGTTCAAACGTAAGAATTGGAGGATGACATTCAAAAACACACAAGTCACGATGCTTACCTACCTCTCTCAGTTTTGTTGCTTTAATCAAGTTTATAGATAGGATGGTGAGATCATACCTTATGAACAATATAATCTTTCTGTGGCCCTTTTCTGATGTGCTTTAACATTGTTTGAAAAATAAACCTGCAAAAAATTGAATTCCAAATTATTTGGCTACGTTGAAGTTCATTGAAGCTACATTTTTACGTTATTTGGTACGATGGTAAAATTCTACATTTGGTACTTAGCCAAACTTCTGAACATTTCTACAGAAAGTGTATATGTTTCCTGTGTTCCTTGCATTTTGAAGCAAAGTACTACATTTAATACACCGTTCAGTTAAGTAGTTTAACATTCAGGCTTCTATGTCTTTGCAAAATTGTGTATGTTAGTTATATCACGTCTTTTAAGTAAGGGCAGCGGGAAATTTGAAAATGTGCATTGCTACTAGCAGTGCATTGTTACTTGCAGTGCATTGTTAAAATTGAAACAATTATTTCTAACTACGTGTAATAGGCTTTATTCGTCGCAATTTTTTACATATAGCTGGAATGAATCGCCCATATCCAACCGCTGAATACTACTGGCCTTTAAACGAACATTGGTCAAATAATGGCCTCCTTGATAAAGTGAAAAGTGTGAGAGGAGAAGTCCATGGAGCCAAGCTCACCAAAAACGAGAGAATTGGCGGGGCGGTTTCATTCTCAGGAAACATGGAATGGATTGAGTTTCCTACAGGTAATAACAAACGTCATTGGCGTAGCAGATGCAAAACGTTTGAGGGGTTTAAAATTGATCTTGCCCGAATATTATTGCTTTGCGTTAAGATTAAATCGTCTTAGAGAAGCATTTAAAGTGATAGATTTTGCTTTTTTAGGGGGTTGCAGCCTCCATCCCTTTGAGCGACATCTCTTATGCCTATGACAATCATCTGTCTTTGCTTAAAATACCTTATGCTTTCCTTGCTACATTGAGCCTAAAGATAGCAGCTATGCTCTAATTTTCTCTTTAGTTTACACTTCGAGGCTTGGCTTGCAGGTTGAATACTGTCATGTTGTTAGTTTTATCTACTTGAAGCATCATATGCGTAGAATTAACGGATAACTTAGGTATTGCTTGGTTTTTTTGGATTCACTGTTATCTAAGTGAAGGTCTCCTTATATAATGTATTGGCAAACGAAATAAAAATTCTTCCCAAAGAAAAATTTTGCTCAAAACATGGTCTTGAGCGAAATTAAAAGGCGTAGGCAGCAATATTGTGTTGCTTTGTGTCTAAAGGGGTCTGAAAAGGTCGGGGTAAATATTAATGAATTTGAGAGAGTATTTTTGTTCTAACGAAAAGGAGCTCTTGGATTGCTGCACTACAAAAGTTTAGATCGTTTTATTGAGCTTGGTAATCATGTTTTGTAAAACCGTTTTAATGAAAGTTTATTCATTCACAGAGAGAATTTCGCAGTGTGTAGCGAACCCTTTGCGTTGCATGTACGGCATTTCCATTGCATTTTGGATTCGATTTAAACGAGGAAAGTTTATACTTTCAACTGGTGGGTTTACAAATTCATCCAAGGGGACAGGAATTCAAATAACATATAGTGACTCAACTAAACGGTATAAAGTGCTAGTGCGAGAAATAAGCCACTACTGGGAAGTTTCGACAATGGCCTTCCACAACACCTGGTGTCATATGGTTATAAAATGGCATATTAAAAAAGGACTGCACCTTTTCCTTGATGAGAAGTTGGTAGCCAGTGACAAAGGAGGCAGAGCAGCTGACCCACAATTTAAGCTTCTATGGTACTTAAGATTCATTCAATATATTTCTCGTTTGATAACAATGCAAAGTCTCTTTTGTTTACAACTTTACAGGAGTTTTCTTAAACAGATCGCTTGGATCCCATTTAAAATGGATGGGTTTTCACGTTAGTCCAATTCTGTGTGCATTTGCAATGTGCCGTGTGGATCCAACCCAAGCATGCTATTCGTACTCATTTGGGATTGCTTCTTATGCGGGGTCATTCCTAGTCCCATCCAGGTCATGCATAAACGCCGTCGAATAATCGGCACTGCACTCCCAAGAATCCGTTTCATTGTAAACGGGGCCTTAGCAAAAGTTGGGACGGGGTGATGTGACTCATATTGATTCATTTTGGAGAGGGATCTGGATCTCTTAGAAGAAAAAGCAAATCCTGATTGCAAGGGAGCAGAATAGCTGTTTTGAATTGTCAACACCATACTTTGAAGTCACATATTCTAGTTTACGAATATATATAGCTGCCTGCATACGGCTTTCAGCATCCTTATTCAAAAAACGAAACTTTATTCTTTATTCCAGGATAAAAAGAATGTTTACCATTGGCCGTCCACCAACTCTAACTCAAAAAGGCTTCGGGCAGTTCGACATGGCTCACCTGGCAATTTGGCTCTACTATCTCACTGACAATCAAGCCAGTCAAACTGGTGGTCTTGTTCTCAGCAATTCGAAACTTGATGGGTCATTGCTTACTTGTATCAAGAAGAATGGTAAGTACTACTTCTGCATAAATCATCATAATGTATTTATGAAAATTTCTCATTGTTTATCGGCAACAAGAGAATTGTAAGGTACCTTGGGAACGCCATGTGTTTTTTGCACGTATCATGATGTTATCATTATACCCTTGAGAGCGCCATGTGTACAGGTCCGCAACTTGTTTCGTGAAGAAATAAACGCAGTTTCCTTTGAATTGGCCTCCAAGAACGCTGTCTATCTAACAAGCAATAACAAACGTGCTATGTACAATGTTGTGAAGAGAGTTCTAAAGTGTGACGTCACCAAAAAGCTATTTTTAAAACTTTTGAATTTTAAGCACATAACATAAATGATCACCATAAAATATTTCCAAATATGCAAAATTAGTCAAATATGTCTAAAATCAGTTGAGATATTGCCAATTAAAGATTTGAAGTTTGCTAAGGAATCACTGTTATTTTCGCTCTGTTCATAAAGTTATGAACAGAGACCAAAGTACAGAGGTTTGATGGGAAAAGAGCCAAAACATATGTGGCCATATCTCAGCCAATTCGTAATAGATTTGACTAATTTTGCATAATTAGAGGTATTTCATGATGCTTATTCAAGGCTTATAATTTATGACAATTTATTTTTAAGTCACTCATATCAATTCTCCTTTTTACAACACTATCGTCAAAGGTGCTTGTTTCAAGTGTATTCGGCAGTGCATTCCAGAGCCTTTTTTAACAATATGAGTAAGATTTCTTACAAGGCACTCTGTTCATAGATATATTCACGCCTAGAGATTCTTTTGCTATTAAGTTTTGATATTAATATTGAGAACGATAATGGCAATAGTTATAGTTTTTAAGGACTCCTTGTTAAACATTTTCACTTCAAGTTAAGTTTACCTTTTAAAGAGGGACTTCAAGCACTTAAGCGTGATACCAAAAGCTTGTCCTCTACTGATCCTTAGATGTTGCAAATACAACTATAGACAAAACTTGAAAAAAACTTGAAAATGACTATTTCAATTTCTTTATCGCATTTCTGGTAGAAAGTAGACTGAAAAAGAGGAGAAGTGACCAAACTGTTAGAGAAGTGCACTTCAGTACGCAAGATTTTCAGTTCAAATAGAGGATAGACCCATGATTTAGATACTCGCCTCTTTTCCCCTGTCAAGTACCGCAGAGCAAACTACAGATTTAGGGGGCTAAAACGTTCGTTATGGGGGATAAGCATGCTAAAAAAGCAAGAGCATGACAATTTTGTATGGTTTTAAGTACATTTTGGACATCATTGGGGGCTAAAGTCCCCATAGCCCCCCGGTTCCACGGTCCCAGCCTTAATGCGCAGCTGATGCTGATCCACGATAATGGTCCACCCTAACTTCCCCTACGAATGGAACGTGTTTTAGGGGCCACCTTGCCTGTACTTTGAAAGACTGTCACTTTCCTTATGATATCTTGAATGCTGCAAACTGCATGAAAATAGAAACCAGAGAGCATCTCCTAGTCACCAAAGGCTATAGAAAACGTCGACACAGGCCAGGGCCGTAAATCTGTCATGTGAATGAATATAAAGTATGCAGTGGGTCATGGTACCACAAGGGATTTATGGCATGTATTATGGAAACAGTTGAGGGGCAAATTACTTTAAAAACAAAAGTCAATATTTTTGGATTTCTCAAGACTTTCTGCTCTATAGAAGGTATTTACAGATATTCCTTAGTACATTGACTTGCTGTCATAATTGGATGGATAACATTTTTCAGAGACGGCCCCAAGAAATTGAACCTTGGGAGCTAAGAATCAAGTTTACTGTCGTAGGAGGACCCACCATGGTTGGGTCCGACGCGAAAGAAAAGTTTTGAAATTTTACCTTCTAGAAAAGCTAAAAAAGCAATCCCCAGACTAAATTCAATAAAATACTAGAATCGCTCAGGATAGAAAGTTATGCGTTTCTCAGAAGAACACAGATTATTGTTTATTGGGTGAAATTTTGGAAGGGAAGAGTCATGCTTAAACCTTAGGGACAGACTTTGGGGAAATATGGGACGCTGTTGTATTGATTGGTAGAAATTTACTTTCTGAACAGAAATGTGCGTCTTCCTTATTTTGACTGATTTCAGTAGGCCATGTTTACACATCAATAATGAATACATTTTTATGATACAAAAAATGATTTACTAAATAAAAGTAAATAATAGACAAATAATAGAAATGTACATAAATAGGTTAGTAAATAGGTCAAATAAAAGGACAGGATGCTCTCTTTTTATTTAATACTCTGTTTTCAAAAATAAAACGGTTGAAAACAGTAGAAAACGGTAAAAAGCGGTAGAAAACGGTAAGTTTTTATCTTGTAAAGATTATAAAAACCACTCTGCTTACAAAAATAACCTTAGTGGCTGAGGTTTGTTGCAATAACACAGAAAACGTAGTTTGGTTCTAACCCGGCTACCAGGGATTTTTTTCTTTCAAGGAAAATGATGGTAGTTTCTCCAAAAAAATCGTTTTGCTCTAGATTTTGGGGGGTCCAGTCCTCCCCGTCCCCCCGGGATTTACGGCCCTGACACAGGCATTGGTCAAGAAAAGACGTAAAATGATGTTTCAAATCTGAAATACTTTGACTGCATTATCAACTGCATAGTTATTTGAGATAATGGAACACACTGTCATTAAAAGAAGTGGTCAAATAACATCTCCAGCTTTTTATGATCGGGATCAAAAGTGAAAGCGAGAATGGATAAACAAATGTAGTTTAAACTCCTCCGAAAAATCAATGGATCCAAAATTGATCCGTATGCGGTCGGACCACCAATCTCTGGGCTCCTGCGTTTTGCAGGTTTCTTGGTTACCTGGTTTTTGTTGTTGGAAATAAGAAAATTTTATATTCATTAACGTCAATCTAGATCTATTAGAATTTTCTGCACGACCTCGATTCTAATTCTTGCTTTTATTTTACAAAATTCAGCGTCCTGTTCATCACATCCGTGTGGATGGGATTGCCACAATAAATATCCGGACGCTGTTTGTCCTGAAATCGAACACAAAATCTGCAAAGGTAGGAAAGCTTTCTGCATATCGGAAATACTCTTCTTTGCACATACGACCCTTGTAACTGTCTCTATTGTTTTGTAGCAAATTCGTCGTTGGCTAGTAGAAATATTGAAACAGGCAAGCGATACAGGAACAGCCAATTTTACAAAAACATTCAGTGAAACTTTTACAATAAAGTTTAAGTATTAGATATAGAATATAGGATAAAAAAGTATAGTTTAGGGTATAAAAAGACACGTTGTGCAACTTGTAAAAAGTAGTGTTATCTTGACGTGCAAAACAGACTAAGTTTCAAAACATTACAATACAAATCAAAAAGAATATTACAAAGTCTTCTAGAATCAATGTAGAAGCATACAACATGTTTTAGATTTCATGCTTTTGATCAAAACATAGCAACAGCTCTTTAGGGAGTCGTTGGAAAGGAGAGAAGGGGAATGGGGGCATATGCCTTTCCTAGCACCATCCTATTGGAAATTTTTGTGGTATTTCGAATTAGCCGAAAAGTAAATTCTTACTTTTGTGAAAACATTCATTTATTATCAAAAGATCGAAAATTGGATCTCTCCTTTATTGTTGAAAAAAATTTGGTCATATAATCAGTCATCTTTCTGCTTTAATTAGATTAACAATGCCTTTCTACAACCTTCATAGGCCACGCCCTAGTAGGCTATACATCTTTCTGTAATCACGGCTAAGGTTGTCCCTCTTTGCAAAACACAAACCACCACGCCCTTCCATAAACAAGGAATAAGTATCAAAATAAAAAAAATAATACTTTAAGCTATCAAAATCGTCATTTAGTTTAAGAATAGAAAAAGGACTCTTCGACAGGATAGGGCTGTTGTTCAAAACACATGAATTTGTTATTCAAGACACATGAAATTGTATTTCCTAATTTCAGCATTAAAATCCCAAAATAATCTCACCGCCTTTTTACCTTTAGAAAAAATCCCAAAGATAGACGCGTGATTTTGAATCTCGTCTTGGGAAATGCAAGCTTCCGCCGCCTTTTAAAATTTAATGGGTCTTTAGATCTTATTTTATTAATCACGATGTACTATGTAAATTCCATAACGCTTGTTCAATAAGGGTTATTCTGTAGAACTCTCTGTTTGCTTTTAACTCAAACTTGTTTTGTGCAAAGGTACCAACCATTGCGATAAAATGTACCCCTTAAAGATGAAAATTTATGCATTTTGAAGAGCGCAGATTTTGCCATTCTTCTGTTTTAATAGATCGAATACTAAAAAATGAATAAAAATAATCTCCAGTAGAGCCTAAGTCGCCGATTTTGTTGAATTACAACAGAAATTATCAAAGAATTGCCTGTCGTAACGAACAAACCCAGTGTACGGACAGAAACAGCCAGCACAATAACAACATTAACGAAGGATGTTCCATCTTTTACACTTACAGCCGTCACAAAAAGCCATAAAACAAGCGACAAAAAGGTGTCGTCAAATCCCAGTCCAAGTCCCGCTGTGCAGGAGAAGATAGGTAAGTCTTTACGATAAAGAATTTCTTTAATTAATGCTTTCCATCTATTCACGTACAAACCATAATAGAATAAAGTTTTAATGCAGACTGTAAATATTTTAAACACCCCGTTAGTTTGGTCTACAAAATGCTTAATTGTTTTCAAAATGTTTTTTAAATTTCGTTCCAAAATGGTGCCTATTAAACCATCGAAGGTTTTCTCGTTCAAATTAACTTCACGTTCAATGTAAATATTTTCATTAAAAAGCCTTAGAATGACGACCCCATTAACTAACGTTTTTGCCTAACAATTCATTGGTCCTCATTGCTAAAAATAACAACTTTTAATAATGGTCTTACATCGCAATTCGCTCGTTCTCTTGGCTTAAAAGCAACAACCTTTGATCTTTGTTTTACCTCGCAATTTAATGGCTCTCTTTGCTTAAATACAACCGCCTTACATGTCCAGAGAACGCTACGATTCTTGACAAGAAACGGTCAGTATGATGTCAGTTTGAATGTCATATCTGATTACATTTCGATTAGCTTTGCGAGTATTTTCATTTATCGGTTCATATCTTCTATATATTCAAGACAATAAAGTTAATAAATTCCATAGAAAATGGGCACAAAAGTGATTCGAGATAGTCTCGTTAATCATTTAGATATTGGGTTCTGTTGAATCGAAAAAGTTTTCAAAATAGGCATTGTGGTGTTGCGTTCGTGAAAGAGAAGTAGACGAAACTGCAACCTAAACAGCTGAATAATGCCTCCATGAATTATTGAGCAAGACCAGCCCAATTTGCCCAGAACACTTCTCTTATTTTATTTACTTTGAATATCTACAAAGAAGGAAAGAGTGATATCAAAAGGGATAGGATAGTAAAGAGAAATTGCTGCAACTTTGCTAGCCACCTTTGACTGTTGACATGATGACATTACGTAGATGGACTTGTCTGCTATTAGCTTTGTGTACGTTGCAAAGCGAAATAGAGTATGTGTGCTGCAAGGGAGGTATCTAGCTTTATTTTTCATTATTTGATGGCTTAAATGCTCGAGAAAGTTGGCTTGCTATTCATAGTCAGTGTATGATGACTTAGTATTATAGCCTTAATTGACGGATGACAACTCACAAGTTCTTAAAGAAAGCAAATTTAACAATAGTATCAAGATGTTAAATAATTCTTCTTTTTTATAAAGTACACCAACCTTTATTTTTGCTATAAAGTGATTTGCTATTTTCAAAAGAAGGTAATGAATTAATGTACAACGATTCCTTTTCAAATCTAACTATCCTTTCTCATATCTGATCGTCACTCTTGCACATCAAAATCACTAAAAACATTGTTTTGAGGCAATAGCATTTTAAGAGTTTCGGCCATTCTTACTGCTAAATAGCAGAATGAAGCGGAGATAAAATACTTTGACCAAAAGCACCTTTTGTCCCATTCTTTATAATTTTACTCTGATGAATGTTTGTCGAAAAGTGCTTTAACGTTACGCTTCTGCTTGCTAGTGCCATTTTGTTACAGCATGTTGACTTGCGCCGTTTTTCAGTGTTTCAGTCACGAAATATTTTTTCATTGGAAAATTCCTGTGAGCGAGATCAAAGTAATTAAATATGTATTCCATTCATTTCAAGTATTGATTTTTATAGGTGATATATACAGAACTGCAGTCCATTACTTTAATGTGAAGACGTCCCCGAAGCCCACATTTACTGACTTTGTGGGGCGTGGTACTGTCAACCTTCCTCCAGGAAAAGAAATAAACTTCTCTGAAACAGAGCAACTTGGCCGAGCCATACATTTCAATGGCCGTGATGACTGTGTCCTTATCGACGGGAAAAAATTCGAGTGCATCAAAGATCCGACAACATGTGAGAAAGCTGGGTTCACCATGGCTTTTTGGATAAGAAATCGTGCAAATAAAAAACAGTATATTGCATATAACAGGAACGCATATAATCCTTCAGGTATGTTTTAAAACTGATATGCATAAAGTTAAAAGTTGCATTTGTAGTTAACACAGCTGCCTGTTGTGAAGTAAATACAAGAGAACTGGCTTATTTACCAGATGAGAATTTGTTTGTTACGACGTCTACTGCTCTGTCTGGGACAGTAATAGAGAGTGGGTGCTCCGTAAACTTCCTAGCAATGTTAAAGAGCAGAGAATATTGAGCTAAATCGTAGTATCATATACTGATGCTATACAAAACAATGAAATGAAACATACTGCAACGCAAGTCTGAAATGAAAAAACAGTGGAGAAGAATTGAAACGAAGACAAACACACGTGCAGAATTGTTGTGGGCCATCGATTCCGACAAATAATTACCAGGGGTAGTTTGCTTTGGTATTATCCTAAGGGATTCAGAATGCCACCCTACCCCTTGTACATTATAAATATATAATTGTGTTATATAATGGTAAATAATGTTATGATATCAGGGCCGTTGCGAGGCAAGCCTTGTTAGGGGGGGGGGGGGAGTGTGGACTACAAATTTACCTGATTAAAATATAATTACCTGAAATACTTAAGTTGCTGTCACAAACCTCTGCAATACATTTTGCCAATCTCACTGTGTGGCATATAATTCACAACATTCATTTTAAAAATTATCATTACAGGACTTTCCTAATGGTTTTGCCGAATCTGTATACCGGGACGGGCAACTACCCGAGGCGGCACCCTCGAATGCCGCCGAAAGAGCAGAAAATTTTCGAATTTTGATGCTTCAAGTTCCCTGGAAAATGCACTCTTTTAAGCAAATTTTACTAAAGCAATCCTCCTAATCCTACCGAAATTTTTTTATTTTTGCAAACAAATTGAACAGCAGATAAAAACAACTGGTACAATTTCGCCGTGGTGTTGAAAAATTCCATGTTGTCAGTTACTTCCAAAGCTAGGTAACAAGCAGCACTGGTTGCCAATTTAGATCCCTCTTTCCATCTTATCATGCCTTTTTAGGGGAAATGGACACAAGACACAATTTTACCTAAAAAGTGCCTGGATTTTTAGCTTTTGTGCCAACAAGAAATTTTCAAATCTTTAAGTCATTAGTTTTTATCTTCCTTCATATCAAGAAATATCATATTTAGCCAAAGAAGCAACTATCTTTGCTTGATCCTTTATTGATGTTAATACATGAAGGTCGCGGAAATACCTAAAGCGTTTCTTCCACTGGGCGGATTTTACCTGAAACTTCCTATTGATATACTATTGGGGGGGTGTGACACCCCACACCCCACCCCCCACACCCCCGGTCGCAACGCCCCTGTATGATATTATGTAATTTCATACCATGTAATATGCTAAACTAGAATACGAAAAATTAACTAACAAACTAAACAAGAAAACCTTGACGTGTGTGCTGATCTATAGATTAGTTGCAAGAGCTTTTGGTCGCAGTTTTATTGTTCATCTTTTGGTTCATATGTCCATATACACATATTTCTTCTTTTAATATTTAGCAACAACATTTATTTCCTAATGCTACCCTTATACTATTTTTTGACGGACTAAAAATCTAATATCACTATTCAATACTACATTGCTTTGCTGTGCACTAAATTAAGGTAACGGCAGTAACTCGAGTAGATACGTACGTACAGCTCTGTATCAAACGTTGGATTCACGTGTTCGCTATGATATTTCTTAAATATTTGATTTATAGAAGGCTAATCTGGACATTGTTAGGCGTGTTTGCCTAGAAGATAAGGGGTATAAGCGCTGCAAGAATCTATTGTTTTTCAGAAACCAAGCACAAACAACATCTGATTTGCCTGAAGACATAACTTGATATGTTTTCAATTTAAAGCTTACAAACACAGTTGCAAATTCAAACTTGCAGACAAGTATACTGTATGTCCCCAGATTTCCATATGAATACACACCAATACTGAAATTTAAATCAAATCTTCAAGGTTCGCAATTCATAGCCAACCACACGGGTTTTGCTACACCATATTGGATTCAACAATGCTACTAGCGTTGTTTCAAGAAGTGATTGAAAGTTCTTAGGTTCATGCCTGCTAATATGTCCTAAAATATCATGACATCGTATAATACTTTGTATCGTATTACATAATCTGCTTAAATATTGTAAATAATTTTCCTTTTTTATAGTTAAGGTAGCTTACAATTTTTCGATATTATTTATACTCTAATTTGCAAGGATGCTTTTTATGGTAATTGAGATGATCTCAGCTTTGTACAAAAATATTTTGCAGGGACTGGATTCATGATTTACAATGGTGAATTCGCGAAGAATTTTACAGTGACAGTTAAAACTGCGACACAACAGTGGGAAGTTATTATGCACAGAATGCCCTTTAAGGAAGACTGGTGGCACTTTCTGCTAACTTGGAGCCAAAAGTCAGGGCTTTCTTTGTACGTGAATGGACATTTTGCAATACAAAAAGAAATGTCACAGAACGTTCCATATAAGCCTTCTTCTTATCAGTCAATCAATGGGCAAATTTTGATCGGATGCACAGGTGCAGGTAAAAGTTTCATCCAGGCCCTAGAGGAACATGGTTATTTTGACTTTGGGCATTTTGCTGTTTGGGAAAAAGTCTTCAACCTAAGCGAGGTTCGTGCAGCTTACAAGGCATCTATCAAGGAAACTGACGAGACAAGAGAATGCTGTAAGCGAAAGAAAGGTACAAGCCTAAAACTATGGTACAAAGTGTGACTTCTTTTCTATGAAAATGCGAACGCGTGACAAGTGTATAAGGCCAAAAAAAAATTTTTAAATGATCTGCAATCATAAATATTGTAAGCAGTTACCCAATATACAGATATTGATGCTTTCTGAATAGGGGTTGTTATTCTTCTTTTTTCATTTTTACTTTAGTTTTATGTTTTGTTTCCTTAATTGTTTCGGTCAATCAAATTTTCTTTCCCCCTCTATCAAAGTCTGCTAATTTACTTCAACTTTTCTACCCCATGTCAAATGAGTCCAAAATGAAACCTCTTGTTTCAGGTTCCAATAAACCTTGTATTTTCATAGAGCTGTTTGATTGCAGCCGTTCATGCAACATTCGGCAATGGTCATTATTTCTATATACGCTATATATAATAGTGTTTCACTTGTATTTCCTTGTACCCAGTAACTAATGGCACATCAGGAATCCCATGGAGTTACACTGTAGAAATATTTTTAGTAACTGATGCCTTTATCAACAGGCCATGATTGCGTTGCACTGCCCTGCAGAAAGTTCAAAGAGCCGCATAATTGTGCACACACATTTGGTAGCCGTAATTGTATTTGCAAGAAATCTTTGCAGCCCATTGGCAAATGTAGAATAGGTGAGTAAAAAAAACTATTCAGCTCTGCCTTTGCTTGGTCAACCAACTCTGCTTTGAGGAAATCAATAAATTGATAGAGTCGAAAAAATATTGTTCTTAACCCGTACCTCCGAGATCTTTTTAATTCTAGTCTTTTGTAAGGGAATCGCCCTACGAGAGAAATCGGAAGCAACTACCCTTCTTATCATTCTTAATGCAAAAAATTGTCTATTCTCTAAGGTCTATTAAGTGTTTGAGTTTGTTTTCCACTAGGTGTTGAACCGCATTATTTGTGTGCATTAAACTGTCTTTTTGTTTAGTCTTGGAGGAAATACAGTTCAAAATATAGCGCAAATTATTTATCGCACTTTATCACGTTTAAACGCTCGGTCTTGGAATATATTCCTACTGATTCGTTTCAAAATCCAGTTTAGGGCTGAGTCTATTTTATATCAAAGTCACGCGAAAGAAACCTCATTTGAACAATCCTGCTGCGGGTGTCGTTAAAAAGTCTGCATCAACAATAGGAGCTGCTTGCTCTGCTTGCCAACGCAGTCAGAGAGAGAGTGTGCTTTTTTATCATTACAAGATCCTATATGGTTTTAAAGAGAGATATCTTCAAGCATTTATTTTCTTTTTAACACGTATCTTACCAGGAACCAGTATTTCGAACTCCTCTTTACTCTCTCTAACCTCACCCTTTATCATCTGCGCGTTAAAACAAGGAGAACAACTTTCTCTTCTTCAAACTTTCTCTCGTGGTCTTCGAAATTGATCTGCATCTCAACATTATGTGGCGCTAATTAGATTTAGGTGGTAATTGAGACCAGGTAAAATTTAGCGCAGAATCAGAATTAAAAGCACCAAAATATGGTAAAGCCTAGTCGAAACCAAGCTTAAGGTGAATAAAAACGGGCATCGTAGGGAGACCTGGGGAAGAATCTGAATCGATCTTTTAATTTGCCTCATTCAAGAAGAAGTTTATACGGACGAGGAGAATTTAGTGCATTGTCCCAAAAATAGATTGTTATGCCTAAAGTTTTCATCTTTCTCCTCTCCAGCTTTTGACGGACACCTCCTCTTGAGAGCCCACACCACTGTCAGTGTATTGAGAAAAATTTTAAAGTATTGAATCTTAGTGAGTGATGGAATTTTCCGAATATGATTTTAACTTTCTAGTTACACCATTGACGAGTTGCAGAGACAATCCCAAATATGACTGCAAAAGACTTGCATCACAGACTGGTTACTGTAATTATTTCCAGGTGGAAATGGAACGCCACTGCCCAGCGTCCTGTCATCTCTGTGGTTTGTATACCAATTCAGTGTCTTTTTACCAATTATTGTCTTCATTCTTTAGATCCTTTATATAAAGAAGGAATAAAAGGGGACCCAGGTGCGATCCTTGCAGTACTCTCTCACACCATTAGGTATTCTTCCATTTTTGAATCGACATTATTAACCCTACAGAACTGCTTACGAATTTACCTAAGCATAAACGTATTCTTTGCTGAACACCATAACGAAAATTTTTGAATTAGATCCGTGCTTTTGACAGTTTAGGCTCTTGAATTGAAGAGAATGCTCCTAGAATTTGTGTGTCAATTAATTTCGTGTTGATTTTACGGTGAGAGAATCCAGTAGCTCGCATCATCTCTTGATAATGTAACGAAGAACCATATCAATCTTCCCAAAAACAAAAAACTTATTCTGCTGTTCCGGGTTCTCATTTTGCCGTGCTCTTCGTTGAAGCCAGATGCAAGCTCATTTTGAATCAAAAAGAGGTTGTTTTTCTTTATGACATGCTTATGACATGTGGATGTAGTCTTACATTCCAAGGGCTTATCATTTACATGTGAAAGTTTTTCATCAATTCCTCTGAGCTGGGTTGCTTAAATTAAAATGGGCGCAAATTTTCAAAATGGCCATATGTTCGTATCTATTTGTGATCCGATCACAGGTGGACTTTACTAGCAGCAGGGGATTTGTGCATTCAAATGGACATGCCTGCATTTGGGCATCCTTTATCGAAAAAAAATTGGATTTAGAAAGAATTGGACATATGTTTTAGGCGAGTTCTTTGTTTCAACACTATACTCTTAATGCTTTCCATGGTTCCTCAGGATGATCATTTGAAAGCCAAATCCACCATAAGGAGTTTTAAGTGAATTGCTAAAAGAGCACGAAATGAAAAAGGCTTTCATTTCAATATTTACTAATCTAGTCTATTTTTTTGTCACGAGAAAACAAAACCGATGCTTTTGAATCCAAAAACCTTCATTTCTTGATCCCTGGCTAAGTATCCAGAAGTTGGCAAAAATAGCAGATTTTATCCTTAACCATAGGCCATGATTTGATCTGCCAAGCATTTATGTTTATCATCGACAACGGCCTTTCTTTCAATTTACTTGTGCGATGAATTAATTGAATCCTGACGCTAGAGCTACGCCAGTGACCAGAAAAGTTATTTACTTTATCCAACAGCTAAACTTTGGTTACCTTCCGTAAATACAGTAGAAACAAGGCTTGAGCTGGGTGTGGTAAACAAAATTCATTTGTGCCCCAGTACCTTCCTATGTCGTTGGCCGTGCGACATCCAATTCTTCTGGACTTTGAGATACATTATAACCAAGTATAAAATACTTACGGTTTATCCATATTTCTATTTTGCTTCACGTCACAAATTCAAATACATTGCTTATTTTCATTCATCTATGATTATTCAAACTCGTCGTAAAGCACGTTGATGCTCTACTATCCAATCAGGAAAAAGATACCTTATGCATTAGAAATTGCCCTGTTGGGTTGCGTTATGGGTAATATGGGGTTTTTAACTGCTGTTCCACAAAACCTTGCAATTTTTCTTTGCTTGATTCGTGAAAAATCCCTTTTCAATGATCTTGCTTTATGCTGCAGATACTGTACCAAAAGCTCCACAGAAGAGAGTGACATTGCTAAGCACTCTTTAAGATCTGCATTACATCACTTAGCCTTTGCCTTAAGATTTTTTCTACATCACGGTGGGATATTGCCTTCAAATTTCTGAACAATAAATTAGAAAATAATCGGCAAAAGAAATCTCACCCTCCCCTATCAAGTTCACCTCATAACATTGTCCAAAAATCCTTTTGATGATAATTGTGCCAAGAATTTCAAGTACTGTACGGTAGCAGAAGTCAAGGAGAAGTTTTTACTTATGATAAAGTTAGGTTCATTTATTTCAAGATCGCATCTCTAGAAACAGCCAAACACCCCCACATTCAAAGACACATTTTGTCGAGATAGTAGGTTTTGTGGATAAAAGAGCAGGAAAATATCCTGAAGGCAGTAATTCCGCCTAGCTTTGAAGATAGATTGATTAATCTTGTCCTTAAATTCATGAGGGCTTTAGTGAGCCAAAGTGATGAAAGTATGGTTCAACACTGCTGGATAATCTTGACCTAGTTTTACACAGAGTACTACTTTTGAACAAGAGTTGAAAGATAGAGTGGATAAGACAATGTGGTCAACAAAAATGTTGAATAGTGGCTTCTGAGAGAGCGCAGCTGTATAACAACTGATATTTAAATTATTAATCAGCTTACATTTCATTCATCAAAAAATCATTTGCGTAGCACGATGTTTTTCCGTGGCATGAACGGCCAGAACAGTCACATAGTCAACGCGAGTAGAAGTTTGGATTAGTCCTTAAGGCAGGCGAAATCCTCAATGGCCTTAATATCGCAAGTCTGCATCAATTTTTTGCTCAGTCTTCTGGTACTTATAATTTCAGATGTATCGCCAGTCAGAGGTATAAATCAACTTTTATCGTCGGATTATAGAATCAAATAGTATCGCAAATTTTTGTTATTTTTGTTGAGATGAGAAAATGTATTGATGGCTAAAAGTTACAAACCCTCATATTTACTGTAACTGTAAGTTAAATGAGTTAAAGTGAATAAATTACGATTATTTAATACATTTTTGCTTAAAATGTAGAGCTTTTCCTTTTTCTACGGTTAGAAGGGATTTGAAGATAAGGAAGGCAAATTGGTTCTCGAATCAACAAAGACTGATTTAATGTTTCTTTTAATTATATGGTTTTTACTGCCCTCTTCCCGAAAATCTCAGAGCTTGAACTGTTTAGAATGTTTTATCAAATATTGTTTTGATTTAAAACCGAGATAATAACCTTTAAACATATTTTGAGATAAACGCTTATAAATTGACTTGAAATCACTGTTTGAATGCTAAAAAAAATAAAGTCTTGTTGAATTTCAGGCTTCAGGCTTCAGGCTTTAGGCTTTGAAGTTACATTTTACCTGTCAAAAACCGCAAATAAAATCAAATGAAATAAGATGTAAAATCCAGCTTATGAAGATTTCATTCGTGTCCTGAATAATTGATAAGAAATATTACTTGATTAGCCTGGAGCAAAACAAAACTTTTCAAATGAGAATCTCGAATTGCAAAGGCAGGACTAAATAGAATTGTATTACATCAGATTCCGATTGTCTGTGATTTGCTGGTAATTTTATCATGGAAATAGTTCATCCAAAACAATGACGAGGGAATTTTGTAGCATTACGCTTGCAGACTTTCATTTTATATGATTGACTTTCCAATTGATTCGAAGCAAGCTGTTTTAATGAGGAGAGGGCAATTTCCCTAGACAGAACAAGTATCACATTTGAAGCTGCTTACAGCCTGTCGTTTGATAAACTTTGAGTTTATTTTAAAAACCACCGTTGATAAAAGAATGAAGTGCATATTTTCAAATCATTTAGAATATCAAAACCCTTACATTTTAATTTCTAGCAGTTACTTTATTCGAGGCAGGCTAAAAACTTACATAACTTATCAACAAGGTAAAGTCTACTTAATTGTTGTTGTGTGTCTTTTGTTTTGTTTCCAGCATGAAGAATTGTTTCCAGCTTTTGTTGGCAATTCACACACAGGGGCTGAAGAGGGGATTCATTCTGCTGTTAGATATGCTAGCTATGTTTTCAACTGAAATATCTCAACCTGTTCATGCCTATCCGTTGACTTGTTTGTCTATCCATTAGCTACCTTCTCTGGTACTCTAGGTTGAAGTCTCCGTGTGCTGCGTACCGCAACAAGGCTTGTATTTTGTTCCTCAAGGGCTTTTCGCCGCCTCTGTGGTCCCTTTTTTGTACCTCCAAAAAGCTAATATGCTTATTTACAATGAATGCAGAAATATGAACTTAATAAAAGCGGCAAAATCTTACAGATATGTTGTTTATCTCCACAGATGGGCTGTACAGAAATGCTGCGCATTATTTCAAAATCGATGCAAACTCATTTGTTGATTACTTTGCAAAAAGCAGAACAACGATTTTTCCAAAGGAGTTGAATTTGGAAAAGACCACTCAACTTGGACATGTTCTTTCCTTAAACGGCCAAGATTATTATGTCAATATCAAAGGGTTCCAAAGAGAATGCATCACTGACCCGAACGTTTGTCAAAGCGGCTTAACGGTTGCCTTCTGGCTTCAGATGTTCTCTGGCAAGTATGTCATATCTGGTGGGCAGTACAGAGGTAAATTACAATTTAGGCTCCTACTTTCGTTAACTTGAAATCTATTTCTCTTAGATACTTTGTCAGAATCGAAACAGAGTCATTACTATCTCTCAAATTGAAATGCCAAAGCAGCTGTTATTACAAAAGCAGAGGACCCGTTACTCGGATATGTCGAAATCTATCAGAAAACTATCATTCTGTTCATTAGAAAACTAACAAACTAACATTAAGTGTAACAAATTCATCATTTAGAAAACCTTACACCACGATGATATGATGAAGGTCATTTCTTCTTCTTACTTCCCCATTTTATTGTTAAGATCTTCATGACTTTGTATCGGGAATTTTTTATTGCCTTGTGGTCCTCCAATCTTTGCATTAACTAAACCTGTACGATTTACTCAATGGAAACCAAATCTAGCCTAAAGATAAAAGCGACATTACTTCTGCATAATTTAACATAAATCTTCTCTTGACAACCAAAAAAGAATGTAAAACGTGTGTATTGCTTCAAAGCTGGATTTACTGAGATTTTGATAGCCTTGTTAGCCATCTGAAAGTATGTTAAATTCTTTTGTTAGACACTTCATTTCAAGTTCATTTAAATAACATTCACGAAATTGAAATTAACGAAGATTTGGGCGTGTTAATCTTCTGTTCAGTAAGTAAGATTTTGCTCTGAAAAACTTCTAAGGTAATCTTAATCGAATCTTGTGCTAGACACTTATGCACAAATCTTGTATTTTTGATATTGAAGTGTTTTAAGCTCGATGAACCAATTAAGTAACACTTCAATGTTCCCAAATCAATGGCTTTGTTAATTAAGAATAGTTGCTGTTGATAAAGACAGTCGAATATTATGAGCAGGTAGTCGCTGTTTTCACAAAGGTTTTTATGGGACTACCCTCTCAGACCAACAATACTAAGCACTTCTCTCAGCAAAAGCCGAACAGTTGTAAAACACTATTAAGGGTTGCAAGATTACTGAGAGAAGCAGAGATAAGCCATGAATATGTGGCTAAAACACAATTTACGGATTTCTTCTAAAATGCGTGATACTTAATTTGTATTTTTAACCAAAGATGATTCTTTTCAGATGAACCTCGTGGGTCAGGCTTTATCATCTTTCACGATGCAAACTCTTCGCAGTTTCGAATTTCTTTGGCAACAGTGCAGAACAAGTGGTCTGCTGTTCTGCATAAAGTTCCCTTCATGCGACAGTGGTTCCATTTGGCATTCACATGGAGTCAAAGATTTGGACTACGTGTTTTCGTCAATGGGCGATTCGTTCTTCAGGATGCAGGAGCTACCGAAAGAAAGTATGCATTGCATAGCACCTATGAGGACAATGGCATTTTCATTGGGGGCAAAGATTCTTCGGAAAGTGGACATAGTCAAGTGCGATTTAACATTGGCCATATCTCGGCGTGGGATTACCCCCTAGATGCAAGGGGGATTTTCTTGGCCTACAAAGAAACAATCGCCAAAAATGCTTACTCGTTAAAATGTTGCAAAGAGTTTTCAGGTAGCTAGATCTATTAATCGAATACTTATAAATTATATGTAAAGAGTTTAAAAAAGGGCAGAGGCGTAGTGGGCATGCCGGGGTGCGGTCGTCAAGAAAGTTTGGCAAAAATGGCGATAGCTATGATCAGGCCTTTTGGGGTATGGTGTTCTTCGTGGCCCCTGGCTCCTTGTCTCTGTAAAATGGTTCAAATTTCCCATTGACTTTTGTTAAAGCTTCAACTTTTACAAGGCCGAAGCAAGAGCTGCTTGCATTTATTTTTCGGAAGGCTACAAATACTTTTATTTCAAGGTTGTCAAATCGAATCACATCATCGGAGAATAGTAGAGAAGAATCTAAGGTGGACAGGTGCTCAGATGAAGTTAATGGCTTAAAGTAAAATGAAATTATTTGAAATAAATTAACATTTTGATTTGAAATAAATTTAAAAGACCTTTTTCAATTTACCTCATTAAAATGTTATGTAAACATCTTGCAGCTGGTTTTTAAGGATTTATAAAAAATGTATGAACCTCATTACTGGAGGAATGTAACCTCATATTATGTCGTCGAAATAAGTCGAAATCGATAGCCAGGTAGAAAAAAACTATTTTCCAGTGCCCTAAACTTTTTGTAATGATGCAACTCACACTCGGAGAGAAAACACAGCCATTTTCACTAGTGGCAATTACCGTGTTCATATTTTTAAGTTCACTAAGGGTGCTCTAACTCCCGATTGTGAGTCACAATGATCGTAGTCCTTTTGGACTAGAACCCTGTCATATACAGCGACTCTAACAAGCCGTTGAGAGCGTATAAACGATTGCAGTTTAATCAAATTTTACAGCCATCTGTCTTATAATGACGCCTCTTGCGTTATCAATTTTGTGAGCATATAAGGTATAAGTACCAAGCAATTTTAAATGTGCTTGTGGCCAGCTATTCTAGTCATCACAGATGTGTTCCATAGTTTATCTTTGCAAAAATATGCAAAATAGACATCTCTAGATAACATTTGGTAATTCTTCTCCATCCCAGAAAGACAAGACAGATTTTCACTGTATCTAATATTTAGATAGAATTTTTCAAAGATGCTGAATTGAATATCCCTACGAAGATTTGCCAACATAATGGCATCGATCGACATTATCGGTAGGGATAATGTCGGAAGCCATAGGATTTTACGGCTCGACCAAGTTTTTTGTATTTTTATCTGCTGTCTTTTATGTAACAATAATTGACTTCTTCGAAAATTATGTTTCCTGATGCTCGATTTAATTGGATTATTTCTAAATAGGAAACAAATGTGTTGCCAATGCATGCTACAAATTCAGAGCACCTGAGAGATGCAATGCCTTCTTCAGAAGTAATAAGTGCTTATGTCCAGACCAGTTAATGTCAGAGAAATGCGAATCACGTACGTTCTAGTGATCAAATTGTTTATATTCATCTACAAATACAATCATCTAATCATCCTTGTCACCACCATCAATCATCAATAGTCTATTATCATCTACCTAAGGAATCATCTAATCATTCTCCTCGCCACTATCAATCATTAATAGGCTATGTTCGTTTACTCAAGGAATCATCTAATCATCCTTGTCACCACCATCAATCAACAATAGTCTATCATCATCTATTTGAGGAATCATCTGATCATCCTTGTCACTACCATCAATCATTAATAGGCTATATTCATCTACCTAAGGAATCATCCAATCATCCTTGTCACCACCATCAATCATCAATAGTCTATCATCATCTACTTGAGGAATCATCTAATCATCCTTATCACCACCATCAATCATTAATAGGCTATATTCATCTACCTAAGGAATCATCCAATCATCCTTGTCACCACCATCAATCATCAATAGTCTATCATCATCTACTTGAGGAATCATCTAATCATCCTTATCACCACCATCAATCATTAATAGGCTATATTCATCTACCTAAGGAATCATCCAATCATCCTTGTCACCACCATCAATCATCAATAGTCTATCATCATCTACTTGAGGAATCATCTAATCATCCTTATCACCACCATCAATCATTAATAGGCTATGTTCATTTCTTAAGGAATCATCTAATCATTCTTCACCACCATCAATCATCAATCATCATTTAAATTACCGACATCATCCAGTTAGCAATTCCAAAGACAGAATTCATTTTAACTTTAGTTCAAAGTTTCATCTGTTTAAGGCACTTTAATTAGCCATATTGGAAAATGAATGAATGTAGTATTATGATACAAAAGACGATAAACATATTGCATGATGGTGATGGTGCTAAGGCTCGTAGTAAATCACTTTCTAATAGATTATTATTGCAAATATTGTGCAAATTTAGATCCAACTTAAATCGATTAAGTTAAAATATCCTTACATTTATGCAGACGTATTCAAAGGTCAATGCAAAGATATTAGACCAGATTGCAAAGATCTCAAAGCTCAGCAAGGCTACTGTCAGTTTTATCAGCAAGACATGGAACGCCTTTGTCCAGCAACATGCGGATTTTGCGGTAAGCTTTCTTTCTTTCTAAACAAGCAAAGTTCCATTCACGAGTCTCTATATCTAGAAAGTTTACTATATCATAGTCTGTAGTATTTGAAAATTGTTTATTGTTCAATAAAGGGTAAATGCCTTTAAAGAGACTGTCCGCAAGCGTTCAAATATCCCTAGCAAAATATTTGTCTACCGTATTTTTTCGGAACGTTAATCAATCGAAATTTGAAATCTTCCCTATACATTTGAAGCAATTTTTAACTCTAGCGTTGATAAATCATCACTGATTCACACGCTAGACAAACAGGGAGGGGACCATCAATGCAAAACTTCGCTGATCACGATAAACTTGATTTGTCATCAATTGTTTTGTTACAATAATCGATGTATTTGTTAGATGTTTAACCAAAAGTATTTATACTGGAGGACTGTCGGCAAAGCTCTATTTAAAAGATTTGTTTAAGATCGTCGAAAAGAGCACGCGTGTTTATTAGTCCTACTTCTTCCTGTTCTAGATGTTGATTCTGTCCTGCCAAAAATCGAAAACAGTCATGGTCAAGAAAATGGCACAAAAATTCTGCCAGAAGCAAGCAAGTCGAGCGACTTTATCGAAAGCCTTGCAACTCGTGCAATTATGTCTCACTTTTTTCATAAAAATCTCACAAACGGAGATAAACAAATAATAGACGCAATGCAAAAAAGAGCAGACGATAGCCAGATGACGAATAATTCAAGCAATAGCTTTCCTCTTTTGAAAAATAAAGTTTCTACGGAGATAGAAGGGGAGAACGACACAATCAATGATGAAAAAGCATCAGCTAATTCGATAGGTAAAATATTTGCTTCTGATGACCTCATTTCGAGTACGGCTGATCTCGCTCGACTATCTACCTCGTTTCACGCGAAGCCTCGTTTAAAAAATGAAGCAGAGATTTTTACGCAAAATATTTGATTATGACATTTTGACACATGTCAAAAGACCCTTCTTTATAAGGTAATGTTATCAATAAATGATTAGATCAACATTGGTTGCAACTGATAAAACAACCAACTTGATAGGGACATTTATGGTTTTGGCGCTGAAAAATTGATTTTTTGTGGGAAGTTAACGCATTGTCGGATAGCAAAAGGCCATGTGGTTAGACATGACTGTTGTTTTCGATTAAGGCAATGTATCTTCCTAGAGAATCAACATCTGGAATTGTGAAATAACTTTTATATTATTGCTAGCCTCCGGTCATTCAAACTCGCAATTTTGCTGATTTCAAAGGTTTTGGTTTCCCATAGCATTCAGAGGAGCGATGGGATGTTATGGTGAACACGTAAAAAACCCGCATAGTAAATGCTGGAGTTGCCCACAAGAAAGGAGCTTCTTTCAACTTTGATAGAGATGTCAAATCTAAATTGACTGTTTGCTCCTTTATTCATCACCTGCGCTTTAATAAATCTTGCATTAAATTCACATATATATTTTCCATTGCTTTTTAGTTTCAAAAAGTCCACACCTGGGGAAAATGAAATCTGGCAAGCTTAGCAAAGAGGTTCTCATATTCTCACTTATTGGTTGCGCAGCTGGGATAATCTTGCTTTTCTTGATTTCTCTTTATTCTTGGAAAGTTTATCGGAGGTAAAATAACTTACTTGATCATTTCAAATATCTTTGTTAACCAAAGCACATCTTTTGAACAAAGTTGCAATTACATGAAAACAGGAAATCCCGAGCATCTTTCAAAATGTAGAATAAGATTATGACATTTGCAGCTTTTATAGAAACGGTGTAACGAATACAATCGGGTTTTTCATTCAATCTAAGATTCTTCTTTTTATTTTACTTCTTTTCAAATGAACCAAAAAGTCTTTGCCGAGGCTAGATGTACTTATTTTTATGAATAATTTGGGACTCGAGTGTTCTTAAATTCAAATTTTTAACTACATACTTTAAGTTGGGAGTGAGTTTTCAAAAAAGTAATTTCTGATAATTTTCAGCCGAGGCTGCGCATGCTCGTACGTGTTATTTTTTGGAAATGAGGCCTTGGTGCTCTTACAAAGTGTGCTCACACAAAAAGAAAAATTCTGATAAAGTATTTTTGTCTGTGCGTCTTTGATTGTATTTTGTACCAGTTGAAACAATCTAAGACTTCTGTGGGCCAGATTTGGCTGTCACATGTATCTCATAAGTTGTTTTAGCAAGTAGCAGAGTTTTTAAGTTCTTTGCTTTCAAAGTTTTCATTGCTCGCATACTTTAGTGCTACTTGCTTCCATTAATTTTATCAGCAATGTCAGTCTGATACTTGAAGATCCTTCTCACGACAAACGGTCAGCACGTAAACCAACCTTAACTTCTCATGCAGTGGCCTCGTTTTCATTACACGTGTATAGCACGTTTAATAGGTTGCTATTTATAGTTGATATTAAAAATGGATTGGCTACCATCTTGAAATTCATCCATGTTAGGAAGAAGTGGATGAAATGGAGCACGTACTTTGTCACTATCATACCACGTGATCAGTCGGAAGGCAGATTACAAGGCAAGGATGAAACTGAACAAGTAAGCTTGAGTGGATTTCTATAGCATTTTGATTGGAAAAAGGAACGAAACGGAAGCGATACTAAAACTTACAAGATCCGTATAGTGGCTGAGACCCGTGAAACATGAAAACGAGGTCACAGCTCACCAATATTGCCAGTGGTCTTTCTAAGGAAATTTCCCCAAACTAAGGAATTTTTAAACTTTTTAAAGAAATTTCTGAGGAATTTCAGCTAGTAAGGAAATTTCAAGGAATTTCCAAAACTTGGAATAATTTGTTTTTAAGCTCGTCTACGATAAAAGAAAATTGTAGAATTCCAACCAAACAGAAAATTAAATTAAATACAGAGAGGGAAGGGTATGAGTCATCAAATAGGTCTTCATCAAGTTTTCAAGAATCTAAGGAATTTTTCCAAAGCTTGAAGAAATTTTCGTGCGAGTTTAAGGAATTTACAGGAAGCAAAGTGAGAACACTGAAATTGCGAAGTTTTGCGACACGAGCTGGCGATGACGGTATGTTTTCGGTAGGGAAATATAATAGGATTTTAGCCTGAAGAAAAATTGAGCTGTATTTCTATGGGACTTCCAGAAAAACAAAAAAAAGTGTTTATTAATGAATCCCCACAACTTTTAATGGGTGTTTTCTTTAATTTGCCCTAGTCCTTCATTGAGACCAGTTCATAAAGCAATAAGTAGAGTAGAAAACTGTGGAAATCTAACGAATTTTGCAAAAATTAAAAATGCGTGTGAGAGAAAATAGCAAAAATTTGACCAGAGTTATTTATAAATTTTGCATGAGAATTTTACTAGTTCAGAAAATAGTACAAATATAAACTTACTAGCATAAATCGGCATAGATGACGAGAAAAGTGCTTAATTTCTGTCAGCAAACGATTTGTTAGTTATTACTTAGTTTTGCTTATTGAAAATCCTTTCACTTAAATAATTTTTTTCTTCTTCTTTTTCAGTAAATTCACTGGCGCATTTGTACCCGGATTTAAGGCAGTAAGTGCAATCGAAGTAGACGAATATGGAGATGAAAAATGGACCAAAAAGTACATAGATTCATCGTATTTTGTTATAAAAGACGTCCCTCCTAAGAAACGAGCTCTGCCGATTATTCCATCGAAGCCAACCCAGCCAAAATACCACCCGCCAGATTTTCAGTGATAGGGCAAAGTCGGAATGGGACGGGGTGAATTAGAGGTGCGGGCGAATTGATATTAATTGATCTTTAAATCTGAAGCACATTATTCTTTTTATCACATAATTAATTTGATACTGTTTATCAATTGGAATGGACGATATTGAATGGTGCGTGCTTTTCAAATGTCAATTTCGAATTTAATGCTTTATTGTAAATAGTGCGTCCCGGTAATTCTAACTTCTTAAGACCAGCAGATTAAACGGCAGATAAAGGCTATCATTTCCGAGAAGGCATAAAGTATTTTCGGTACATATCTCTTGCTCTTCCCGAGTTAGGAGAGTCTACGTTTGTTTATTTAAAAATTTTGCCCAAAGTTCTATTATTTATGGCTTTACTTGACCAGAGAAATGCTTTAGGCTTTTACAAAGAACTTCATAGTGCCTCATATTTGAGCATACTTAAGATTTTGTGTTGATGATAGCTGAGCTGAATGAAACCTTATTCACCCCAGTTAGATGTTCCTGAAAAGGAGCAGACAGTGATTCAGTCACTAAATTCGGAAGGGTTGATGCTGTTAGGTTTTCATTTTTTTATTCAATCGTTTCTGTATGGAATAGCCTGCCAGACAGTATTGTGATGCAGGCAAATTCGGATACCTTTTACAACCTATGTTGAAATCACCTCAGCAAATTTTAATGTTTTAGTTGACTGGGCAGACATTTGTATGACCCAAAAGGGTTGTTAAATGTAAATGTAATGATGATGATGATGATGATGATGATGCAGCTATTAAAAGCGCAATTCTCTAAAGCAGCCACCCCCGCCCCCCCCCTCCCCAATGAGAAAATTATCCTTGTACTAGACAAAGATGTGAAAAAGTATCATAGAGGCAGTAACATATTTTGTTAAAGATAGAAAAAGCTTGTTTTGAAAGGTCTTTAATCCAGCTAAGGTACAAGTAGTTCATTCTTAACCAATCACAGCACACGTCATGTATTCATGTTAACATTTTGTCAGCAGTTCTAACGATCGTGCTTGCGACTGCTATCTATAGGTACCAATTAAATAAAATTGACATAGACACTGTCTTCAAAGAAATGGAAAACGATACAAGCTGGTTTTGATCAAATTGCTCACATAGCAAAGGTATATTACTGCAGAGACACAATTTTGCAACTAGAAGATCGCAAAACTTCCTCAATATTTTCCTTCCTGATATCTAACTCTCTAATGGCATCTAGCTCCCTGACGGCATCTAGCTCCCTGACGGCATCTAGCTCCCTGCTGGCCTCTTCAAGAAGCAAAATGATGTTTTTCTTAAAAACTCAACATGCTTTCCGCCGACTCGCCTCTACAACTCAACAACTATAAACAGACGCAGTTCTAATTGTAAGAGTAGATGGTTATCCCGACGTTGCTAAAACGAGGAACAAGCGGAACAACCTAGTAACAAGCGGAACAACCCAGTAACAACCCAGGAACAAGCGGAACAACCCAGTAACAACCCAGGAACAAGCAGAACAACCCAGTAACAAGCGGAAATGCGAAGTTATTGTTTTGTAAATAACACATGGAGGCGTTTATAAGCCAACTCTCTCAAGTTCGTGTGGGCTAGCATGTGCACTATCAAGAGGCCGTCAAACACTTCCGTTATGTAATTTTTGGCAGTTCGCGGCCATTTTCCCTCCTTTTCACACAACCGTACATAGTTTGATGGATCAGAAAACCCGTCGTTGTGGTTTTTCACTCGAATCAAACACCGACATAGCAAGGCAAGGGCTGGTACACAAAAAGCCCAAATTGAGGGGTCGAAAATTGAGGTGGGGGATAATATTTAGAATATATTAATGGCAACCGAAGGGGCAAAAGGACCGGGGGGTGTGGGGGTGTCACACCTCCCCGATAGTATCTCAATGAGAAATTTCAGGTAAAATCTCAATAAACTAACAACAAATTTTGCCAAGTTTGTACGAGAAATAATCAGACAAGGCAAAAAATTGGAAA